>NW_005187408.1:2078404-2095306 GCF_000239375.1 Pundamilia nyererei
TCTTTCACGTGGAATTCCAATAAAATTGATTCATGTTTGTGGCTGTAATGTGACAAAATGTGGAGAAGTTCAAGGGGGCCAAATACTTTTACAAGCCACTGTATTTGGTGCTTTTGACATCGAAAGAGAGACAGAGAGAGAGAACACGGATCGCATATTTGAGCATGAGGTTTTCAGCAGGCACTTGTCTGTTTGTGCATGAGTGTGAAGGTTCAGTTACATCGCCATCACTGATAAGCTCATCATTCAAAGCTATTGCAGGTGATGTAAAACAGATGAGGGAACACAAGGTTATACAGTATCTATTTTCCATTACATTCAAGAGGTTATAGAGAGTGGGACAGGATGGAGGAGAGAGCTTGGTAGTGATTACATCAAACCAATATACAGGCAGAAATGTGATTGTCACTGAAGGAGGTTATCAAGGTCGCTTTCTGCCAGAAGTAACTTTTTTGTGGTTATCACTCGGACAATGTAGACACTGTCCTCTAGATTTTGCGTTATTAGTTTTGGGATCATGGCCTCCTGACAAAAAAGCGTTGTTAACAGTATTATTTTTTATTATTTTATTTTTCTCCCTGCTAGAGCTAGTTTTAAAAAAAAGGGTTTTACGATTTTAAGGGGTACCATGTCCCATGTATGCGAGTGTGTATTTTTGCATGCCCAACCACGTTGCCCTGAGCGTGGCTGCTGTGGTCACAACTCTCAGCAAGTGACCATCTTGGCCCTTAATTTCTTTGGTCACAGCCTCGATCGCACACAGGCATACAAGCACAGGCACACACAGCCACCCTGCTGATGAAGATTAATTAGTGCAGACTCCCTGCTGATATGAAAGCTCGGGTCTTCAAGTGCATTCTGGGAAGAAGTAAACAATGTGAGAGTGCATCTTGCAGACAGCGGGGACTCACACAGAGGCCGCCACACAAAAATGCAAACACACCGACATAAGCTTGCCCACCGTCTATGCGAAAGTGTGTGTATTGACGTGCATGCAGATCCATGAGTAGGTGCGCTCTGCCAAGACTGATTTACACATGACCGTACCTTGAACTTCGCTACAGTGTCCTCAACAGGTATCGATGTATTACAATCAGTGAGGCAGTGTGCTAAGCCCAATTGAAAAAGAAAGACACTGCAGCAGATGGCTGCAAACTTAGAGAAGTAGAGAAGAAAAGAGAAGAGAGAAAGAAAAAGAGAGGAAATTTTAAATGCAGAAACAGAGGAAGGGAAATAAAGATGGAGAGATAGAGGAATCTGGGATAGCGATCGAGGTGAGGAGGAAAGGATGAATAGAGATTGGTGTCAGTAAGAGGTGATGTATAGAGGAGAGGGCAATGAAAGGAAGCTGGCTTCTCTCTCAGCTCCAGTAGTAATGTCCCTTTCCAAAACATCACTCATATTTAATGGAGCACAGCTACAAGAGAAGGGAGAAGAAAGGAGGGCACGGAACTTGCATGCACCAAACACACACATATGCAGACAGAGCAACACATTAGAGCCTCGTGCACTTTCAAAAAGTACTCAAAGTTGCAGACACATAAAGGACGCACACACACATGCATTTGGATACTCAGCAAACAGGGTTCTGTGAGACTTAATGGAGTTGAGTCACATGGGCTTTGAGACTACAAAAGGGAGCCAGGAGAAAGAGGGAGTGAGAGAACAAAAGAGAAGGGGAGAAGAATCGAGGAGCACGGACTTGCATATGTGACTGTGCACATAAGTGAGGGGAAGCCGAAATAGAGGCAGAAAGATGATCCTCGATAGCACTGAACTCTGTTGGAATCACATTCAGCAGGCACACAGGAGTGCCATTGTTGTGGAGAAAAACATATGCTGAATATAAAAGTAGAAGGTAAACAGAGAGGGATAGCCACACATAACAGAATGAATCACCCACACACCTCTCACCCAGCCAATTGTCTTATTGACAAATCCCAGTCAGGGCCTTACATATTCTTCTATATTCTCCTATTAAAAGAAATAACTTGGACCTATGGGGGTAAAAAGTACCAGTATTGAGTTTTGTGTGGTGGGCCTTTTTTTTATTGTTTTTTTATTTTTATTTTTCTCAGCAAGTTTTATTATTACATCCAGGGATTTACACAAATGCTTTTGCCTTATTGCTTTTTTCCAGGCTCGGGCCTCAATGATGGCCAGTGGCATGCAATACGTTTGGTTGCCAAGGAGAACTTTGCCATGTTGACGATAGACGGCGAGGAGGTGTCTGCTGTGCGCTCCGTCTCACCTCTCAGCATCACCACGGGAGGAACCTATCACCTCGGAGGTAAGGGTCAACCCAGCACCAACACCACATTTCTAATGAGAACTAGACCAACTTTAGTGCCAGCATCATTCATTTCCATCGCATTTCTCTACAGTGTGGGTGTGTGTACTCCACCACATGCTCCCTATGTTTGAGGAGGTGTGTTGCATGTTTATTTTTCATGTTTTACAGCTAGGATTTGAGTCGTCTATGCTGTTCATATAGAACTTGTGTTGGTTTTGTGGTTATTTGCAGATAGTTCTTCAATCTAAATCAATATTTCTAAATCACCCATATTTGTACATGTGTGTGTTAAGGCAAAAATGATCAAATTTCTTTTCCGGTAGGCAAAGTTTAACTGAAAGTCGTTCACTTAGCAAGAGCCCAGGCACAGCAACAACACCATATATATAGGGGACACAAACTATAACAAACAGACACTCACAGAGAGATAGAAAGAGCGATAACACAAGCAGCAGCCTCAATCTGTCAGAATTAGGAAGACGCCAGGTTAATGATGCCAGACACCTCTGTCTGTCTGTTGGAAGATGGTCCGTATCTAAGTGTACTTGTGTGCATGTGTGTGTGGGTGTGTGTGTATGTGTGGGCACCTGTATGAAATTACAGTAACTTAGAGAGATAGTCCAGCTCTGATAGCTCCATCATGCCTCCCCCACCCCCACCGCTCTCTATCTGAGCACAATCTCCTCCATCGAGCAAAATCATTTCCCCAGGCCAGTCAGTAAGGATCAGAGCAGCCGACAAAAACACAGCCCTAGTACTTTTATTCTGTTGTCTATTTTAATTTACTCTTAGCTGGTTTGAGTAAATCCCCAAGCCCATGATGACTCTGTACTTTTTTTATATATGAAATCAAAGTCTGTGAGACCTTGATGGGCTAATGGATTTTTAGTCTAGAGTCTGTTACATCTTTGAAGGATTCTGAAGGTCTTTTGTCAATCTAGGCTGTTGCAGAATCATTGAATTTAATTCTTCATTTTTCATTATTGATATCCCAACTTTCTGTCTCTCTTTTTAGTCTTTGTCTGTCTTTTATATCTCCTCTCTCCTTTTCCTTCTCACCCTCTAGTCTCCACTTGATGCAATTGGTGATTTATTGATTTCAGTAAACTGAGTTGTGAATCAATAGTGGCTGAGAGGAGAGGAGAGGATCTCCGCAATGTCTTTACTCCATGAAGAGGGCAGAGGAGACAGTTAGACGAAGGAAGTCCAAAAAAGCAAGAGAAGAAATAGTACAAAAGATTGACAGGCAGGAATGGCAAAATACAGAAAGAAGGTTTTATAAGGTGAATGAAAAAGGTTAGCACATTAAAGAGTAAGGCAAGGCCAATTAATCTATGACGAATACTTCAAGAAAGTTTTCTGATGTTTTTATTTAACCTATGGTACTTGAGTTGAGGCCCATTTGGCAGTTCTTGCACTCTTGAATTTTATTGGGTAGGACACAAGAACCTTTGCACACAGATTTGGAGATTTTCTGCCATTCTTGTCTGCAGATCCTCCTAAGCTCTGTCAGTTTTGATGCAGATGGTCAGAGTTCATTTTTAGGTCTCTCCAGAGATATTTCACTGAGTTCACAGCAGGGTTGTCGTTGGGCCACTCAAAGACATTCACAGAGTTGCCACTCCAGTTTGTTTTTTGAGAGGGGGCTATATGCTTATGGTCATGTCCAGTTGAAAGGTGAAACTTTGATTCAGTCCTGAGTGCTTTGGAAAAAGCTTTCTTGAAGAATATGTCTGTATTTTAGCTGTTAACCATTCCCTGAAGCCCAACTAGTCCATACAGAAAACATCAACTCTACATGAATGTGGCACAAGCGTGCCTTACCACTGGGATGGTATCGGGCATGATGATTAGTAGTGATGGATGGGTCCCTTAGGCGTGACATTTAGAAAAGAACTATCTGGTTCTTGTTAGCAGTATGTACTTAGGCCCTTTTCTGGCAGTTGCTTAGTTTGGCCAGACAGCCAGCTCCAGGAAGACACCCAGTTGTTCCAATCCTAGATTTCTGCATTGACCTGATCCTCCCCTTTGACTTGTGCAACAGCATTCCCTGTCACCATGCTTTTGATTCCCAGATCATGTCCAGTCAGTTAAATTTACCACATTGCAAAGATAAGCAAGAGAAATACCTAGAAACTGAACTAACCTATGCTAAATTGGTTCTGAATGTCAGTCATATTCTTTCTTCCAATAAATTTGCAAAAGATTCTCAGCATAGATTTTTATTTGGAAAAGACTAATTAAAAAGAGCAAAATACTGCACCATAGGTGATACATAAAAACTATGTACAGTGCATTGTAGTATATATTCTACACCACTTTGCATTCCACTTGCATATAAACACATACAGTATGTAATCACATATAAACACTAAATACACATTGCAGCAACTGGAAAAAACAGCAATGTTTTTCAGTAGTTTCTCCCCTTTGATGGAGGTAGTGCGCTGAATTGGCAGGAACTGTGACTGGGGTTTTTCTCGTTAATTTTACATGACATAATGAATGCTGAGGAGCAGGGAGCCTGGTGGTAAACACAAGTTTGAAGGCTGCAGGGGATACAAAACTGTTGATTATTACTATGGAAAGAACTACAAAATGATATTTAGGCCAGCGCTTTAGTGGCTAGGGAAAAACTTTTAGGAGCTGTTTCATGGAAAACAGTGTGCACTGATGCAGCTTGTGTTTAGCTCTTAGGGTTATTTTCCTTTTCTCTTCATTTTTCTGTGATTGGGTTTGGTGTATTTAAATACTGTAGCAACAGAGAAATTCCATGTGGAGCAGTGTGTGAATTTTAATGGCAATTTCCATCTTTCATTCAATATCTTGCCTCCTTGTTATCAAAGAGGAAGCCTAAAATCCTATGTGTGTTGGTTAAGTTAGTACGCAAGTCTGTAACTCACATGAAAAGATGGGTGTCCTACATACACACAGAACTACGTTAGCTCAGACAAAATATCCAGCACATGTATTCAAACCATCCCGCTCATCACATTCAGAGGCTAATTTCCATCTCAGAGGTAACAGAATAATATAGTGAATGTACAAAAGATAGTTTAGCCTTTGGCTTGCCCTCAATTACTCTCTCTGATCGCTCGGCTTGATGAGTCAAAGAGGCCAAGCCCATTAAGCTGTCCTAAAGCTCTCTAACAGTATTCCATCAGCACTTTCACTGTGACTGAGACTGCTCTATCAGCGAGCCACAATTAGCAGAAACCTCACAGTATTATGAACAATCCCTGTTTTTTTATATACAGGACAAGGCTTGAGTTAATTGCTGAGAGTAATTTATGTAGGTGCAGCCATCCAGGTAGCCATCTGCTTCAAATCACATGGCTGTAAGGCATCAATCTGCTGTGCTTCCGCTGGCAACAGTTGTAGACCAGAGACCACCAACTGAACCCTACTTCGTAAACAAGTACCATGTAATAGCAGAGATATATTTTATGCTCTTGGATTTATGTTGTTTCTGTGCTGTTCTTTGTTGTCAACCCCATCTTTGACTCAACACTTTCGAATAGTGATTTAATAACAAACAATAACAAAGTAGTTTTTTTAGTTTAAAACGTTTTAAAAAATACATACATATATATATATATATATATATATATATACATAAATTAATATCCACAATGATGTGTCATCTCTTTCTTGGATTTTGTTCTAAGTCACGAGTATTTGGTCTCCATGAAAAATAAATGAGCAAAATAGGAAATGTCAGTCTAGAGCAGACTTGCCCAACTCCAGGCCTTGATGGCCGGTGTCCTGCAGGTTTTAGATCTCACCCTGGGTCTAGACACCTGAATCAAATGATTAGTTACCAGTATTCTGGAGATCTTCAAGGCTGTGTCCCAATTCAGGGTCTGCACGCTTGAAGAACGCACACTACGCGTACTACGTATGGTGCGTACTATAAGTACGAGAAGTGCGGAAGTGAGAGGCTTGTGAAATGGGACGTTCTAGCCTTCAGCGTGCAGACCCTGAATTGGGACACAGCCCAAGACATGTTGAGGAGGTAATTTAGACATTTAAATCAGCTGTGATGGATCAAGGACACATCTACAACCTGCAGGACACTGGTCCTCGAGGCCTGGATTTGGACTCCACTGGTCTAGAGTAACTATTCCATTCACTTTGATAGCATAGCACCTTAACTTTGCTAGGGAGTTAGAGGAAAGTGGGTGTGACTATCTGCCTCCTATAATCTTCAGTTATATTTTTATTTCTGCCACAACTGCTACATTAAAGCACATTAGCACCAATTAGGGTTTTATTGAGGCGTGACTGTCACTAATAAGTAAGGATGTACATACGGTATGACTAATACTAAGTCTGAGAACACATGTTTTACATGCTTTACTTAGACCCACACACACACAAATACGGCATATAAATGTCAGTCTGTATTTAATCAAATCGCAGCAAAGTGTGTGTGTGTGTGTGTGTGTGTGTGTGTGTGTGTGTGTGTGTGTGTGTGTGTGTGTGTGTGTGTGTGCGTGCGTGCGTGCGTGCGTGCGTAGAATTGGCTTATATGAACAAGACTGGTTTTTTTCTTTTGCATAACACAGTCTTTCAATGCTTTTAACATTAAAATTAATGTTATTCATATGTTATATGAAGGCATGCATATTGACATGAAATATTTGCTAATTCATGCTTTTATTAAATAAATAAATTACCCAGTTTAAATCAGTGGTAACTTTTAATGCATTTTTATTTGATTTGATTTTGGCTATGATGGGACATTATGCAAATGAGGTACTGTTCCCAAGGAGTTTAAAGCCTATGCAAATTGAGTACATAATATTTCCCTTTATTGAATATTCTTCCTTATTTCCTTTTCTTATGTATATTGTCTAGAATGTGCAGTTTTTGCGTGTCAGTTAATAACAGCTAAAATAAGACCACTTTGCTTCCTCTGAAATTATGTAATAATTGACAGTGCAAATCTCTGAGTTCTGCAGCCATTCAACATTTTCCTTGTGATGTAATAGTCCTGCCATTTAATTTCTGTGCCATTAAAATTCTCTTGGAACCTCTCCCAAGGTTGCCAGGTTATAAGATATTATACTGAGGATGTCAGTGGCAAGAAAGACCTAGGCTTTGAGCCTTTGAACGTGCCCTTTACTCTTCCCTCTTTCTTCATTCTATTCTTTTCAGGTTTCTTTCTGTTTTGCTCCTTCAAATTTCCTCCCTACCTTATGTCTTCATTTTTCTCATTATTTCATTTGCTTTAACCCCTTCCTTTGCCTCCCGCTGGACTCCTCTCCTGCTCCTCTCATCTCCACTCCTCTGTCCATTGAGCACCTGCTTTTAGAAGCAGTCTCCTGAACCCAAAGCCCATTTTACGGAGAGTAGTTTTTCACTCATGACGCTACGCTTAGAGAAATTAGTAAGTGACTGGCAGAAGACATCCATAAATTGAATTTCTCAAGAGGCACGACAGGGAGACACACACAATCACACATAAGTGCACATACACGGAGACACAAAGTCATATTTTCTATTCAGGAAGAGGGGAAAAAATTGATACACTAATGAGAGAGCAGTCAATTATGGGACGTTCCACTCTGAAGCTTTCTAGCATTTGATAACTGTCTGTAGGTGGGGGCGGAAAGAAGTATGTAGTGTTTCCTATTGTAGTGATGAAATCTTGACTTTCTTATACATTTGATAATACTGAGTGGTTCCAAATATTGTCACAGCTTTTCATAGCTCATTGCTTCTTTTCATCATTTTGGAAATGATAGAATGGCTTCTTTCACATTTTCTATTTGTGAATAAATGACTCATCATGACAAAAGTCCTACAGTTGCTTTCCCATTACTACACATAGACTGTACACTATGACACAGTATATTTTTTGACCTTCTTGAAACACAGCATTGTAGCCCTCCAGTGCTTTCTTTTGGTCATTTTAGCATCTTAAGTTCTTGCGGTAACTTGTAATGAATAGCACATTTTCAGCCATGCGTCTTGCATGCCGTTCCTTTTACATCCTACCTTTACATCCTAAGGCTTGTGATGAATAAGACATGACACTCTGGCAACCACATTTATCAAAGTGCAGTCCACGTGCTGCATGTGCATCTTGTGTCATTTTGTGTAAGTGCAAACAGTTCTGTTTACGTGCATATCAGCTAAGGTGCCAAATGATTTTATTGACATGAGTTTTGTTTGATATTAATGCGAGTTATGTTTGTTTGAGAGTGCTCTGAGGACTTTTTTGGACACTTAGGGTAAATTGCTGAGGGACAAACTGCAGCAGGTGGTCAGCAGATAAGCACTTTCCTTTCCGGGAGTGCATTCTTGGTTTTGTGTGAAATTACATATTGTGTTTGGCAATAGTTCTTGTCTCTTCTGAATATATTCTAGAGTTACATCCTTGGAATATTTGTTTAATAATTTACCTCTGAGCATATTGGCAGATTTCCAACCTACCTCCTCCTGAAGCAGACACATACCTCTAAATGTAATGGGATTTGGAAACATAGCCTGGGAGCCAGCCGTGCACAGGTAGAAGAAAGCTGGTGCTGGTCTTTCCAGTGTGTATTGTAAGACGAGCTCTTTAGGCCCAACAGGGGGATTGTGATAGTGTGCCAACAAGACTGCAGGGGGTTATTGCTGTTGTTCCACATTCTGAAGGGTTATAAGAAACAGAGTTCTTCTGTTTGTAGTAATACTGCAAATTAAAGCAAAGAATGACATTGAAATTAGGGAGAAATAAGTACTGCTTATTCTTATCTAGAATTTAGATTAGAAGATCGATTGAGGTATGGTGATGCATTTGCTTTGCTTCCAGCAATTGTTTTGTCTTTGTTGGACTTTCTACTAACAGCGGTCTGAATCTTGAACTTTGTGTGAGTATATCTGCATTACATTCATACAGTGATACATATTTTAAAATCATAAAAAATTAATTTTCTTGAAGCTTCTTGGGGAAATAAAAAATGTTCCCAGGGAGGCAGACTAAAACAGAATTGTAACTATATATTAACATTGGTTATGTCTGGTCATTGCTTTAGAGTAATAATAAAATAAAATGCTGTACTTTAAATCTATTTAAAACTCTGCTACTGCAAAATCTACATACTCTCTGAGTCTTATTTATCCATCTATTAATCATTTAATATGCAATATGGTAAAAGGAGCATTTATAGTGCTCATTCATATAGATAAATGATCACCTGTGTCTTTTAAATAGTGATTTGCAGATGTTTGGATTCATTTAGCTTTTTCTAGATATCAGATTTTTGCTTTTGTTTGCTGATTGATGATTAACTTTTAATCCAAAGTCAGCTGTCACCTGAAGCATGCCGGTTTTAGTAGAAATACAGGTGCATTTCAGTTATTGCTCTTAAAAAAGTATTTTTGCATCAAAAGAGTAAATTATAAAGTGACACCTAATAAACTAATCGGATATGGTGTTGAACTTTAATTGCAAAAACCACTCAGTTGGTGGCTTGAAAAGAGAAGCAGAGAAACAAACCTCCCGCTGGCTTTCATGGCCGAGCAACATACATACATCCACCCATAGCTTCATGCATGGTGCCACTCATTCTGCCAAACTGTCAGGATAGCTGGATTTCCTTTGCATTTATAAGCTATCCACAGGACACAAAGTGCTGCCAGCCAGCTGCAGTCTGCTCTGTTTCCCATCTTCTCTTCCTTTTCTGTCTCCCTCTCTGTCTTTCTCTCTCTCTCTCTCTGTTTCTCCCTGGAAAAAAAAAACAAAAACACCAGGCAGGTGTGGCAGGAAAAGAGACAGATGGCAAGGATGACAGGAGAAACTTTTTGGAAGGAGGAGGTGAAAATCAAAAGATGTGAAGAACAGGATGAATCCAGCAAACGTGCACACACACATACCCTTATACATACTGTTTACTTTCTACTGTTTTATATGCTTTGTGTCAGGGACATAAACTACAATTATGTCGATGTATACACACACATACACACACACACACCCAGTGCGCACGCCTTGTATAATAAGTCTCTTTGATGCTTTGGCCTTGAAGCTGATAGGCATGCTGGAGAGTGTGACAGCTTATATCATCACGATGATGGAGATGTCATTGAGCGGTTGTGTTTTATGAGTGACCCGTGTGCTGTTGGACTGCCTGTGCTCTGTAGATTTACACTCCTATACTGTATACTGTGCAACTATTATACACAAAGCACGGAGGCAGATTTAAACATGTAGAAGACATGCATGTAGAGTACATGTAAACCTGTCATATATCAGTGAAGTTTTGTAAAAGATAAAGAATGTTCAAAAAATACACACAGGTGTATAGTTTTGTCCTAGCCTTGTCCCCTCTTCAGTCAAGGCCCAGTGAAACCTCTGGACGGGCCATTGACTCCTGTACCTCATAAACGTACAGTATAGAGTAAAATCTGTATGTCCTCTAGCCTACTGCAGTCTTAGCACCAGCATTAAGTCTAATGGGCCTTGCGGATAAGCTCTAAAACAAGACAAGTGATGAAGGTTCATGGTTTTAAAAAAGGGGACAATAACCATTCACTGGCCGGTGTGTTGTTGCTCATCAAGGATAATGTCACTGTCTTCTTTTCATGGTGTGTTTTAAATCGTGAGATTGCAGGGAGAGCATAATAGGATTCTTTCAATCACCCACTTCTTTCATTTCACTATTAAAACAAGCTTTTATGCATCCCTTTGTTTCTGTTCTTTCTCAAATAGTTACAGCATTTTTTCCACTTCCAACTATCTGTAATTGTCAGCAGAAAATTGCCATTTTTTTATGTAACAATGTTTTACTTTCTTTTCTTTTGTTTGTTTCTTGTATGGGTTCCAGGTTATTTTCTGCAAACACTGTTTCCACCAACCCAGCGTTCGTTTCAAGGCTGCATGCAAGCAGTCTTAGTTGATGACCAACCTGCTGATCTACATGCTGTGGAGAAAGGCACTATGGGAGCTTTTGAGAATGTCAGCCTGGACATGTGTGCAATCATAGACAGGTAAGAGTGGGTCAGGCATGGGCAGAGGACAAAAGCAATGATTGATATAAATCAACTGGTTTTAAATAGGAAGAATCATATACTAGACAAGAGCACCATGTGGAGTCTTTGAATTTCGATCCAGAGACTTATAGCACAAACATCCACTTGTCTGTTTGAATCAACAAGTATGTGAGCGTATTGCTGTCTCCTATCTGCTTGTCAGATATAGTTGATGGGGAAAATTACAGTGCAAGGAGGTGTGTATTTTATCAGTGGAAAACATTGAACAATCTTAATCAAACATCAAAAATGAGCCATGCAGTTCGGTTTTATTGCCAAGGATACCAGACATGGAAATTCTGCACAGCACCTCCCAATGTTGGCTCACTGTAAGCATTCATTAAACTTGTTGACATTTCAATTTATTTCCTTGTCATGGACTAGACAAACACACTGGAATGGATTCGCCATACATGCAGTCACCCATGCAACATTTGCCTGCATTGATGCCTGTGTGCAAAACCATTTAAACTTTGAGGACACGTTTAATCCCGGTGGTGTTAGTCACGTATTATTTAGTGATTTGTCTTCAGGTGAGGTTTGTCAATGACCTTCATCGATATCCTTGGTGAGCGAAGAAGACACCAAGTACCCCTACTTGATTGTGATCAATTTAGGTTCGCCACAAGTGGTCTGACTGGCTGGGAATCTTGAGTTCAGACGACTGCTTGGGCACACACTTACACAGGCAGACTCATCAGAAAATCCTGTTTAAGTCAGTGTTGTCATTTTGCATTTGCATTTTCAGATAATGTTTCTATTAAAGTGTTTGTGGCAGTTTAGGCCACCTAGTTTATAACTCTAGTCAAAAAATCCTTTTTGTGCCCTACTCTCCTCCAATAATGAATGAAACGTATTGTATTTGTTCATATTGTGTTTATTCTTACAGTGTACCTGGAGGGGGTCAGGAGGAGGGGCTCTGTGAGGCAGAGTATGACACAGTATGTGTCATACCTAATATGAATGATAATAATAATTTTGATTTGAAATGTCATCCAGTAAATAGCAAAATGCTTACAAAGTCAAAATTTGCATTTTGACTCTGTTTGACTCTGTTTTGCATTGTGCTGTGCAATCAAATGCCCAATTTAGAGGTGCTAATTGACTGAGTCAGCCAGAAGACTGCGTTATTATGTTTTAATTTGATCAAATGTTACTCACCATTGTTACAATTTCACTTCAACAGAATACTGATGCTGTTTATTTTGTGCAATTCTGTGCAACTGCCTCTATGTGACGTACACTATACTGTACGGAGGAAACGATCACAAAGATGAGTGACCGAGAGTGTTACAGACCACTGGAAGTTGGCTTCCTGCTGCTGCATATTGAAAATGCAATAGCAGATGTGCTGACAGTTCTCCAGAAAACTTCTGCCTTCACAGGTGGAGAAAAAAAAACTGTCCATGGCCAAAAAACTTTATTTTGGACGTGAACTAACACAGAAGTTTCCAAATTTAATGAAACTATCCTACTCTCTGTGCTCCCAGTATTGCCCAAGTCTATTACTTCAAATGTTTTGTATAAGCCCTGCAGTACTTGAGGTGGGCCTTGTTCTGCCATGGAAGATGAATGGGTGCACTGTTACCATCTAACTAATCAGAATGTCTTTGAAGGCAGTTCAATAGCCCTGTCTGACCTCCCTTTGATCAATGCCGTTCCACTGTGAGATTGTGTTTAGGGTGAGATAGTGGAAGAAACAGAAACTACACACAACCTAACAGACACACTCTCAGGTGGACACATAGCTATGCCCATGCAAATTCCCACAATGTCACTGTTGTTCTGCAATACTGCCGAGGCAATGAGTGCAGAGGCACATAAAACCACACATGCTCATAAATTTGCCGAAATGTCTTTTTTTTTTCCAGGAAAAAAAAGCCGCATATATAGTTAGTATACTTGAGTGATCACAGCTTGCTGAGCATAATGTCTTTTGTGATTGTCAATTGCAACCCTCTGTGAAAGGCCCTTTATCTGAACCTTGTTACACTGTAAAAACAAACTTTTAAAAATATACTCAATGAAATTGATGTAACAATTAACCCTAACCCTAATTAGTACACAATTTGTTAGGTGCGATCTACTCTATATTTGTACTCAAGCACAACACAAATAGGTCAAATCTACCTAACCTTTGTCGGTATGTTACACCACTACAAACCTTTTTAAAAAATGACTAACATTACCTCTGGATTGGAAACGCCTAGATTAAGTAGGAACATTAGGGAAATGTCTTGAAAATTAACAGAACAATGTTGCATTATCCATAACAAGAAGCATGCTGCAAAGATGTAACTGGAATTGAATCATGGATTTATTTCTTTCTTTCTTTTTGGAGCCTTGCAGAAAAGATTAGCACTAATGCTAGTGCTTTCATCATCAACATACCCTCTGCACCACTGATGAATAGACTTGTAGTCAAGACAAGACCAAGACAGACTGAGTCAAGACAAAGACAAAGTCGAGACCGAGACAAAAAAGCCAGATGCTGCTTCGTTTACGGGTGTCAGGCATATTTATGTGTTTTTGCGATGCACTCGCACAGCCCTCCTCACCACTGTCTACTGTCTCACTCACTTACTGAGAG
The DNA here is from genome assembly GCF_000239375.1 of Pundamilia nyererei. Lineage (NCBI taxonomy): Eukaryota > Metazoa > Chordata > Actinopteri > Cichliformes > Cichlidae > Pundamilia > Pundamilia nyererei. Next base: position 2,092,309 of record NW_005187408.1, read on the forward strand.
GACAGACGCACGCTCCACTTAACTGTCCCGTCTCTCCCTCTGTTTTTCATATAATGATATTATCCTATATCCTCGCATGTGACTGGCCACAATATGGAGGGATTGGAGCATAGCTGAGCCAATGTGTGAGAGCTGCGCAGCAAAAGGAAATTAACTGTGCGTGGGGCTGCACGGCGTCAAAGCTTTAGTGCAGTAAGCTCGTTCACTTGAAGTTAACTCTACTTGGACAAACTGCCCGAAATGCGCTGACAGAAACATTTCAGGGAATTTGAGTCATTCTGCACTCCAGATGCGTTACTTGCATTAAAAATGTGCTGTGCAATCTAGTGTCACACTAGAAAGTTTGTTTTTCACAGCTTTTAGACTGCCACAGGGTCGATTTTGTACATAGCCAAATGCTTGTCAAATATTTTGTAGCCTAGCAGACAGGCAGGATTTTTATTTATTTTATTTATTTCATTTTTTTACAGAACATGCTGTCCCCCTCGTTTTCCAAGTACACTGAGTCCAAATGTACAAAGAAATCCAAAGATGGCCACAATTATAACCCCCTCTGCTGTCAGTGAAGCTATCCTATGTTATGTGAACAAGGCCAAAGTAGTATGTCACTTTCATCAGTATTGTGTGCACAACAGCAGTAATCATCATGTCTAGCTCCAGAGGTGGAATATTTGTGCTGCTTAACTGCCCGACTGCCAGTGAGGCTGGAGAAGAACTCAGAATTTTAAAGGACCCCTGCAGCTTTTACGAGTCAGTGTTTGTTTGTCCTCCAGCTCGCTTTCCTGCTAACACCATTTTATTACATTCAAGTAAGCAGACTTAAAAATTCTAATCGCATAACTCATACGTGACTGTGTGTGTGGAAAACCCCGCTTTAAGCCTCCCGTGCCTCGGGATCCATCCCCACAGGCCTGCAGGCAGATCAAACTACAGAACTTTGATGTGCTCGGGATTTGGGTTGGTATTCAAATTTTAACAAGAAAAACTGTGATGTCTTAACTGCTGTGTGCTCAGTGCTGTGTTCACACTCTGTTTACTTCCATCTGTGAATATAGAGACTAAATTTTAACAATAACAATATGCTTTATGTTAAGAAACCTAAGATGGAACACTGAGATTCAGCATCATTAGCAGGTCTGTCGCCTCGTGCACTCAATAATCAATGATGTTTCATTTTAGTATAGGCAGACACACACTTCAGTAGTCACTGACAGTCTCACTTTATTTAGTCGCACATGGTCCGATTAAAACTGAGTTATTCCTGATTGTTTACAGTTAGCCAAGGTCACCAGTAGATCCTGCATTTTCTTTCACTGACTGGGTGTCTTGGCACAAGTATTGCTGTGGGGGTGGGGGGTATCAAGTGAAGGCATTACTTTCTTTCTTTTGTTCTTGTGAACACCTTGAATAGAAATGTTGACAGATTCATTGAACCTATCAAGCTAATAGCGACATCATTGGTTATGAAAAGAGTCCAAACAGGGAGAAAATATGTGGAAATTCAAAGAACGAAGGTTCTTTGCCGAGTTCTATTTTAAATTATTAGAAATTATCATCATGCTGACTGATATGTTTGAATGGTTTAGATCTTATCACTGGTTTTGTCCTTTTGAATCAGCTTTTTTACAGCATAAATATTTAGTATCCTTTGCCTGCAAAGGTATGTGTGGTAGCTGTCAAGGGCCTCGGGTCAGTGAAATCATAAAACTTACATTAATCTCAACTCATAGAATCACATTCTTTTATTATTATATTGTAAGACTTCTGTCTCAGATGAATAGGGATGCCACTCTGTCAGTCCTGTATTTCTTTAGATAGTAGCTACCTATAGTAATGGACTTCTAAAGAAAATCTCAATGTGGTCACAGTTCATGTAACCTACAAGTAATAATGTATTTCCTTTCCTTTTCAACAAGTTAGATATAGTGCACCTTAACATTGTTTATCACAAAATTTAGATCATCTGTTATAAAAAAACAGTTTTTAATGAGATGTCTATATGGGCATACGCAAGTTTGTCACATTAAATTGTTAATTCGTCATATTACCATAGCCCAGAATATTCTGTTGTTCTATGAAAAGGAGCAAATTGCCAAAACAAAAAGCAAAGAAATTTTTTTGTTTGTTTGTTTGTTTGTTTTAAGAAAATAATCCACTCCTCTCTTCACAACCTAGCACCATCTGACTCTGTAAGAGATCTGTTTCCAAGTCAGAGACTCTAGTGTATTTGTCCCATTGCTCAGCTGCGCATTAGAACAACTTCTTTTTTTTTCTTTTATAGTTAAGTTCAATTAAAGCTGGAAACAGAACTAAGAATCAGAATGGGATATCTTTTGTTTTGGAGAACAAAAATACTCTGGTGAGTTTGGGTCATTTTGAGAAAATATTTGATAAATGGTCTGGCACTTACATGGCGCTTTTCTACTCAATTGAGCACCCAAAGCGCTTTCTGGCTCAAGCCCCATTCAGCTAATCACAGAACGGTTCATACAGTGGTTTTATCGATGGCACACACTTTCTAACATTCACACGCTGACTCATGGTACAAAAATGTTTGTAGTTAGAAAAGCTTTTGTTGAAGCTTTTATTGTTTTCTGATCAATAAGTTTTTTACCGTGATCAATTGCATTAAGTAACAAAATGTGCTGTTGGATGGGTGCTATCATTAAAAAGTATCTATAAAAATCGATGTGCTTTCCTTTCAAAATAAGAACTCTTCTGAGTGACAGATATTGATCATTGAATGGTAGTGTATTTATTTATAAAGCAAGTTTTTAAAGCAACAAGTGTTGAAAACATTTCCTGTAAAAGTGCTATTGCTGTCCTCCTCTCTCTAGATGTATGCCCAATCATTGTGAACATGGTGGTCGGTGTAAACAGACCTGGGACAGCTTCAGCTGTACTTGTGATGGAACTGGATACACTGGAGCAACATGTCATACTTGTAAGTATGTGTGTGTGTCTGTGTGTGTGTGTGTGTGTGTGTGTGTGTGTGTGT
>NW_005187408.1:2095403-2104324 GCF_000239375.1 Pundamilia nyererei
GTGTGTGTGTGTGTGTGTGTGTGTGTGTGTGTGTGTGTGTGTGTGTGTGTGTGTGTGCGTGCGTGTGTGTGTTTGATTTAGCCTTCCTCCATTCGAATTTGAGTGATTAAGCTGTTTGTTGGGTTTTTTTCAGCTCAAAGCCACAATTCTCATTAGAGGGACAGATGAACTTTTGAAGTATTCATGGGAATCAGGCTCTTCTGACGACACTGTGTGTTTTGTTCCGACAGAGAAAAAGGAATACGACCCAAAAAGCCCCACAACACAAAGAGAACAGAGTCGGAGAGAGCAAAGCGGGATTTTTTTTTAAAATGCTTAACAATTTGAGAATGCCATCCCTCCTCCCATAAGCCTCAAAGACTGTTCTCTTTTAAGAGAAGGCAGATAAGTAAAGTTCTGGAAATAAATCTAAAAGAGCAGATTTAATATAATGGAAGTGTGAGAAAGCCAGAGGAATAAAGTGAGTGAAAAAGACATTTTTCAAATTTAGGCACTGCGGAGTTGGTCTAAGTAGGTAATAATGAATAGATCATAAAAAATACAGAAACAGATGAAGCAAGATGCACATCGAGAAATGTCTTTGTACGACTGCATCTCTCTATATGTGTGAATCTGTGTCCAAAATTGCATCCCTATTTACTATATAGTTACTGTATCACATACACTTCTGAGTTTCTGGGGCTATATGGAAACGCTATGCAACCACATAGTGCTCTGCGATGCATTGTGCTGCATATGTGCCAAAATAACAGCTGCTGGTGATGATACATGAAAGAAACAAATGAGTAAACAAGGTGCTGACTTCACGCATGCCCTCTGAAAAAATTTGTCAAGGATTAGTTAGGAGTAATAAGAGACAGCCTAAGGCAGTAGTAACCTAGAAATGAAGGTCTCTGCTTTCCGGCTATAAAGGTGTGAGGCAAATCTGGAGACCTGCCAGTAAAGTGTGGGGAGAGAGAGTGAATGAGCAACTCTTTTCACTTCCTTAAAGAGCCGCTTCTTTGTCACGGACCTCTAAATAGTTTCTCTGGTGGAGCTTGTCGGTGGCAAAGTTGATGAAATGGAATGGACAGGCATTTATATAGTGCTTTTTCAGTCTTACTGACCACTCAAAGTGCTTTAGAGTAACAACCACATTTAAGCATGCATTCATACAGTGCTTTATTCTACATTTAAGCACCTTATTAACCCAACATGCACAAAGAAGCTGAGGTACCTTCAGACAGCACACATGGGTACAGGGCAAACCTTATGACCACCAGAATTACACTTCTCAACCTCTGGACTACGATGGCAGCATAAATAAAGAGTGAAACAAAACAATGGTGTAATTTGACGCCATGAAATGATTTAAAACATGTCACCAATTAAAGACCCAGGAGTGTGCAGTAGTGTCCCATCCTTTAGTGATTAGATATAATAGTCAATTAATGGAAGAATAAATATGTTTTAACCATGTTCTGAGATAAAAACAATAACTGAATGGTTAATAACTAAAAAAAAAGAGTATACAGTTTTGAAAACTGCATTTTAGTTCATGCCAATTAAATACTTTGACTTTATTTTTTTGTCATTAAAAAATAAGCACAGGGGTTACCAGCATTTACAGCTTTTATGTTGATACTGCCATAAGCTCCTTTCCAAATCCTGCTAGTATTCCACTCTGATGGTAAATATTTGCAGACATAATTTTTGTATTGACTTACTAAATATTCTAATTAAGTTCCCTCTGGAGAAATTTCTCTGAATTTCTCTGTTCCACATTGAATCTTTCTGTTGTGGTACATAACACTGAAGAAGTCCTAGGAGAAATGCTGGCTATTAAACTACCATTGTATTACAGCCTTTGCCAATGGCTTTGAGCCAGAACAGAAACATCAACCTCAACACTTCTCTTGATCCTTTGAGATTCCTCAGTACAGTTACATCCTCCCAACACTGGTTGTGGTTAACAAAAAGAGTCTCCTCTAATCAGAAAACCACCCTGCAAAACTGAGATCAATGAAGTAGTCGGAGAACATATAGAAAAGAAAAGGCTGAAAAATAAAGAAACTGCAGACAGAAATAAGGAGTTGATAGCAGGCAAACTAACAAAGAACTATGAACATATTGCAGGCTCTTTTTCTTTTTAAACTCATTGTTAAGCCTGTGAGGAGTCACACTTCAATCAAGAAAGTTTCACTTCAAGTCACGCTCGCAATTCGCTTTGAAGTGTAATTCTTCCTGCTGTCCGCGTCCCTGTCTGTCTGTGTGTACGTCAACACAAACACAACATCAATATGTTGTCAGCTAGATTGCTCGAGTGTTAGAGAGAAAACGCCGCTCCTTGACAGGCACTGAATAGAGACAATGTGGTGAGCGAGGCAACCATATGAAATTGCCTTTTGGACGAAGGGGAAAATAAAAATAGGGGGGGGGAAAAAGAAAGCAGCTTTGGAAACTGAGTTGCTATTTTAGGTCCATCGTGGATTTGGAAGCTTTAGTTGCTAAATTAGATAACAAAACAGAAATGTTACTCTAGCATTTGTCTATAGTATATTTTTGAGTGGCTTACTGTAGCCTCTTCTCTCGCACCAGCCTCAGGGCAAAAAGAAAAATCCAAATGCCAATCTATGAACGCTTTTCTGTTTACGGGGAATCAACTGCTGATTTTGCTGGAAAGCCAGGCCTTAACACTGCCACCACCCACGGCCATTTTTTATTTTTATTTTTTATTTTTTTTGCCTCATTGGTTAAGATTTATAAATAGGAAAAAAGTGTTTCCTCATCTGTCATCCATTCAACAGTTGTGCTCCTTTAAATATGGATGTTCCCCAGTGTCAGTGTATATCTCAACATGACGTGGTGTCACACTGAGTAGGTGTCAAACACAGACTTGTATTGTAAGCCTAATTTTGGGGAGGGGATGTATAGTGCGCTTGTTTTTTTTTTTTTGTGTTTTTCCTTTAATACCCATCCTCCTTCAACTGCTCATGTTTGCTCTCATTTTTCTTCACCCTTGCTCTGCTCCAGCGATCTATGAGCCTTCGTGTGAGGCCTACAAGCATTTGGGCAAGTCCTCCGATGCCTACTGGATCGACCCCGATGGCAGCGGACCTCTTGGCCCCTTCAAAGTTAACTGCAACATGACAGGTGTGTGTCTCCAGTGTGTGTTTGCGTGTGTGCCTTCCATACTGTCTAGCCCCAGTGACCTGTGAAAGGAAATAAACTCTGCAGCCTTAACCTGTTATATCTGTGGTTTCCATGGCAACATGTTCACAGTAACTGACATTTACTTCTGAAGCAGCAGCAAACACAGATACTGAGATGCACATGCACATCAAAACACACGCCACAAACATATACGCAACGAAGCTGTTATGCAACTCTAGGAGTGCTCTAAGGGTCTGTGTGACACTTCTTCTGTCACACACACCTGCACACTTCCATGAACACACACACACACACACAGTGGAATAAGTAGATAGTCTGGAACAGCAGAGCATGGAGGCAGAGCAAAGGCGAGACTTTTAATGAAATGTCACTGCACTCCACTGGCTGGCCCCTTAGTCACGCTGAATAGCGCACTCACACACACCTCTGAAATGTTAAGAGTTTCACGCTCTCTCTCTCTCTCTCTCTCTCTCTCCCGCACACACACACCTCAGAAACCTGAACCACACACACACACATTCCCTGACTGACAGTGTGAATGAACAAGGAGCTGTGTGAGTGACTGGTTCGTACTATAACAGGACAGAAGTGTCTATTAAATCCCGGAGTCTCATAGCTGTAACTTAGATTACACGGAAAGAACTTCACTGCCATGACAGCTAAACTGCACAACTCATGTGTTGCTATGTCTGCATGTGCGAATCGATTGCATGTGTAAAATTAAACGAACGATCAAATACGTTTCCTAGGTTTAAATTGCGCTATGGCTTGTTTTCATTTTGAATGTGTTTTGTCTATTTTCATAGAGGACAAAGTATGGACCACAGTGATGAACAACCTGCCTCCCAAAACCATAGTCACAGGCTCCAGCAGAAACAGACGGACCGTGTTACAGGTCAACTACAGTGCCTCAATGGACCAGGTAATGCACTTGAACACGTTAAGCATAGAAAGTGTTTTGTCTGCAAATAAGGCAAAAGTAGTATTATACTTAGGTTTAGAAGCCAAAAAATCTTTTTTTTTTTAAATGAAAAGGAATATATTATGAGATGGAAAAAAGGGTTTGGATTTGTTTGAATTGTAGCCCTCAGGCTCTGGGCTTCTCCCTTAGTACATATTATGAACGATGAGAACCGTGAGGATTTTTTACTGACTACTGCTAACATCTGTTTTGTTTTAGATGATTTTATCCCACCCTTTAAAAGCAAGCCTAATATGGTGCACGGCACACGTTACTCTGCTGTTGCTGACAGGACCATAGGGTTTCATTTTTGGGCTGTTTTCTCTGAGACCTCTGCTTGTGAGAAAGCAGCTGCATTTTCTTCTGTGATAGCAGTCTTCTTATTGTTTGCTGAAAAAAAAGCCCTTTATTTTTCCGACTACGCCTAAGTCACATGGACTTGAATTGGCATTAGCATTATGCATGCAGTGCGTGAATTAAAAAGTAGTGAAGCAGTTATAAAGCCACGTCTCTTTTCCCATGGCACAATACTGTATTTATTAAATTAATATGTGCAGAATAGTTCAATCATTACAACTAATCATTTATCATTTTTTTCTTGGCAAATACTAAATGTGCTTGTGGAGCTGTGCCTCGAGTTGTATGCAAATTGAAGTTTTCCCAGAGCTAATGTGTTCCCCAGCCTCTGTAATTTCTGGTTAAGTAAACATACAGGCAGCATGAATTTGGGATAGCTTGAGTTTTTACATATCAGTAGATACAGTGATTAGTGCAAGATAATTGAAAACTAAAAGGACACTTCATTGGTTATACTATCCCAGTGTCACATTCGACCCCCATTTTCCTTAAAAACTGTCTTAATTTCTTCATGTCTTAGATTTAACAAGTTGCTGGAAACATTCTCCCGAGATTTTGGTCCATGTCGACATGATAGCATCACAAAGCTGCTGCATTTTGGCTGCACATCCATGATGTGAATTTCCCTTTCAATCACACCCCAAAGGTGCTCTATTGTACTGAGATCTGTGAAGGCCATTAGAGCACAGTGAACCAGACACCAGATTGAGATGATTTGAGCTATGTAACATAGTGTGTTTTACTGTTAGAAGCAGCCATTAGAAGACAGGCATAGGCATGGTCAGCAACAATACTCAGATAGGCACTTAGACACTGCAGCACTTAGGCAACCATACGTACTTAAGACCCCAAAACTAGACAAGAAAACATGCATCATCATACCACTACTAGCCTAACTGCAAGGCAGTTGCTTTTATGTCGTTCATTCTGGCACTACCGTCAAAATTTCTGTCACAGCAGAAATTGAGAATCATCACAGCAGGCAATGTTTTCCCAGCTTTCTTTTGTTCAACTCCTGAGTAGAGATGGCACGATACCACTTTTTTATGTCCGATACCGATATCATAAATTTGGATATCTGCCGATACCGATATGAATCCGATATAGTGTGTTTTTTAATCAATAAAACTGTTTTTTTAATATCTTGCTGCTTTTTGTATAAGTTCAAACTCAAGTTAAAAAAAACAAACGCTAAAGCTATTCTATGCAAAAAATACAATGCACCGAAAATATTTCATAGTTCAGCAATATCAGTCTCTCTGATCAATCTAGTAAACTTAACCTACACCATCCTCCCTATTCTGGTATTTTAAAGAGTAAGCAACCAAACTAATAGGGTTGTAAAATAGGGAACCACCTCATGATGCTTAACTTTAATTTGATGCAGTGTGAAAAAAAATGCACAGAAATCAATTATTTTTCAAGAATAATTAAATAGATTCAACATCTTTCTTCAACAGAACTGCAGACTGCACAGATGGTACCTTCCCAAAGGAAAAAGTACTATAGCTTTACTAGGGTATATTAGACTTAATAATTACTATGTACAGTAATGGACTTCTATACATTTTACATCAGATTAAAACTATGGGTGTAAGATTCGGATAATTATTTATTAAAAGCTAGACATTTTAAATGAGAATAAGAAAGAAAAGTATGTCTTTGTGCCCCCTTTTCCCTGTTCATGCCCTACCTGCCCCCCTGGCTAAACTTTGCTAGATCCACCCCAGTTACCAGCGTCAGCTACGTAGAAAAAGATCCTGGTGTACAAAGTAATATTAAAGAAATTGTAACAACAGCTTAGTATGGGACCGATACCGATACGTAATATCGGATCGTCCATCTCTACTCCTGAGCCCATGAGAATTGTAGCCTCAGTTTCCAGTTCCTGTCTTGACAGCAGTGATACACAGTGTGGTCACTTCAAAGATGACCTCTGCCAACAACAAGGCGGCAGGCCATCTTGATCATGTCATACCTAAATGCACTGAGATGCTGCCATGTGACTGGCTGATTAGATGTTTGCATTAGCCAGCAGTTGAACAGATCCACCTAATGACATGAAATGAAATTTCTGCATGGTGTTTGTAATGATCTCACACACACAGGATGGTCTTTCACTACAGTAACATTTCAAGCATTTCTTAGCTCAGAGTATTATTTATATTTTTTCAAAGCTGCTCCCAACTTGTTACTTTTCGACAGTCAAAAGACTGGGTTAGTATCATATCAATGTGCCAGGTTAATACTGTGAAGGGTCATACTTTAAATGAAGCCAAATTGTCTTCTAAAACTTTTTTGGTTCCTAAACAAACCGAAGCAAAAATTGAAAGTGAAAACAAAGTCACACAAACACACTGAGCCCCAAAATGGGAGACAAACCACGGTCTTCTGACTGACAGAGCTGTAACTTCCAACCTCCAAATGCGGATTTTGTTCCTCTTTAAGAGGATTGTTATCGCTCGGCCTCTGCTGTTCCTGCAGCTGGTGCTTCAAAGCACTGACAGCAGAGGTCCTGGGTTTAGAACACAGTGAGCATTTATGCTGCAGCACAGTTTTTCTTCTGTTTTGACAAAGTTACTAACTTTATGATCGCAGTATAAGCCAGAGCTTCAGCACTTCACGTATTCAGCCAGTCTTTCAAACATACTGCGATATACTAACATAAAAAGTGTCCATCGTCATCCCCTCATCACCTGCCTGCTGTGCTTCACCCACACACAGTTCAGACTACCTAAATCTCTTCTCACACTCAAGAGTCAATATCTTAATCTTTCTGGTGAGTGATTACAGATTGCAGTTGTCACTCACAGTCAAAAGAAAACTGTGTGTGTGAAGTTTAAAGGAACCCCAATGGGAAGAGACTGCAGGATGACTATGACATTACATGGTTTGAGAAGCATATCCATCAAATTACGTTATTTCATAATTTGTAGTGGCCGCTTATTCCATTTTCAGCTTCTCGGAGTCACAGAAGGCAAACATTAAAACAACTTTAGAGTGTGCTTTCTTTCGTTTCACAGCTCAGTAATTTGTTCTTACATAAAACGGGCCTGTCTGGTCGAAGAAGATAAAATGAAAATACATATCCCTGCTTGTGTTTTCAGGTGACAGCCATCACCACCAGTGCAGAATACTGTGAGCAGCAAATCGCCTACAGCTGTCGCATGTCCAGACTCCTCAACACTCCAGGTAAAGGCTGAGGATGGCATCTTTATTCACCGCTGACTCAAACATGGGTAGACAGTGCTGACACAGATAGGAGGTTTGGTTTTCACCACATAGTCAACCTTTGATGGAAAATTCATAACATATAAAAACACAGTCTTCCCATCTGCTTCTGTCTGAGGATTCTGCGTATGGGAGACTGAAGATTGTTCTATTAGGGCTCTTTATGAGTGTCAAAATCATGGGGGATTTAAGGACATGGCCTTTGCTAGATCTGATTATAGACCTGTTACAGATTTTCTACTAACATCACCAAAACAGAAATTACAAATATATTTTAAAAAATGGTTTACCACCCCACAGGCTGAATACCAGACATTTGCAGTATTTATGCCAAGGAGCTTTAAAGCTTTTCTGGTGACTGGTTGCTGTCCAGCACCATGGCAAGATACCCTTCATTGGCTTTCCCCATGTGTATGTTTGAACCGTTGCCTGCATCCTTGTTTTTAGCCACCAACAGAACTACACACGATACAACTGAAGCAGACCTCTGAAAATGAGTTGTGTTCTGGCTTTGCTCATTCTGACTAGATTAACTTGGATTACACACGTTTGCATTCGATTTGTTTGGACTGAGTCAGTTTGGCTGTGGTTTGCCTGAGCAAAGCCTGGTAGGGTTTTGTGTCAGTTTGGTTTATATTAGTTAGGCTGGCGGTTGTTTAAGGTTTGTCGTGGATTAGATACATTTGATTTGTGTTATGGTTCGGTTTAGCCGTGTGTGAATGGCTTAAACAGCTAAAACGCCTCTACGCAACAAGAGGAGGGCTCACAGCTGTGCAGCTGTCTCTGGTGGTGACAGAGGCATGTTTGTGTTTAGTCTAATATCTCACTGGGTTTGTGTGTTTGTCTGTGTATGTGTGTGTGCGTGTGTGTGTGTGTGTGTGTGTGTGCATCCTCATGCATGTGTGTGGGTGTGCATGGTATTGTTCACAGAGTATTTGTTTTTGTTTTAATTTTTTTACTACAAGAATTACAAGCTTGCTGTCGGAACAGCTTTCTATTTAGAATTTCCCTCTGTTTCCTAACACACACTCGTGCATACGCACGCACACACACACACACACACACACACACACACACACACACACACACACACACACACACACACACACACACACACACACATATATATTTGTGCACCGTGACACACCTTAGGGAATAGCTTCATAAAGACAGACACTCCTAGCAATTAAAGTGAGACAAGACAGAAAGAGACTGAGAT
>NW_005187408.1:2104412-2118156 GCF_000239375.1 Pundamilia nyererei
TGTGTGTGTGTGTGTGTGTGTGTGTGTGTGTGTGTGTGAGTTGATGCGTACATTTGTGTACATGGTCCTTGATTGACTGAGTGGGAATAAAGCAAAAGGTGGTTAGTAATAGTTGGGTATTAGTGCAGCAGACCAAAACTTTGCAATTAACTTCCACTCCTCTCTGAGATTGCACCTCCATCTACAAATATGGTATCCGCATACTCGCGCATACACAAACCCATGCTTTGTTAAAATTCCTCTTTTTCTTTTTAACTCTCAAGCCCTATGTGGCGTGTACACACATACCCTGCCACAGCCACACACAGACAGCCAGTAACTAGTTTACTCCTAATTCAGTACCTTGCAAGTTAGGGGAAATCCAATTACTAGTCTAGAATGACAGAGAAAGCAGGACCAGGAAAAATCATTTACCCAAAAATATGCTTCATAAATTAGCTGTCAGCTTTCATCAAATTACACTGTCAACAGCATTTCCACTGTGAACCACAAGCACACACGCACGCGTCACTATACACACTTGCTACTCTTCCACTTCCACTTTTTTCCCATCCAGATCTCATCTATTAGACTAGGGTTGGCATTTTGGAGCTAAACGAACCGTTAAATGGGAATTATATTCTGCCACCAGTGACACCCTTAATTTGAATCCTTGGCAGTAATTGTTCTAATTGCCTGACCCCTTTCTCACCTCCTGCACCTATTCTGTCCTTTTTATCATTTTTTATCACCTCTCTCTCTCGCACTCAAACATCCACAAATTCCTTCTCGCTCTCGAATGCTCACTTGATGGCACGATTGGGAGATCCAATAATCGGGGACCTCGATGCTGATGTGTACAGTAACACGCAAAGAAACACGCGCACACAAGTACATAGAGAAAAGCAATATTTTCCTTCTCTTTCCTTCGGTCCTTCTTCAGTGTCATTTTCCCTCTCCCCACTGCTCCCTATAATCTTCTGCATGCACATTTATCAATTTCTAGCTATCTATTCTCTCCTCTTCCTTCACTCTTATCTCCCCTATTCTCTCATTGTTCTCCCCCCTCCTCCAATTTAACATCTCAAGTCTCCATTTTTGCCTCATTCTCATTCTTCACCTCCACTTTTACCTCACGGTATTGTCTCCCTCTCTCTTTAAAACCACTTTTCCCATCATCCTACCTCTCTGCCCTGGTCTTCTCACTCACGCTGTTGAACACTTTTTCCATTAGTGTTAGAATCACAGCTTTTAGATAAGAATTAGCACCCTTCACTAATGATTTAGTATCATCAGTACTCCCTTCACCGCAAACAATCTGTAAACAAGCGATAGAGCAAGGCTCGCACAAACAAGCCTTTGTGTAGATGCAAACATGGATAAAAACACACATCCATAATTCCCTCTGATACACACCCTCACACCTACAAAGGAGTTTGGATATCATTCCCTTGTTTTTCTAGTGCGTTTGCTCCTTCATCAGCTTGTGTCCTTGAAGTAACCCATTACAGTTCCCAGTAAATCTTACAGTTTGTATATTTAGTATTAGATTGCTTGTTTATTGTCATCAACACCCATCGGCTCAAACATCTGATAAGAACAATTGCTAAACATTTCATTGTAAACCAGACCGAATGTGGCATCTTTTTTTAGGATAAGTACAAATGTTTAAGGTTTTCTTCCTTTCTGTAATATCTGCAAGGGCAACCACAGTTAAGATAAGGTTAAGGTTATCATGAGTGTTTGTGTTTTTCTTTTTTCCTTTTTTTTGATTGAGACCTCGATTTTATGAGGTTTCGGGGATGTCTAAAGGGCCAGGCCTTTGTGGAGCATGATGCTTTGCCCATGTTTCATTGTGCCTATTTGGAGACCTCAAGGACATCCTGACTGCTTATCTGTTACTTCAGGAGATTCCCTGAACTATACCCTGCATTTCCTTATTATTTGAAAGGAAGAGGGGATGTGGGAGGGAGGTGTAAACATATTTCTCTGTAGTTGGATAAGCTCAGGATGACCATACTTCTGTAACATTTGTACTTATCTCTCTTCTTGATATCAAGCATTTCCTGGATAAACGTGGCCATATTTTATACTTTGCAGAAATGATCTCTTGCATGATGCAAGCGTATGGTCAAAGTATGATTATTCAGTTAAAGCACTTGCTTGAGATTTTTTTTAATAACACACTTCAAAAGGTAAGCTCTGAAGAATTTAAAGGTTTAGCAACATATGAGTGATGCAAGCCAAAATAAATGCCTCGACAAAGCAATAATATTTCTCCATATAATAAAAGAAAAACATTTATTTAAAAAAGGCAAACCGAAAAAAAATTTGGCCCCTTTTTTAAAGGGTTTTAGCCTGGCTTTGTTTAGCTACTTCATGGATAAAAATATTGCACTGCACCTCTTAATCTTTGATTTTATACACCTGAAAAATAGCACTGAAAATAGCACCTCCTTGAATTCAAACACCTGGCTATGCAATCTGCCTTTGCAAACATTTGTGAAAGAATGGTTTCTGAAGCGCTCACTACTGTACTGTAATAGGATGACACCTTTACAAAAAGTCATTTATCAAATTTCTTTCCTGCAAGATATTCAACGATCAAGTGGAAGTTGTATTACTGCAAAATTCCATTGTTCAGGAAGCAAAGTGGCAGATCATGTAAAGTTACAGAGCAGGGCAGAGGTGCATGGTATGGATTTGCATGGCTGAGCAGCTTATAGGTATAATGTGTAGGTAGCCCACTGCTTTTGTCCATATAGTGTATTTAGCATGTTTCCTCACAGAGAAACTCTTCTGATGCTCCATTTTCTCTTCCTCTCTTGTGTTGGTCAGAGACAGAAATGTCTAATGCCTGCAGGCAAGCGAGTGTGACGTTCGTGGCAACAGCTGTGTGCAGATCAAAAATGGATAATATATCGAGTGCCGCGTTTAAAGCGTGGAAGTACTAACCTTACTTTGAGTTGAATTCCGTAAAAAGTGGCAAAAACACTAGCGTCCGCTGCTCACTGCGTGGGAAGAAAACTTCTTTATACAGCGAGAAAAACCCCTAAACGTCTGAGCAAGCACCAAATACCTTGTCGCTGGAATGTGAAATTATTATTATTATTATTATTATTATTATTAACCTTCCACTGACCGCTGCAGCACAACTGCACCAGGGCAAACCTCCGCCTGCCCCACTCCTGCTATACAGGTGAAAATAGAGCAACATGACTGCTGAGTCTTTGATTTTATTTATTTTCTGCTGTGTTTTACTTGCATCTATTTGAAAGAGTGAGTGTAAACAAAAAAAACATTGAATTTTATATGCTGGAATATGCAGAAAATAGGTTTAAATGTTAAACAATTTTCTTCCAGTCAGAGAATGTTGCATATAATTTAACGTTTGCTTGATGCACAAAGTTAAAAGATTAAAACTAATAAAACAAGTTTTAAAAAGAGACTTTTTCATTTGATTACATTTTATATGAAAAAGTAGAATTGGGCTGAAAAATCTTTTGCTTTCTTACCTATTTAGGGGATAAATCATGTTTTAAAAAGTAACAAAGTAACTAATTACTTTTGAAAATAAGTAAACTGATTACCTTCCTTTTTTCGGGAAGTAATCAGTAATTAATTAGTGATTACTTTTTTCAAGTAACTTGACCAACACTGACTGATACAGTCACTTTTTTTTTGTTTATATGAATAAATGCTGGTTAGATCTCCAGCCAAGCTCATGCTCTTATTATAAAATCCTAATATTTCGGGATTTTATCACATTAGTAGCATACTTATAGGCCGTGAAAATGGTACACAGACAATGATGAAAGTAAGAAGAAAAGAAAGCTGAAGAAATACTTGAGATGTCTGTCACTCCTGCTCTGTTTACATTACAGTCACATGTCAAGCCAAATTACTGTTTTTTAGCCAGCAAGGATACTGATTCAGGTGTTGACAAGGACATTAAAAAGTGCTTCTTTGGCTGGCAGTCGAGGCAAAAACAACTCAAAGCATCAAATGTGAACACGTGTTTATTTGATTTTATTAAGTTTACCTTGTCATTCTTTTAATGAGCATGTGCTCCTTTGTGACTATACCTTGCAGGTTTTGGGTTTTTTACAGACTTCTGATGTAAAGTCCTATTTGTAACAACCTTGCATGAAAAGCAGGTTAGAAATTGGTCGTTGGTACAAAAAGGGTATAAAGGACAAACAAGGAGAGAGCCAGGGACACAGGAGGAGGTAAAAAAAAAAAGGAACAGGGTGGGATAGAGATGAGAGATGAGTGGGGTTCAGGATAATGAGGCTGTTTGTATGTGTGGCATTGTTACAGTCCAGTCCTTGGGCACTTCTGGTCTCAATTATTGCCTCACAAGTAACAGCAAGCCAACCACTGTCATATTCCACACACGTCTTCGCACACATTCTCGAAGGTCTTGCATTACACCCTAATGACTTTATTCCGTGGATCTGGTTAACCACTTGTTTATTTTTTTTCTTTTGTTTGTGGTTTTGGATGTTCATCATTAACCTTTACAAATCCAGCAGTGGCAATTGCTGTTTTTTTTCCCTCTTTTCTCCTTCTCTCCCCCTTCCCTCTTAAGCTCACATGCCTATAAAAATAACAGGTACCTGATAATGGTTGCACTGCTGTGAAATGAGAAAATGGCTAGCTTGCATCCAGCTGAACTCAAAGTTTGTCACTCCGTATGTTTTATTGGTAAATATGCAATTCTTGACAAATCTACAATGAACGCTACCACCTCCCTCCGCAGAGTGGCTTTTAACATCAACACACTCTCATATGTATTTATTTAGCAGTTTTACTACTAATGGAAAAAAAAAAGGATGAATGTAGTCAACAGGGACCTTGCCTTGACTATAACTGTTTGGGATTATTTCATTATTAACTTCTCTTTATATTTCTTGTATTACCCCCTTTTATTTGCCTATTGTGCCCACGCTCTGCCCGATTGTGCCACGTCTTTCATTACTCGACTAATGTTCTGGTTACAGTGTCATTAATTTGTGAAAGCACTCGAGGCAAGAAGCAAGTCAAGGAAGGAGAGAGAACAAGAGCTAATAGAGTAAAAGAGGAGAGAAAGGAGAACTATCTCTAGGATCCTCAGGCATCCTCTCTCTTTCTTGCTCTCTATGTCTCCCCAGTTTCTTCCTGCCCTTGCTTTTCTTACTCCCTGAAGACAAGATGCTAATTAACATTAAACCATCATTTCTAACTTCACCCACTTTTACCGCATTGATAAGAATCTACCTCAGTTCAAGGCTGCATGTAGCTTTTTTTTTTTTGCCCCGTGCCCATTGCAGGCAGGGGGTGAGAGCTTATTCACTCAGATGATGAGAGACACTTGAGGCTGACATGTAAAAGTTTGGCTTTTTATAGCACAGCAAGTTAACAGATAGAATTACCCTGAAAGATTTCACACGCCTCTCTGATAAAAACAGTCGAAGACATCTGTGATGGTAAAACATCTGCTATTAGCAAACAGCAGCGTGTGTGATGATGACGTGCAGAACCAAGCCTTTCTGCAGCTATGTGGCATTTAGCAGGAGAGACTTTACAAGAAACGGCAACAAAGTGCAATCCGTCACAGAGGAGCCCAGATCATTTACATCGCATAACGCGTGCTCTCTGGTTGCTGTTGCCTTGGTAATGCGTCATTGCCCGGGATAATGCTGTCATATGTTGTGTTGACAGAGTCATGCGTCTTATTCCGCCCATGTTTCTCTACCTGAGTCCAACACTTACAGCTTATAGCCAAGCAGGTGCAAGTGTCGAAAAGGAAAATAGTTTAACACTTTACACTACATTAAGCTGGAGTAATAAGGTGTTTGCAAGAGCAGCGTGTCTTTTATTTCATTTCTCGCACTTTTTTTTTCTTTTTCCATATTTCTTTCTGTCTTATTGTGCATGTCGTTTTCTCTGGTAGTCTCTCAGTCTCTCAAACTCACAGATTCCCATGGGTGGTCGAGTCTTTTTGTGACAACCAAAATGTGTAGCTGTGGTAAATATGCAGTGTAACTGATGTGATCTGTGGAGGGAATGCCAGCTGGCTATGAAGCCACTGATGTCTATGTCTATGTGTGCCTTTAAAGTCTGTATTTCTTTTTTACCAAGTCATTACCTGTGTGTATTTTCCCCATGTGTGTTATCATTAGCATTGCCAGAAAATAATCTTTCTGAACCTGCTGCCCAGCATGACAAATACTTACTTTTCAGCTTCCCCAATAGTGAACAAATCCTTTTTAATGCAAGTATAGACAAAAAGAATAAGTAACCATTAGGAAATATACTTTTCCAATACATCAAAATTTCATTCGGCATATTCTTTGTTTGATTTAATGATATGCTTATTCTAGTGCGAGCAATAGCAATGGATGTAAAAAGAAAAATAGTTTTTGCTGGTATTGGATGTGCACTGGATGTGCACAGTTGCAGTTTTAGCTCAATTAAACCAGCCCAAGCTGTAGAAATAGTCAATGTGACCGTGATCTGTCACATATCGGATGAGTTAAACAGTATATTGACTTCTGTAAAGACAGTCTCCCTGTTGCATCTGAGCTACATCAGCCTCAAACTGAAATCCAGCCTTCTATATTGGAGGTAGTGAGAGCAATTATCCCTCATAGTTCCCAGTTTGAAGTCTTCTCCCTTCACCACCACCTGCAGAGAGTCCGAGAGAGAGAACCAAGGACAGAGTTGGGCTTCCTGATTAACTTTCTTCACTTGATCAGCATTCATCTTAATTCCCCAGCACCAGCAGCACACAAGAATGCACTCATTACCACGGACTGCAAAAGCATGTGAAGAATACTGCAGTGGATGCTGAAAATCCTCACACTTCTCAGTTATTAGTTATCGTCTGCTCTGACCGTTTCAGATGAGTGTTTGCAGCCTCCTTCCACAAACAGCACACTGGATAGGGATGGGAAATGAGAATCGATTCCAGCTGAGAGCCAGTTCTGTTGCCCAGTCCATAAGAAAAGTGCACCTCCATGCTTATCAGTTCCTCTCAATAATGACAGTTTCACATAGCAAAACAGGATCATCCACACATGGATGTTTGTGTTTAGACTCAGAGATAATAAAAAGCTTGCTTGTATAGATCTACTGTCTTCCCACACAGAAAATCAGGGATCACTAAGGGAACCAGACAAATTAGCCGAATCAATTGTGACACTTATAAATATCAGTCCCTAGAATTGATCTTGGCCACATTAATTTAAAGGTGGTTAATCCCACACCCCTTCATCAAGCTGTTTACTCGCTCCCCATTTTTCTGTTCCCGCCTACCAAGAGTTGAACTTAAAGTTAGAGGTGTGGATTGTGAACAGGAAGGGAGACAATATATCACCTGTGTAACCCCCAGTGTTGAACACAGCGGTCTCATGGTTCTGAATTCTCAGGGACGTCTTCCTGGCAGGTAGTCTTTGATGCATCTTATCACAGGAGTGCACACCCGCATCTCTCCCAGCTTTCTTCTTAGCAGTCTAGGCTGGAACATGTTGAAGAATAATTCTTACAGTGCTGCCTGACCTGTCCGGGAGGGAGCAAGGCCTCTTCAGCATGTAGATGATTGTGTCAGCTCCACCAAGAGCTGGTAGGCAAACAGCAGTATGGCCACTAGAAGACTCACCGGGGTGCTGAGATGTGCCAGAAGAAACTGCCATGTCTTCAAAGGTTAAGGCCTCTGGTCTGTAGTGTTTATTTTGTTTTGTTTTTTGGAGCTGGAACTTTGCAAAGATAGTCTGGCACTCTCTCCAGACACACGCTCAGGTTGAACAGCTGCTGCAGTACGTCACAGAGCCGGTTGGCATAGATCTTCACAAGTCTGCTGTTGATGGCATTGGACCTTGATCCCTTTCCCCGATGGAGCCTGTGCAGTTCTCTACTGATCCACCGTGACCACCAGTCTGTCCTGAGAATTAGTGTCACAGCTGAGGGCCAAACACCTCTAACTGGTTGGGGCTGCTGTGTCATGTGAGGTGGTTCAAACTTCAAAGTAACCTGGATGTTTACTACTCGGGACAATATTTTTTGTGACCTAATCAGGAAAGAGAATTTTTGTGGTTTTCTTATAAACACTTTTTTCACGTTTTCATAAACTTGATGTTTTTGTTTATTGTTTATTATTGATTTTCACATTTCTAAAACCTTCATTCTTTGTTTCACTTCATGTTTATTCACATTATTCAGTTGTGGATTCGTCATATTATTTTCATAGCCTTGTCCCTTGGGTCCTTCTGTGTCAGATTTAAGTGTATAGTCTTTGTAGTTAGTCAGTTATTTCCTGTTTTATTTTGATAGTCTACTGTCTCTCACATCTTGCCTTTTGTTTTTTGTTACCCAGGTGACTCCACTCCCCTGATTGCGCTATTTGTATTTATTTAAAGCCGTCTCATTTTGCTTGTTTCGCGTTGTGTTGTTGTCTGCATCCTCTGCATGTTACTAAGATTTCATTTTTTTGTGGTTTGGACTCTGTTTGCTCTTATTTTGGATTAATCTTCTGGATTTTTATCAGCCTATTAAACAGCTCGCTTTCTGTTGATCTATGCCTCTCTGCATTTGGGTCCTTACTTCAGCACAATATGACACTTACAGCTGCTGGCAGCTGAAATTAGTGCTGTGCTTCACAGCCAAAGATCAAATGGTATGGGCTGCTCTCGGTAATGTTTTGCTCCAGACTAGTTCACACTCAGAGGTAAAGGTAGTCCTTTGAAGTCCTTATTTGCAACTTGTTTATTCATTTGTAATTCAGAATGACAAGCAAAAATATTCTGGATAAAATATTACACAGTGCGTAGGCTCCGTGGCTGTCGTACTCCAACCTCGTTCAGATGTCAGGGATACACGTTCGAACACAGAGCTGTGAATAAAAACAGAGACATCCACTGTATTGACTTATCAGAACCACTTGAAAAAGAAAGGGGAAGAAACAATTCAAGTCCTTTGCAGTTGCTTTAAACATCCTGCACTGTGTTGAAATAACAGTTATTTCCAGGCACTGACACTGTGTGTGGTTAATTGCAGAATTTTGCATGCTACATCTGTGATTAAGTGGTTTAAAGCATTTTGTTGAGGTGTATGGATTGTTGTATACAACGAATGAGAACTCAGTCTTGCAGCTTTTTTTTAATATTTCCTCATTCTTTATGCAAGTCCACTGTTAACTTTTACTTTTAAATCCATCCTTTATTTTAAAAAAGAGTTAGGAATATAATTCATAGTACAGCTTAATTCAATTTTCATAGATTAAACTTGCATTTGAAGTTTCTATCTTATTGGCATTAAAGCTATATATATCTGTGTAATACAAAGCTCCTATATTTGCAGGGTATGTCCACAATGATTATGGCTGCTTTAAATTTCATTTTCAGTTTTTTGGACACGCAGAGTAAAATCCATGCAGAACCTAAATGTTTTTAAGTATCCTAAAAGATATTTGAGTTTTAAAATGCTGCATCTCGTATGACAAGCTTGTTTTTTTTTTTCAGAGCCAGTTCAAACAGTGCAAGCAGATCTGTTGTTTTCTGTCTTTGCTCTTTTCAGCCAAAATTAGACATCCACTATTATAAAGAGCCTATGAGGGAGTCCATTATCCATAAACAAAAGGCACCATTCAGCACACAGTACTTTGAACAATTTGCTAATGGTTTTGTTATTGCTACTGTGTGCATTATAAGTCTTTGTAAGAAAACCTTATGAATAGCCTTATGGGATTGAACCAAGAGTATGCTCAGTGAGGTATAAGGAGGAATAACTGTTGAGAGTGCGCTGTGAGCTGCACGACACTGCAGCTATCAAGAGGAAAAAAGTCTAAAAACAGGAATCTTTCTAATAAAAGCGACACACTGCAATAGATGTTCTGCACACCTGCCTACCCTGTTGCTTAACTCACAGGAAACAAGTTATTATTCAAAAACCAGCAGCACACACTCGATACCAAACACTCACGCAAGAGAAAGGTCAGAAATGTGCAAGGGCACAAACCAAATGTGTAACTGTGTGGAATGGATGTTGCATTGTCTGATTAAAAGCATCCACACAAAGCTTGTCTTATCTTATTTCTGTGTTTATTTTTGTCTCCTTTCTTTGGCTTCTTTCTTTTGATTTTTGTTGTTTGTTTTCTTCCCCATCTTCCTTATATTTATTCGCCTTTTATCTCGTCACCTATCTGAAATGCTCAGTGCTGAAGGCTGGGCCTTAGGCATTGCTTATACAAAAGTAGCGCACACATATACATACATATATATATATAATGCACACATATGTAATACACACAGGCAAACATTATGACAGAGCTTTCAACAAATCTAACATTATGTATTATTATGTGGCTTTCTGTTTTTAAAAAACAATTGCCTATGCTGCATAAATTAAACTGTTTCAGTACGTGCATTTTTCATCAGGCACTCTCGGTGATACAGCAAATATACTGAGGATTTTATTGTATTCGTTCGATTCAGTGTTGATACATCTAGAAAGAAAATTGCTATGTGTGTCTTTCCCTGTGGATGTCCTTGCTCTTGATGCTACTGGGTGGAGATTGTTGTGAGGTAGCAACTGAACCCTCTTG
Source organism: Pundamilia nyererei (assembly GCF_000239375.1). Taxonomy (NCBI): domain Eukaryota; kingdom Metazoa; phylum Chordata; class Actinopteri; order Cichliformes; family Cichlidae; genus Pundamilia; species Pundamilia nyererei. Next base: position 2,114,974 of record NW_005187408.1, read on the forward strand.
AGGGAAAAGCTCTACATGGTTAGCATTCAAGTGGGTGAGATATCTGATATAAGCATGGTGAGTGATGATAAAAATGAACCTGATAGGTTATTGATCTCCTCTGGGAAATTCTCGTTTTCGCACCTCTGGGGAGTGAGAGTGTTTCTCACAGGAATATATTAGATATTTTGCATGTCATGCTATTGTTACCTAGTAAATATTCACAAAAATGTCTATTCACTGTATGTTCAAAAAAATAACAGATGAGACAATGTACTGGACCTATCAACGTACGATGGACATTAGTATTTTCAGCACTTATCATGTGAAATAGACCATTATTGCCTCACCAACACAGATGCTGTTTTATAAGCTGCTGATGAACTGGGATATAATTATCCTTCTGTGTAGATTTATACACTTTAGAACCATCAACAAAACTTTCAGCATCAGTATAATTACTTCTGCAGAGGTATTAAACAACTCATCCAATTTTCTGCAATCCTGGAATGTTGATAATAATATGTTGTTGCCATAGTGTAATCAATATGTATTGTTATACTTAATCTCTGTGCTTAAATTAAAAATACCAATTATTCTATCACAGCCATTACTGAATCTTTCATAAAAGCACTATATCTACAGTACTGTCTTGATCTGTCTCTCATTTCATTACATTTGATTGGAAAAAGCTGAATAACTGAGTTTTAGCAGTTCATTGAAATGTGCAAATATTTATTGAGTTCTTCAACATAACCTGTAATTTCTTAGGCCACCTTTCCTGTAATTTCTTGAAGTTCAGGAATATTTCTTGAGACTTCCTGAAGGACATTCAAAGCTCTTCTTTGGATGTTGGCTGCCTTTTGTTTTGTTCTCTGCCAAGATGATTTCACACTGTTTCAGTAATGTCGAGGTTCTGGCTGTGGGGAAGCCAATCCATGACTGATACTGCTCCATTTTTCTTTATCTATCAAGATATGTTTTGCACCACTGGGAGAGTGTTTGGGATCATTGCTGAGAAATGAAGCCATTGCCAATCAGACACTTTCTTCACAATTGCAGCAATTTTGACAAACTCTCCAACACCACTAACTAAAATGCTGCTCTGAATCATAATAGAACTTCCACAGCATAGATAGTGACACCAATCTGAAGCAAACATTTTAAATTTGGATTCACTCATCATCATCAAGTCCTCTTGCTACTGATTTGAGCCCAGGACTTGTGTAATTTGGCATACCTCAGCATTTTAACCCTGCTTCATTTCATTGAGAATGGCTCCTCTACAGCTAGCCTTGCACTGTCATCACTTCTGATGAGGCTTCAGCAAGTGATGGGAGAGAAATGCATCTCCCAGGTCCTGTCTTAAGTCTTTGCTTTTTTTAATTTTATTTTTAAAGACATTACTTTCAGATGCTGTTCGTTTACTGTACATTGTTTTGGAGCCACTAGAAGACTCACAAGGGTGCTGAGATGTGCCTGGACTAACTGTGCCATGTCTTCTTGATGTCAAAGGTTAAGGCCTGTCATCTTTTGACCTTCACTTGTCCAGGTTTCTTATTTTATTTTATCTGAGATTCAAAGAATTGGAGACAAGCAACAGGCTGCTAGTAATAATGTCCCTATAGATACAATTTAAAAAGGGTTTGTTTTTTTGGTTAGGTGTCTTTATATACCTTAGTGCATCATAGGTCAATGTTAAGTGGCTTAACAAAAGAAAACATTCATTGGTCAGGTAAAAGAATATGAGTGAAAATAAATGAAACAGCAGCCACAGTCCAAAGAAAACCTTTGAGAGACCTCCAGGAAGCCTGGAGAACTATTGTTCAAGACCACATTAAAAGAAAATCTGGCTTCTTGGACACAAAATAAAAAGAAATCATGGGTAACTTTTGACTGTACAGTGCTGTAGGACCATATTTTTTTTAATGTTTTGGGTTGGGGTTTTTTGGATTTTGCATGTGCAGAGGTAGAAAATATACTATTATAAACCAAGTTCAGCTCCAGAAGGGAAAAAAAAAACCCAGTGCATTGATAGCTTATCAGTACAAGCTTTCGTGGTATTAAGAGGACAGACAGAAGGGAGTTTGAAAGAAAATGAAGTACCTTGCAGCAGCATAGAGAGGAGGGGAAAAAGAAATAAAAAAAAGAAGCTAAGAATGGATGTAGAGCAACACAGAGGGATGAAAGCAAACTTTCAAAAAGGAAAAGAGAGAAAGTGGGGGGAAAAGGGAAGCAGATTAGTTTGTTTTCTGCCGTTTGCACTGACATTGAAAGATATGTCGGTACTAATGTCCCAGAAAGCTTTGAATAACACAGCAAACCAATACATATCCCCCTTAATGGGATTTTTCGAGCTATACTTGCTCCCTCTCATGCGTACATACACACCAAAACATCGAAACACGCACATACACATAAACAATGCACCATATGGCCACCGCCTGGTGGAAAGATAAAAGGCAAATGGAAAAACAGAAACAGCTCACTTGAGGAGTAATTATAATATTGTCTTCTCATTTGTGACGAGCTAAGGGGTTAATCTCAATTTTGAAGCTTTCTGCAGCAGTCCTCGACTCTCTGTTTGTCCTCCACAAGGTTGCCAGGGAGAGCAGATGCCCGGTGAGCTGTGGTGTACGACCACAAACCCATCATCAGACATTGCTATTTCAGTGATGGATGACACAAGAGAGAAGATCCGGCTTCATTTTAAAAAAAAAAAAGTCAATTTGCATACACATGCTAATGTTCTCACTGTCATTCTACCTGCCTCTCCTTCTATATTATGAACCATGCAGTGTTTCGAGGGTCATTAGTGCTTATGCATGCAGCAGTGTGCCTGCACCAGGAAGTGCACTGACATCTGTGGCTGTGTTTGCCGCGATCACTAGAGGCAGTTTTCACACAGCTCTCGGATTACAGCGGGATATTGGGGCACAGAGAGATTAGACCAATTGGAAAAACAACAGGAGAAAAAAACTGAGGAAATATCGCTCAGCGGTGCTAATGAAGCAGCACAGGCAAGAAAGTTGATTATCCAACCTGACCTTGAGGGGTTTTAATTTTAACCCAGGGAAAGTTAGAGAGACAAAGTTGGGGAAGAGTTTTACAGCTGTCATGTAGAGAGAGGGTAGAGGATGCGTTTGTTTACGTGTGAGGAAATTATTGTCTTTCCCATCTGTGTGTTATGTGATTTTTTTTTTT
>NW_005187408.1:2118176-2125825 GCF_000239375.1 Pundamilia nyererei
GTGTGTGTGTGTGTGTGTGTGTGTGTGTGTGTGTGTGTGTGTGTGTGTGTGTGTGTGTGTGTGTGTGTGTGTGTGTGTGTGTGCGCGTGCGCCTTTTACTGCTTGTCGTAAACTTTTATCAGTGTAAGTGAATCAGCGTGTGTGTCCGTGCCTGTGTCAGAGTGTGTTACTTTGGGCCAATGACATATCTCAGTGGAACGGTTTTTGTCTTGTCTGTCACTCTGGGAGAGTAAACAAACTAATGAATATTCATGATGTTTGTCTTATCGAATATTGATGTACCATGCAGCACTCTCTCGTAATTACTCAGCTTCAGCTGTTTGTGTGTGTGTGTGCCTGCGCGCATATTCCTCACATGTCGGGCAGCACATTTGCACATTCAGCCTTTGTTTCCTGAGTGCTCGTGCATTTGACTTCTTAAGTATCAACAGATCAGCTTTGTGATCAAAGACGTAGTCCTATTATATCAGTTATGGATGTAGGGCCCTTAATTAGTTTCATACTATGAAAGCATAAAACAAAGGAATGATTTTAAATCATAACTCGATGTGATAACTGAAAACAAAACAAGCATTTAAAGCCATTCACTATATCTCTTAAATTCTGAAAAAATATATGTCATGTGAAATTGAACAAAATTAGTGCACAATTAATATCTAATTGGCATTTATACATTTATTTAGTTTTTCTTTTTTTTAAAAGGGTTAAAAGGATGTGACTCTACAGAACTTCATTGTCATGAGCCTGGGCACTTCCTTAAGTTGATCACAACTTTTAAGGGGGGGGGGGGAGACTTACCACCACATTATATGAAAGCAAACAAAGCTTGTCTCTTGTCAGAGTCTGTTTCTGTCAGACACAGTGTAAGTGTTAAAGTAATAGCATATAGTTTTATTTATACAAATAATATCATTCCGTCTTTTGATCCCCACCATGGATAACAGCTGCAGTCACAGGTCCTGCTATCTTCTCTCCTTCCTCCTTTGAGCACCACTTTAGTTTTCTTGTGTAACATAATATAAAAGCCAACCACTACTCTATAAGAAACCAGCATACCGCTCTGGCTATTATAATCAGTGTGGTGTAAAACGATTGAATAAATATTTGCAGGAAAATACATAGTGCATAACAAAAAGTTAGCCTGTAGTTCTCAAGATGGAAACATGACTGAAACATATAGTGGAGCTAATGTGTTGAGCTTTTATAATGTGCCCACTCTTCTGTAACACGGTGAATAAATAAATGGTAAATGGCCTGTATTTGTATAGCGCTCTACTAGTCCCTAAGGACCCCAAAGCACTTTACACATCCAGTCATTCACACACTGGTGATGGCAAGCTACATTGTAGCTACAGGTGCCCTGGGGCGCACTGACAGAGGCGAGGCTGCCGGACACTGGCGCCACCGGGCCCTCTGACCACCACCAGTAGGCAACGGGTGAAGTGTCTTGCCCAAGGACACAACGACCGAGACTGTCCAAGCTGGGGCTCGAAGCGGCAACCTTCCGATTACAAGACGACCTGCCAGCTCTTGAGCCACGATCGCCCCACTAGATAAATAATTATCTAGTGTAATGCAGAGGAGGGGTCCATTTGATAGTCAGACTGGGCGCATCCTGACCTTCTGGGCCCCAGTTCACTGCCTCAGCCACCCATTAGGTCTTATACTTTTGGAGTTCATTCTTTATAAACCATAAAGTAACTGCAAAGGCAGCTGCAAAGCATCAGTATCATACCAAATGGAAATAGGTCACATTTAAAAAAAATAATTCCCAAACAGCGTATTTGTCACTTCTACTTACTCAGGGGTTTTCCTGCCTTTAGGCAATACTGAGCACTTCAACAAAAGCCAGTTGGGGTGTGTTGCCATATGTGACAGAAATTTCACTTCCGTTTGGCTTCTTAGAAAAAAAAAATTCAGTAACATTTTCTTAGCTACCATTGTAAACTAAGAAAATATTACGGTGTGTGCATGCGTGTGTGCATGTGTGTGTGTGAGAGAGAGAGAGAGCTTATTAAAAACCATAACAATACTTTGCTTCCCTAGTGCTCTTTATTGCAGAGTTGTATCCAGCAAAGATTCCTCGCCCTATGCTGTTGTCATAACAGATAAAAATAACAATCCAAACCACTAAAAAATTGCCGAACTGCTCTGGCTACAAGAGAGTAGTAGTAATACTCAATAGTAATAGTAATGCATGTTCCCCCAGTTGGAAAAAACTTGGCTACCACAAGTGGGGAACTGCCTTCAACTGAAAAATCATCATAAAGGTAGAAATACATTGGAGTTCCCAGCTGAAGATGATAGAAAAATAACTAGATGGAGTCGTGTCCTGTAGCTAGATAAATAGACCAGGTACACTGCTTTATACTTTGTACCCATATGGCATGACATGAAATGCTAAAGTGAATGAAAAAGCTAAGATGAAACTCAGCTTGAACTTCACAGGTTCATTTTCAGCCAGCCCTGTAGGCATGTGCACGGAGTGGATGAGAATATAACTTGACCTTGCGAGTGATCACTTTGGACATTTTGACCAAAATACAGATACCCTATTTCACTTAGCCAGCTTTGCCAGTAGTATTTGAGCACCAATTATCTTGTGGCTATTCATAGTTCTCAGTCATGTGAAAAGGTGCAGAGTCCTGGAGGGCAAAGAACTGTTACAAGATGCTGGCCAGCACTGGACACTAAAGTAGAGCTGCAGCACAGACATGTTGAGGGTCCATCTGCTGTGTCACAGATATTTAGATCACTTCAAAAGAGAAAGAAATGGCGAGCTTTGAGCACTTTTAAATATTACATCGCCTGCCACATTATTTTAATGTCCAAAGACAACCTAAAACAGCGTCTGCCAGAGCTCCATTTTAGTGGTGTGTTTCTATCTTGAGGAGAATCCATCCTAAACATATTCACAGTTTTATGTATGGATCTTATGGGAGATGAAGGACAAGAAATTCTTTGTTGTCAAAGAAATGTTAAATGCTAAAACCACTGCTGCACATCAGTTAACATTATAACTGTCGTGTAGTAGAGCATGAATGATTTCACAATTAAAGAAATGTAGAGAGTATTCTAGGTCAGTAGTAACATTTTGATCAACTTTACATAATTTAATAACAATCATAAGATATTATCTTGTAGTGAGCAGGAAGTGGACACGAGGGCTGTTCGATATAACGATATATATCGGATGACGATATAAAAACGTCTATCGTTTCGTTTTACGCTATCGTTTGTTTCGTGGTGTCGTAAAATAAACCGTTTACAGCAATATTTTTTCATCGTTTTGATGGTCACTGTAGTGGCTATATTAATTTCTTAAAGTTCTCTCTTTCTCTTATATTTAATAAAACCACACTATGGACGGACAAGCGCCTGTTTTTACGTGTTGTCGTTAGCAACAATGACGGTAAAACCATCGCGTGGCTCCGCTGTCCGCTTGTTTGTTTTCCACGTAAACCTTTCACAATAAAGGTTTGCCATACAACAGCAGTTGTATGGCATGGTTAAGAGGAGTGTGTATGCTTTCAGGGCCATCCATGCTCTACACTTTGCTAGCAGGTGTGAACAAATTGAGCAGTCAGTCATGAGCACATGTGAGTGAACAACAGACATTTTAGCTTAACAATTATGGTGAAAAAAGAAAACCATCTGTTTATCCTTTTAGGTTTTTTTCATATAAGAATGTAATGGGAAAAAATATAAAAGACAAGAAAGACACTGCATTATATTTTATATGTTTTAAAATCCGTGTTTATCATGTTGTCATGTCTTTTAAAGATGCTTGGAGACATAATATCTATAATATCTCATAATAGCCAATTAATTGATTACACATTCACATTCCTGCACATTTCTCTTAAAGTTGGGGACACATTTCTGGCGTGTACGTTTGTGGATTTGCATGTGCATTGGCTGATTGATTTGTTTTCTTTCTTCTCTCAGAAAAACAACAAACAGAAGATGTCCCCTATAATTTTAGCTTTGGTACCTTTTGAATATATAATTTAATACTCCAGCCGATTTTGTTTTCTTTGTGTCTAATTGTTTTCCGCGTTTTAATTATGTCCCTTGAGTTAAAAACCCCAAATCAGGCCGGTCATTAAAGAGACACTTGATCCGATGAAAGCATTTTTTTTAAAAGATCAAAACAAACGCTGTGTCTCTTGGCTTGTGAGGTGTCTCCACAAGCATTTGTATGTTCTGAACCTCACTTACGTGGGCCCATGCGCAAGCCTGAAAATGAAACTAAACTTTATGAAAACAAATCAGAAATCCATAACCCTGTCTGCAGTCTAGTTGTGTGCAACCATTTGGGTTTTTTGTGTTACATCTTTCACACAAACCAAAGAGAAGGAGTCATTTTCTCTCAGGGTACTCTATCTCAAAAAAAATGTGTTGCGAATGGTTCATATTTCATCCTTTTAAAACTCATTCACTGTTTGCTCGCCCACGGATGGTTTTGAAACATGTGCTGGTAGTTTTGAGGATTGTGGTTTTTTTATGTTGGTTCTTTCTTTTTTTTTATCCACACCTTGGTAGGCACTTTGTCAGAACCCCCCCTGAGAAAATCCTGCAAATAAAGAATCCTGACACTCTTTAGTGTTTCCATAGTCCCGCAGGGCAATTGATTTGCTTTAAGGTCAAAGAACCCCAGTAATGTTATGCAACAATAACAGAAACCTGGGCAGCGGCTTTGAAATTAATACCTTCATAGAAAACAAGCAGCAGATGCTGTTTGTGATTGTTAATGGAGGAAGGGGATGGTCCTAAAGTTCTCTATTTTTTTTGTCTCTTTGGTTTTCTTTTGAGCTATTTGTTCACAAAATAGTCATGTGGTTGTGTGCCAGGCTAATGTGGGATAGAGAGAAAACACAAGAGACAAAGAGGAAGACAAGGCAAGTTGGATGGTGCTGTGATACTCATTAACCCATTAGATGGAGTAACAGCTGGACACCCACAACCATCTGCAGCTTGTTTCCTCTCTAAACAAGACTGCTTAACCTGATCTCTCTCTTACACTTACACACACACACACACACACGTGCGCACACTCTTTATAGTCTCACACACATTCACATACCATCTCGCTCTCTCTTTTTTCCCCACATTCAAGACTGATCTATGAGCATCTCCCTCCTTCCCTGTCACGCACACACATTAACACACAAACACCGTGAACCTTCCCGCCCCCACAAGTTCTTAATTTTCCAGCTGTGTAGGCAAGCAGCGGTGGGCAGTTTGTCCCCCTGACAAGGGTCACAGACCCAGGAGAGAGAGAGCTCTCTTTCTTTCCACTGACTGCTTGGATGACTGGAGCGCAGGCAGCGAGATAAACACTTGAAGCAGGAGAGGGGGCGAGAGGGAGTAAGGGAGACTCACAGGGCGGGAGGGAGGAGGAAATGGTGTGCAGATGGGTGGGATTGAGGGAGTGTGGCACACAGAGCGGAGGCATGAGAAAGCGTGATGAGATGAGGAAGGTAAGTGGGAGGAGGAAGGGGAAGGATTGAGGCAGGTCAGAGTGGCAGCTTGGAGGGTGGAGGTGAGGATGAGAGCAGGGGATCGTTGTGTGTGTGGGAGGGGTTCCAGTGAACCACAGCATGATGGATCACGATGTTAGCGGATAAGACGGGTGTTGAGAGGGGGCAGGCTTGGCTTGTCAAGAGCAGCTTTTGTCAGAAAGCAACGTACAGGCGCACGCGCGCACACACACAGTCACATCAGCACCATAGGAAGAGGAGTATGGCTGCAGAGAGACAGAAGACAGAGAGGCAGAGAAAGGCCACACATGCATAGTCCTTTCTGATTTATGTAGCACCGTGAAAGGCAATTTATATGTCTAACACACTAAAAGGATTCCAAGATTTCAACCTGCCTTTTATGCAGATGCGCTCCATTGCTCAAGAAAGTGCTCTACTTGCAGTTCTGTCCCTTTCTCTCTCTCTCTCTCTCTCTCTCCCCCCAACACACACACCTTTGTACATACACACACTAACACACAGATCATTGACCCGGCCAAGGTGGGCGCCATTTTCAATTTGGAGTTTCATTCTGTTGGTCCCAGAGTGTTGCATTGCAGTGGGTCCTCTCTACATACTTTTCCCCAGACCTTGACTTGCCCACCGCAACCAAATCGTATTAAAAGAGCTTAGACGAAGGACGATTAAGACAGCCAATGACTTAAGGCAGTGTTATAACTTTAGCAAAGGATAAAAACGTATGTCTGCCATTTGAACTTGAGAAGGCGGAATGGATTTGACAGCCCTGTGTTGAGTTATAAAACCAGTAGGTATATTCAAACCATTTGATCTTGGATGTATTAGAATTAGGATGTCATATTTGAAATACATAGACAGTTCTTCGGTGGTAGTAATGTTAGTAGTAGTAGTGCTGATATCAGTTGTAAAGTTGGCTTTAGCAGATCAGTATACGCTCACTGGCTACTTTGTTAGGTACACCTGTTCAACTGCGTAATGCAAATATGTAATCGTCCTATCCCATGGCAGTAACCCAGTGCATTTAGACATGCAGACATTGTCAAGACAACCTGGTCAAGTTCAAATTGAGCATCAGAATGAGGAAGAAAGCTTTCTGAGCACAATTGGGACTTCTTAGTAACAACTGAGCATCCTATAAATACTACAGCCTACCTGTGTGTTGTTCCTGATCATGTCCATTGTACATTGTGACCCATCTTCTGATGGCTTTTTCCAGGAGGATAATGCACTATGTCAAAAAAGATTATTTCAGATACGGGGCAAAATCTCCAAGATATGTTTCCAGCAACTTGTTCAATCTATGCGATTCAGAATTAAGGTAGTTATGAAGGTTAAAGGAGATCTAACCCAATATCAGCAAGGTGTACCTGAAGTGAAGTGGCCTGTGAGTGTATATGAGTGGCTCTCAAACAGTTCTTTTTTTAATGGAAGTAGAGAAACTGCATCAGGGATGTTGAAAAAAAGGGGAAAAATATGGTTTAAATAAAATATATAAGGCTTCCAGTGATGCCACTGGTAATGGATTGGCTAAGGGTTTAAATTGTAATTCTGTGTGAGCGTCAGTGGAGCATTTGCAGAATTTACAGCATTTACAAGACTACATCAGACTGACCAAAGACCTCTGCTATTTACTAAAAGGCCCTTTGGGTTGTAACATTGGTCTTTGAGCTGTAACATTTGTATTAATAGTGAGATTCTAGTTGAAATAACAAGACGCTATCTGATTTAATTTAGGTTGGTTTACAGTCCTGAAGGAATTATGTCACGTTGGTGGAATGGATTCAGATGCAGACTGAGAAAGCACAGTTCAACAATACTTTATTAATCACACTGGTGCGAAATGTACATGTGAGGGGGGGGGGACTCCAGGGTTCCGGGGATCAATAGGCTGGGGAAACACACTTCTTCGCACTTGCTCCGCTGCTTGTCCAAACAATCTCCACACAAGCTGCCCACTCACACTCACGGAGTCCAGGGGTCACAAAAGGGCTGATCCAGGTAAACCTATTAACACAGACGAGGGTAAGTCGAAGGCAAGCACGGGAACAACAGAATCGCAATGAAGCCAGGCAATACTAACGAGAGTTACTCAATATTCCAGCGACGAGTAGCTCAGAGCCCCTGTCTTAAGAAGAGCTGCAAATCACC
>NW_005187408.1:2125998-2148277 GCF_000239375.1 Pundamilia nyererei
TAGCCTTAAAACAAGTTTTGCATCACAAGGATTTAACCATGAAGTACTTGACTACAAACAGCTGTTTTATCCAGCTGTGTATTGTTTCAACATTATTTCATGCACCAAAGAGTGCTTAAAATGTAGTAAGTACTAAAGAAAAGTAGGAAGTGAGAAAGAAACTGGCAGACTGAGAGGCACAAAAACAAAAAACCCTTTTATAACAGCACAGCAGGTCAAGAAGCTTCTCCAGGAGTAGGTTTGCTCGTTCCCTTGTGGATCAAAACATATTGCAGATGCACAGGGGATTGACCACAAGGTGCAAACTACTGGCAAGTTTCAAAAACGGAAAAGTCAGGCATTTACCTCAACATTGTAGTCATTATAGTAACAAAACAAAATTCAGCTTTGGAAATAAGAGAGGCTGTAGAATCTGGAGGGGTGGAGGTCTGAGGAGAAGAGGAGTGAAAGTCAGTAAAATAAAAAACAGAATACAGTTTTGTGAATGAGGGAGACAGTGTGTAACAGTGAAAATGAAAGGAGTAGAGGTAGTAAAGATGTGCAAGTTTAAATACCTGGGGTCAACCATCCAAAACAACAGACAGTCGAGCATGTGGAGTGGGAGGAAACAAGTGTCAGGGGTAATTTGTGGCATAAAGATATAAGCAGGAGTGAAAGGGATGGTTTACGAGACTGAAGTAGTATCTGATATGATGTATGGTGTCAAGACAGCAAGACTGACAATAGACAGAAGGCCAAGCTGGAGGTGGCAGAGCTGAAGATGTTAAGATTTCCACTGGGAGTGACCGGGGACGACAGGATTCAAAACAAGGACAACGAGAAGAATTTTGGAGACAAAGAGAGGCTGAAATGGTTTGGACATGTGTTGAGGAGAGATAGTGGATAGATTTGACAAAGGATGTTCAAGATGGAGCTGCCAGGCAGAAGGAGGAAGACCTCAGGCAAGATTCATGGAAATGGTGAAGGTGGACATTCAGAAGGTTGGTGTGATAGAGGAGGATGCTAGGGATAGGGTGAGGCAGATGATCCGCTGAAGGGAGCAACCAAAAGAAGAGGAAACCTAACAAAAGAGAAGGAGGAAAAAAAGAATTTGTCCATGTACACATCTGGACTTTTCAGTCAGCACCTAAATCAGAAAAAATAATGAGCCAACAGTGTGTACGCACTTGAAAAATCATGTGAAGAGTAACAGAACTAACAAGGATACCTGCGTCACTGGGAGCAGGACATAGTTGTCCTGACTACCAAGCTGCTGTTTCTACCATGACTAAACATCTCCGACTCTCTATGACATCAAGCGTTCATCTGTCTGTTGATTTTCTAGACTCAACCTAACTAAAAAAGGTTGGCCCTTTCATTATTCTTCCTTCAAACTTACTTTTTACAAGCCCCTGAGGTTTTGAATTATGCAAATTGAGTTTGAGGCTCCGTCAGTTTGGGGCTGCTTCTCTCAACCCAGACTAATCCCATCTAATTACAGAAGAAAAGAGTTTGATGTCATTTGTGAGCACTCCTTTAGATATATAGGCCTGTGTCAAGCAAGTCGAGCAGCGCAGTTCATAAATTGGGACTCCAACAAGAGTGCTTTACCACCTGATGTCCAAATGACTTCCTCAGAGGATACCCAGAGGAACCCACGTCAGACCACAAAGTGGATGCTGAATTCATAACATTAAATGTGTTCAACAAGCAGAGAGAAGAGAAAGAGCAGAGAATGAAATACCAAGCAATTCACGGGGTTTAATACAAACAAAGTCTTTCAAAGTCTGGTCATAAATTAAAATGCTCCCTCTAATGACCTCAGCTTTTTATGCACAGCACACCCAGGTGCTCTACAGTCCTTGAACTCTAAATTTTCTGCAGCCCCTAAAATTATCAGGAAAACCATAACTTTTGTAAGCACTCATTGGAACATGCTTGACAATAGGGCTTGTTTGACTTGAAAAGCAAAATTTTGGCGACTAAACAGTACGGTCGAGGTATTCAGGGATTGTAGGCACTGCATATTTTGATTAGTGTTTACTGTATATTTAGTCACATGGCACTCATAAGTACAATGCTAACCAAATATGTCTATCCATTTTTCAGTCCTTTAATGGTAAAAAAAAAAAAAGAAAAAGAAAACACTAAATGACAATAATAAAGTTTTTCTTTCAATAAAAGCCTCTTCTTACTGTGTCCATTGATTTCTCCTGTTTATGTTTCCCTTTAGACATATATTTGTTCTTCCCATCTCCATTTGCGTCTCACTGCCTCATTGTCTCTGTCATTGCCTTACAATTGGAGCACCCATTCCTGGCACAAAGTCAGCCATTCACAACTGCAGGAACTGAAGAAACTGAGGAAAATGACTGTGAGGTTATTTTCTTTATATGCGTTTACTTTTACTTTTATTGTAATTCGAGTAGGGACCTTCAACTTCTCACTAAGAGAGTGTATTGCTTTGTACATGGCAGTTTTTGTGACTTGTGGGGTGGAAAATAGCACACCATCACAACACTGTGAGAAATATTACAGCCGGAGACTCCAAGACGCCGTGTCGCTCTCCATCCGTTCTGCTTCGATGTGAAGCCATGGCTTTTTTTATTGTCCTTGTTGTCGGCAACATTGCACAATTACAACAGGCACCATAACGGCACTTGATGTTGTCACTAAGCTTTCATCCATTTCAAAAGGTGCTCTAGCTGTGTCTGTGCGGGATTGTTTGCGTTTGTAAAGAGTCGCCCAAAGACAAAAGCGGTTGGATGAGTCAAACAAGAAAGGGAAGGTGAAGATAGACTGGAAGTGCGAAACAGGGGAAGACAAGGAACATGAAAGGTTGCAGAAGTATGTGTTATTAGATTTCTCCATTGATAACTCCTGCAGTGCACCTTAGCAGGAGGTACCAAGGGAGGCTACTGATCTTTCTGCAAAACTCCAACAGACTACTCCTTCCAAGGCATTTATAGAATTATAATCCATTTTCAGTGTGCACTAGAAGACTTATACCATGGTGGGCTGTAAACTGAGATTAGATTCACAGCATGATATTGAGGCACCTCTGTGCATGCAAATATAGATGGGATGTTAGCAGAATCTCATCTTCTGTGTCAACACCTTAAAAGGACACGACATATGACGTCCTTGAGAGGACCGTAGACTGTAGGACGCAAGTGCACCTCATTGCTAAATGAAGACTTGCTTTAGCTTAATTGCAAGTTCCCTGTGTGGACAGAACTAATCAGAGCAGTCTTCATTCACTTGCTGAGTCAGAAACCAAGGAAGAAGACATAGCACAAAAGCGATATGGTGGTTTGTTTTTCTCCAGATTTGGGGGACGACAAAGGCTACATGTGAACAAGCTTTTAAAATAGCATGGCCCTGTCAGCCTTTTTCTGATTTGTTCTTGGAATGCAGATTTGCAAAGGAAGCAGCCCCTGAAATGAAACACAGCAAGTACGTTGAGTGTGTGTGATTGTACAGCAGCTTGTGTGCATGCCTAATATAAGAGTCCCCCAGAGTTTATCTGTTTGAGTATGCAGTAGCAGTGTCTGTGTTACCGTAAAAGGGTACTTGTCTGTGGCTCCCAGCTTGCCTTGGGCCATCCTGTGGTGTTTAAATTTGTGTATCATCTGTCATTTAGCCTTCTATCCCTGTGCCTCTGAAAGCCTACTGCCTCTTCGGTGCTTACCGCCCCACAATGTTTCCAATACAATAACTCAGGCAAGCTAACAGGATCACATAACGTAGCATGACTATTGTGAACGCCAACGGTGGAATTCACTTTGTTGCTCAGCCTTTCTGTATCTGCCGTATCTGCTTTTCTCTCCGTTTGCGGGTGTTGTTCAAAACCCAAGCTTTGGTCTATGTCGTGCTCCCTTTAAATGCTTTCTCTGGTTCAGAATAACAGAAAATTTGGAGATGTTCTTAAATCTTGTTTCTTTATGTAAATGTTTCATATTTGACCTACGCATCAGTGGGTACAGCTGAGTAACTTTCACAAAAGTTTGAATTTTTAAACCTTAGAGGACGCTATTAAAGGTGCCATGGGTAGTCTGGAGTTAAGGGGATAATTTTCTACCTTAGCAATTCTCAGTTGGTCACATCAAAGGACCATTTTTTAAAAAGTTGCTTGCACATTAATTAGAACTGTCTTGTGTAGGAAAAAAGCACTAATTGGCCTAATGGGGCACTTTGGTACGTCGATCAAGCATAATATCCATTTTACCAGTCATAATAATAGTTGAAAAATTATGCAGACAGATGGATCTTGTTTCTACTTTCTTTCTGTTACCTCTTATGATGCTACAATTGATTGTTAAGTGAAACTTATCTGGAATTTGTTATTCTCCCACCCATTTGTACATAAAAAAACACATTAACGCGTGCCGCTCAGATTGGTCACCCACAGTGCAATCAGTGCCCTCCAGTGCTACTTCAGGAAACATTAGACTGTGGTTTACAAAAAAGGCCGGAGAAACATTTACCGCTGTCAGTCGAAGCTTTTAACTCCTCATCAAAGGCAGCTCTTTGAATGGCTTTCATCATTTTATATTCATAACCTTCCCTTTGATTTGGCGATGCTGAATGGTTTCCACAGATTTCACTGATCATTAATTTGAGGGCAGTCAGAATTTATTCTGAGCAGGAGAGGACAGAATGCTCTTGATGGCGTCAGATGTATTGTGAGCCATTATGCAGGCATGATATGAGTTGTGTTGACCAGGACCTTGCTTTTTTTATGGATAGATTTGACTGAAGAATTCCTATTTCTTCTTGGAAACGATAGCTTAACTGCACAGTTTGTCATTAGAGGCCTGTGATGAATGGCATGACGCCGAGAATTGAAATAGCACTCTCACTTTTTATCTCTTATGGTTAGCTCTGGTTTCTGGTGGGGTTTAGCTTCTGTGGAGTTTCAAGGAAGAGGATGCCAGCCGAGCAGACAATCATGCCCACGTTGTCACCCCCAAGGCCTCATGCTTCATCTCAATAAGCCCCTGTCTCCCCCCAGCTCCAAAGCAGTTTGAAATAGCATTTGGGATTTGGGTGGTATGTGAAGGTGCGTGGGAGTGTGTGCATTTGTATGTGTGTGTTCCTTAATAGAAACCAAGGCAAAGTGAGAGGTCATGTTTCATACTGTCAGCTGGACTGCGGAGGAAGATCGAGAATAGAATGAAGGAGGGAGAAAGAAAGCAGAAAATAAGGAGTGAAGTTGTGGATAGAAAAAAAAACAAAGACTAAGAATTTTAATCAGACTGAGAAGCAAAGGGAGAGAAATGCTGAAAATAGAGAAAGTCTGAGGCAGAAAGACTGAAAGCTAATGTTCATAGGTGTTCCCTGTTGTGAAACATCAGCTTTACTCCCTGTAAAGAAACAGGCCAGTGAAACAAAAAGAAAAAGGAAGATATAGAGGTCAAGAGGGAGAAAGTGAGCAACGCATTTGGATAATAAGGATTCGCATGAAAGATTTAAGAGCTTGTTTGTTTTGGGGGGTTTTTGTTCCTGTGTTCCTGTGAATTTTTCTAGTATACTCTCAGCTGAAATTACAAGGCCTCATTAGTGTGGAAATTACAAAAAGAATTTTCCACAGAGTCTAAACATAAGATGTACCACTTGCGTGTTGTGCTGAGCCTTATTAGTAACAAATCTGCCATATAATTTATTTTAATGTTTCTCTTTCCTTATATGTTCTCACACTCTGCTTGCTCTCTATCCCTCTTTCACTCTTTCCCACTCCTTTACATTATTCCTGTTCACGGTTTGCTGCCAACATTCGTGAAGGTCATGACAGTCCATCACCTTTGATTGCAACTATTCACTCTCTTGCAAAACACTCTCAGTGCGTGTAAATTAAGATTTCTCTGTTTTATCAGCAAGGTGTATATTATGCTGTGAAAAAAGTCTTTGCCCCCTTGCTGATTTCTTAGTTTTTAGTATGTTTGTCATGCTTAGATGATCACCAAACAAATTGTAATGTTCTACTAAGATACCTGAGTAAGTACAGAATGCAGTTATTAAATGATTTCATTTATCAAGGGAAACAGTTTTTCAAATGAATCTGGCAATATATGACAAAGTAATTACCCACTAAACCTACAGTAATAGCTGGTTGTGCCACCTTTGGCAGAAAGAACTGGAATCAAACATTTGCAATAACTGGCAATGATTCATTCACATCACTGTGGAGGAATTTTGGCACACTCTCTTTTGCAGACTTGTGCTATTTAAGCCACTTTGGAGGATTTTTGATCACAAATGGCCTGTTTAAGGTCATTCCACAGCATCTCCATCAAGTAACTAAAACCTTCATTTTGTTTTTGTGAGCCATTCAGAGGATTTGCTGATGTCTTTCAGATCACTGTCCTGCTTCATGATTCAAATATGTGTGCGCTTCAGGGTTCAAATTGATGGCCAGGCATTGTCCTTTGGGCGAACCATTGTTTTATGTTTGTTTTTTCAGTAGTGGTTTTCACCTTCAATGCCATTTTTGCCCAGTCTGGGTTTTTTTGTTGTTTTTTTTTGTTTTTTTACCTTAACTGAGACAAGTAAGGCCTGCAGTTCTTTAGATGTTGTTCTGGGTTCTGGATGAATCATTGCTGTGCTCTTTGAGTAATTTTAATAGGCTGGCAACTCCTGGGAAGCTTCACCACTGTTCCATGTTTTCTCCATTTGTGGATAATGGCTCTCACCATGGTTCATAGACTCACAAAGCCTTAGAAATAGCTTTGTAACCCTTCCCAGACTGATAGATGTCAGTGACTTTGGTTCTCAGCTTTTTCTTTAGATCCTGTCACAATGTGTTGCTTTTTCAAACCTTTTAGCCTCCATCACTTTGTCACTCGGTTCAGTTTTAATTCAACAGGTGTGGCAGCTTTCTAAAAAATGTGGTTAATCACATTTAATTTGTGTTTGGGTAACTTTTTTCCCAATGATAAAAGAAATCATCATTGAAAAACTACTTTTTTTTAAATTCTCAACTATGCAAAAGAAATAAGAAACCAGAGGGCAAGTAGTGCATTCATATGTATATGTGTACCATGTTTACATATCTTTGTGTTACTTTACTTGTGGGGACCAACAGCCCCAATGGGGACAAAATGCCTGTCCCTGTGAGTTTGAAGGCATTTTTTAAAACTGTGGTTTTAGTGCCACCTGTATTTTCTTGCAGGTGGCAACTAAATTTTAATCAAATTTAAATTTCAAACCTAATTACACGTTGAGCGTACTCTTATTTATCTAGAGGTTAAGATCGGTAAACCAAATCATGCTTTCAATCCTTGGACTAAAATAGAAGCCTTGAAATAAAAGTAAACTAATGCTTGTGGATATAGAATCCTGGACTCCACCTTTATAATAGCTTTTGGAATATACATAATAATATGTAACTGAATTCCACCCATAGTAATGTTTAACATTGGAGCAAAGCACAGTTAGAAATGCAGTACATTAGGCTGCAAACTTAGAAAAGCATACGTTTATGTCCCCAGAGAGCGATGGCTTCCAGTAGTAAACTGTTCTGATATCGGTTACCTGTTGTTTATTGATGATTCATGGACAGCCCGTTCGGCTAATTATTTTTTAGTTAATTAACTCCATTTTTATTCTCCATTACTGCCAGCTTTTGCACACACTGACACTCAATAGTTTCATGTCAATAACCATTTGCACTGCCAATAGGGTTTAACTCGGTCACTGTCAGCTTTGTGCCCTGATGTCAATATCATGACTGCATTCATTTTGCTGTGCCTGTACATGCATTCATGCATGTATTCATTGATTAAAAGATGTTATATTACTTTCACAACAATGCTTCCACACTCAAAGGAGACCACTTGCACAGTGAATAGAACCTATCACTCATCAGCTGTAATATGTGGAAATGATATCCCTGGAATGACCTGTAGGAATTATGGCTATAGGTTTTTCATTTGGGAATGTCGGAGCTTCAGGACAGGACCGAACTTACTTTCAGCAGCCAGTGATCATGTTCCAACGAGAGATCATTCCACTCATCTTGTATTTCCCTCAAGCACTCAGAGAATTACATTTTCATTTTTGCTGCAAGCGTGTTGATGCATTGCTGTAATCCACCAAATGGCTCAAGTACATCCCACACAAGGAGAGTGCTGAGGCTGCCCCTAACCTGCTAACACTATAAAGCCATGATTAAAGAGTGACTATGGTTTATCATTACAGTGAGGTTCAGCATATGAGTTTAAAGATGGAACTGCATGTCAGCTATGTTTTTCAAAGTACCTATCAACAGTACAAAATATTCACTCACTGGACACTTTATTATTGTTCCACTGCTAGTACTGGGTTAGGCCCTTTTTGCTTTCAAAACCTTAATAGCCTTAATAGTTCCTGGCATAGATTCAATAAGGTGTTGGAAACAGTACTTAGAGATTTTAGTTCACTTTGACATCACAGATTTTCTGCAGATTTGTCAACTGCAAATACATGATGAGAATTCCCAGTTACACCACATAACAAAGGTGCTATTGTCCTGAGACCTAGTGACTGTGGAGGATGCATGGATACAATGATCTCACTGTTATGTTCATGAAACCAGTTTGAGATGATTTGAGCTTTGTGACATGTCACATTATTCTGCTAGAAGCAGGCATTAAAAGATGGGTACATTTTCATGATAAAGCGACAAACACGGTCTGCAACAGTACTCGGGTAGGTTGTGGTATTTAAACAATGCTAAGTGGTTACAGAGAAGGCCCAAAAGGTGCCAAAAGATATCCATCAACGCCATTACACCACCAGCAGCAGCACCTGAAATGCTGATTCAAGACAGGTTTGATCTGTCCTTTCATGTTGTTTAGTCCAAATTCTGATCCTACCAATGAACTGGAGATAAATGCTGCTGAGCAACTGAGACTCATTAGACTAGGCAATGTTTTTGCGGTCTTTTATTGTTCAATTTTGGTGAGCCAAGGTTTGTTGTTCTAAGTTAACAGCAATAGTGTGGCCATTTGCTGCTGTTGTACATTCAGAGATGCTCTTCTGCACACCTTGTTTGTAACCAGAGGTCATTTGAGTTATTATTGGTTTCCTATCAGCTCGAAGCATTTTGGCCTCAAGCTGATAGCAAAGGATTATTTTGCCCAGGGAACTCGCTGGAGATGTTCTCTTGTTCTGACCATTTTCTTTAAACCACTAGAAATTGTTGCAAAGAAAATATCCCAGTAGATCAGCAGTTTTGGACATACTCAGACCAACCAGTATCACCAGCAACTGTGCCACATTCAGAGTCATTTAAATCCCATTTTTCTAAATTTTGATGCTTGATTTGATCTACACGGGTTTTCTCGGCGATGTCTGCATGCCTATGTTTTGCATTGTTTTAGAAAATGTGTTTTGTTGCTCCAATGTGATTGGCTGATTCGATATATGTGTTAACAATGATACAGCCGTTGAGTGGCTGGTGAGTGTACTTTTAAATATTATTGGCGTTCTTGAAGTAAAGCGTGACTTTAACAGATGAAATATTTCCAATAAACCTAATAAAAGCCATTTTTGTCAACAAACAATTTAAATAAAGTTTGAGTAAGGTTCGGCATGTGGTCAACACTGGAATCCTGTCTTCAGGAGAATAAGAAATTTATGAATGTAGCTTCAAAGAACAGAACCATTGCAACAAAATAAAGAGCAAACACTTTCACACTTGTGTAATAGCAACGAATCAAAGTGAGAGTGTGATAACAAGAAAAGAAGACGCCAGAAATAAAGACTGTCAAACAGCAAGTCAGAGCAGATAATTGGGAACATGTATGGGTGGTTATAGCTGAGTTGACAGACACTTAGAAGTCCCTATACTGAAATCATCACAGTCCTACATCAGTGTAAATTTCAATAAAGGGTCATAAACAGGCACATTTTTGACATATTTTGTTTCATTGTTTATTTGTTTTTTATTCTTAACATAGCACTCTTATTTCTGTCAGTGCTTCACTTCTGTCTATAGATCAGTGTTGATAGTCGCATGGTTACAATGCTATTCATGTAAATATAGCCCCGTCCTAAGTGACATGTTTCCTTGCTTTCTTAGTCGTAGACTGTGATTGACAGGTTTTTATGGAGTCGTGACTCTATTCTGTAGACTTGATATGTACAACAGGTAAAGAGAATTCTCCTCCAGCTCTAAATGAATCACATACACAGAAATAGATGATGCCTAAACCCCTGAACTCAGAGTGTGAACTGTTAGTGAATTTATGTTTGCAGCAAGCTGTGTCCCTGTTCGTCTTTGTGTTTACATTAATCAACTGACTGCCACGTAAATACCTAAGGATGCATTGGATGCATACCTAACATTAAGGCACGTATATGTAAGTGTGAGCGTGCATATGTGTAAGTGTGGTCCCTGGGGGAAGGTCAGGGACATTAGTAAGATCAGTAAAGCGGTCTTGTTCATTTTATTAACTGTCTTCCTGATTACATCTTGCCCTGGGGTATGCTGCCTCCATTAACCAGGTCAAAGCATGATTACACCAGAATAGATTAGTGTTCCATTTCTCTCGCTTAGAAACCACTGTGGAGGAGTTAGACCTTGGACGTAAAGGTGAACACATACTAGAGAGTACATTCACTGCGGATTTTGGAAAAGACAGCTTAGATCTAGCTACATCGTTGTTTTATTTCTTTTTGTTTCAGATGAAGCTCAGTCGGGGTCTCAAATTGGGGAAATTGGCAGCTTTGTTCTGTGGCAAAGAATGTAAAGGTTACTCAGCTGGTGATTTAAAGGTTAAAGTCTTTGGTTTTTGGTTTTAAACGTAGCAATCAAAGAGTAACTGAAGGGTTTGAAAGATAGCAGGTTTAAATAAGGGAGCATTGTGTAAAATGCCAGACACATGTCTAATTTTTTAATCAATTACACAGGAAGCAAAAAATAGAGAAGCAAAAATTATTCTTTCAAAGAATGAGATTTTAGTGAAGTACTGAGATCAGCCTGAGGCATATTCTCATACTGAAACTGGCCAACATTCCCCTTGTTAAAAATGAACAAATCTCCTACTGGTGATTCTCTATTGACAAAAATGTTGAACTTTGGATTGATAGGTACTGTCAGGTCTCTACATGCTGAGCGCCCACAGGGATCTCCCAGTTTGAAATTTAGATGGACGGCTACATGTGACATTTCTAAACTCAATTTTCAATTATGGACCAGTCCTTCTCTCCAGCTGCCTACAGTGAGCCCTGATAACTGTTTGACAGCTCCAACAAATGATGAAGGCCCCCCTCAAAATGATTGAAGTGTATTCATCATTTGCTCTCCTCTGCAGGACCTGCAAACTTCGACTCACTCATTCTGGCCCTCATTAACTGGCACAGCTTCACTCACAAACGCACACACCTCACACTTAATGCACTGTATACCTGCTACTTCCAGGTGTTTCAAAAATGAATACAGTATAAACACATATGAGTTTCAGCTTCATATAAAGAGATAAATGTAGACCAGATCTGGGCATTTTTTGACCTCGAGATACATCCAGGCTTTTGGTTGCCTGCATGAGGTCAATGGAAAATTCATGCGTAAATAAGTATACATCATATAGTTTCCCCGATTTAACTACAACTTTGATAAACTCAATCTCAGGAAATCATTGGAAATACCATTGCTTTTATGAGAGATGACAAGACATGCATTTGTTTACCAAAGTCAGCTGCAAGCCATGTGCTCAGCTTGGGAAGAGGAGATTGCCATGTTAAAGGATTACAATTTAATTTGTTATTATGAGTCTGGACACGCAAAGGAAGACAGGAACTTGACTGATGCAGAGCAGGATATCTAAACCTTTGCTAGCAAAGCTACAAAAGAAACAAGGAAACAGGAAGCAAGTCAGCAGTCAAAACCAACTTTGTAATTTCCCACAAAATTGCACAGCAATCCATTCTCTCTTATTAAAGAACATTTGCTGGACTTTCCCACACTAATGTTCCCTGAAAATAAAGAAAGCACTGAGAACATGCCTCTTCCAGTTAACCACAGCAGTCAAGAACATTGTAGGAAATCTAGAGCTTCAATAAAAAAAAGCAAAGCTGGCATTTTTTTTTTACTTTTTCTCCTTGGTTCTGGGTGTCTTTGTACGTATGATAACAGAAAAAGCTGAAATTACAGAGGGGCGGGGAGTAATACACTCACTGAAAGAGACAGCAGCAAGGAGTGATTTTTTATGGTAACTGGATGTTGGGATGCTTGGGATGAAATGGAATAAACTTTGTTACAACTGAGGGATGCCCATGTCTGTCAGACTTTAGAAGCAGATGCAAGATAAAGTGACTAAAATAAAGCTTGGTGGTATGCTTGCGTTGTGTTAAACACCAAGAGATCACGTGCAAGTCAGTGGTGAAAACAAACCTGTTGTTGATGTTGTAACTAAAATAATTAACTTCATCAGAGCAAGAGAACTGGATGACATGAGTGTTTGTTGCACTTGGATGACCATCAGACTGGCGGTGAGCTAATCAATTTTATTAGAGCGGGAAGACTGCAGACGGAGTAATTAAACTACAAACAAAATAGTAATTGAATAAGGTTAAAAATCTTGGAAATTTTGCAAAAGCATGCATATTTTGTTCACAATGACCTTTAGAAATCTTCATTAAATTGTGATAAATGTTGATTTTACTTTGCCTGTTTTCATTGCCTAACTGTGACTTCTAACAGTGACGAATTGGAAAAACAAATTTATAATGCTGAATTGAATTAGGCTTACTGGTATGACCATAACAAATTAATTGCTCACCCCCAATATAGACTGTACTTAAACTACCCATCCATGCATGCATGCATCCGTAACTGTTACAGTATCCTAGAATCAGCGTATTTTTTATCTCTTTTTTTCCCCCCGTTTTTTTGTATCATAACTTTAGTTCAACTCCCCCTTGCCCAAAGTGGAAGTGGGCAAAGCACACTGTGTTCTGTTGATCTTATGTGCTGCACAATAATGTTTAATATTTAGTATTTACTGTCATTACCCCATATATCATTGTGATGTTGTTTATTCTATTACTCTGGTTCCCTTCTGCTTGCTTTCTTTTTTCTTTCTCAGCAGGTGATCCAGGTGATTGATATATGCATTTTTTTTTCTGCCCATTCTGTTGGTTTTTGTCTTTTGCCCTTCTCCCCCGTCCCTCTTCTCAGCTGTTTCTCTTTCCCTTTCTTTCTCCCCGTCAAGTCTGTCCCGTATTCAGTAAGTGAAAATAAAATAAACAATAAAAGGTGAATCAAATGGACCATTACGGCAAGGCTGGGATGGTCAGTTTGGTAAAGTAAATCCGTTGGGCATCTTTCTTTGCCTTTAGACAACAATTCTGATGGCAAAAGAGCCAAACGGGACAGGCCAAAAAAAAAACAAAAAACAAAGTGGAAGTGTTTAAGTAACTCATGATCTCGTTCATGAATGGGCGTAGAGCTGAGCTTGCTTGGGAGGCGGGTGTTCCACCAGATACGCTGGATAAGCAGGTGGCTGGGGTGGGAAATCTGGGCTTCTCTGCTTAGGCTGCTAAACCAAGCAGAGAAAATGGATGGATGGACCTTAGAACAGTTATTAAAGCCATCCATAAAGTTATGTTGACACCATCAAATGTTAAAGCAGTACAGATCTTGTTTTTATTGACAACCATTTTTGTAATCCACATTAAGCATCAGTATCATGGGATATATCATTGTTTCAATAGCGGAACTTCACTAATTTGATGCCTATGACATGGAGTAACAGATAAAAGCACTCCCCCACATGATTACTAATAAACTGCGTCTTCAAAAAACAAAAAAAGGGGCTCTTTTCCTAAAACACCATATGTGATTGTTGGGTTAAAAGAGATTGTAATTAGATTTTCATACCAAACTCATCTTCGAGCTGTGATTCACTGTTTCAGATTTTCCAATTAGTAAGTAAACTTTGTTTGTTGTTTTTTCTCCTTTGGGAGGGTTTGCTTTCTTTAGTTGGCACTGCATGACATGTCTGCCATCAACAGCCAGCCACAAAATTTTTTTGTCATGTATTCAGTGAGAGCTACATGAAGATAACTGTACAATGCACCAGAATAACTTATTTTTGTATAAACCCACCCCGTTGTCAGACTGGCTTTCAGAATGGCGGACTGATTAATGGATGCCGATTAATTTGTATATATTAATCGGTAGGGCTGTTTGATATAACGATATGTATGGGATGACGATATAAAAACGTCTATCATTTCATTTTACGCTATCGTTTGTTTTGTGGTGTCGCAAAATAAACTGTTTACGGCAATATTTTTTCATCGTTTTGATGGTCACTGTAGTGGCTATATTAATGTCATAAGTTCTCTCTTTCTCTTATATTTAATATAACCACACTATGGACGGACAAGTGCCTGTCTTTATGTTATGGTTAGCAACAACAACACCATCGCTTGTTTATGTTCCACGTAAAAATTTCACAATAAAGCTCAAGATCCTGTTGAGACTTTTCAAAATAAACTGAATCACGTGAAAGAGCAGATTATTTACGGATGAGAAGCAAAAAAGAGCCGCCAGGTGCTAAAAAATAGACCTTAGACTCAAACGTTAGAACAGGCTTTTCCCCGCAGCACATCGTGTAATAAATACTCACAAAGAAAACGGCGGCCGTTACAACTTATGTCTAAAAATGTACAGTTTCATGCATCAGTTAAAACACTCCAGGTACGCGATGCGCAGCTGGAAACACTTCGCGCAAGTCGAGCTGCCTGAGATTCACAGAATTTACAGAAAATGTAAAATTTTTGTGATTTATCGGTACGATAGATGTCTTATATCAGGATATGAGTTTTTGGTCATATCTCACAGCCCTATTAATCGGCATCTGTGGGTGGACAGCAAAGAAAGAATTTCATTGCACAAAGAAATGCCTTTTCTCTTGTGCCCCATGACAATAAACACTTTGAATCTTGAATCTTCACATTTTCACGTGTATTGCTGCAAGAAATCTGGGCCTGCTGCGCTCATTCTGCATGACTTGACCTTGTCACACAAAATTTCCATCATGATGTTGTGGTTAGTCCTAACAAGCAACGCTGAAATCCTGTTTTGAATAAATAATCCCAAAGGCTGCTGGTGCTACTGTCAAAATACTGTATTGAAATACAGATAAAAATACAGTTTTTGTACTATAAAAACATAATTACTATTCCATGTCATATTAACAAGTACAGCCACACACAGATGTACAAACTAATATTTGCATCATGAGCACAGCCAACGTCCAGGCTACTGAGCGTTACACAAATTACAATTAAAATTTAAAGTTTAGTAAAGTAGGAAAAAATATGTATACTTATTAAACATAATCAACCACAAATATATTTTCAAACTTGCCAGCTCTCAGCCTTTAAATCACTCCTCCTTATATCTTATTATTATCCTGTATATGCCCTGAAAGCTCCTGCACAACCTTCGACTGGCACATCCAATGAGTACTCCACAGATCTCGCAGACACTCTGTGTATTCGAGCTGTCAAAGCAAACCAAAGCACTCATGCCGCCCCCAGCCAACGCTGCAACCAAATAGGGAGATTGGACAGACAGCTGAGAAGTTTCCTAATTATGGAACACAGCACATCATTAAGACTCTGTAATGAGCTTCCTGAAGCCAGGTGCAGCCTCACCTGTCAGCCACATCCTCATTACTAATATGGTCATGTTTCCCAGGACATCATGGACAGGTTATTAGGGAATGATGGGCAGGTGAGGAGCACTTAGTATACAGATGAGATGTAGTCCCATGCTTCTTAAAATAAATTGTCATCTAAATGTAACATAGCCTTTAATTACTAACCGTATGCACCAATATAATGTTGCATTATTTTTACGTGTCTGTATACTTTATGTAATATGACTTTTCTTCAGTGATGTGAGCTATTTACATTTCTGTGTACTTTTGTGATTTAATATGGCTGTTTTGCCAGAATGCAATATGTTTAAGAGACAATGGCATAAAACAGCTAAAGGTAAAGTTCACTCTACTAAAGACAGACAATTTTGCTGTTGACTCAAAATTTACAGCAAGTGCTGCTAAAAAATGAAGTGAGGAAAAATAACATGAAGCCACAGTCTATCTCAACCAGGAGGCACTTCTGCTGATCTGACATACTTAGGTGATCAGCATGATGTGTTAAACATAACCATATTACCATCACTGATTTTATTCATATGTCCATTAATGTAATAATAAATATTTATGGTTATATTCTGCTGACATTAATATAATATGTGTGTCTTTAAACAGTCACTGTTTCAGCAGTTTTAGTGATATCATTTTTTTCTCATTAATATGCAGATTTATGTGGCAAGGTTTTACAAAATCTAAAGGGAAACATTGTAAGTGACTCTGAATCTGAGTTGCCATGCTCATCAGAACTTATCTGTACATGAATATAAAAAATTTAAGAGTAAATGTATATGAGGTCCGCATCAGTGGCTGTCAGACAACATGCTTTTGTCCTTTTGCATCAATTTAAGATATAACTCATCTTCTGTGCAACTGACCCTAAATAGCAGTGTAATATGCTGTTTCCATCCATGCCTGTGCTTGTGTTAGCTGCTGAGATAAAACTATGACCTGTCCAGGCTGTAACCTGACAACTATTATATAATTTCTCCTCTGCTCAGGTAATTTTTTAAAATAAATTGGAGTTATTTCTTCAGGGACTAAGACATATCTGTGTAAATCCATCTGAATGTATGAACTATAGATGAATTTATTTTATAAAGAGAAACCATATGCTCTTTCTATCATGAGACTGACACAGGTAGATAGACTTGCAGTCCTGAACTTTTTTGCCTGACATAGTTTCTCCCACAGAGAGAAGGTGAAGTTTTGAAAGAAATATAGCAACTGAAAGAAACACAATGTGAAAACCCCTCCCAAAAAAAAGTGATAGCCTCAATGGCAGCTGGAGTGAACCTTTACAGAAATCAATAACTCCAGCTAAGATTGAGACAGAGAAAGAAGGGAAAAGGGAATGGGGATATCGGGATACCAAAGAGGGAAAGGAGAAAGAGAGCAGATAAAGCTGAAAACAGAGATTGAGTGTGTAAGAGAAGTAGAAGTAGATAAAGAAGGTTGCCAATTCGTTGTGTGCTCAGGGAAAAACCCAACGGGTTAGTGGCCAGCCCGCTGAGGTCAGCCTCTTCACCTGCGAATCGACTCCAAACAAAGACCAGGGTGGAAATGAAACAGAGGAGAAGAATGTAGTCGGCTGGATGAGTGAGGCATGTCAGAGGTTATTCTTTGTTCTCCTTTGAAAGACACCATGTATACCTTTGAAACGTCTCCACTGTCAAAAACCACCCAACCTTCTTTTCACAAAGCTGTGGCTCTCAGTGTCTTAGAACATAATACATGCCTGCAAGAAATTCTCAAAGCAAGAAATCCTCCAAACACAATATGCTTTCCTGCCAATGAGCACAACTATAATGTGTACCTGCGGCTTGCACGCCGGAATATTTTGTTTGCTTGTTTTTTTGCCTTTAGTGGTCTTCAGTCGGACACCCGAGGTCATGCAAGTGATTAAATAAGTATTGACAGCAATAAAGGAAGAAAAAAGAGAGTGAAGCATGTCTAGGCAGGAATCAGCCCTTCTTGATGATTGTTGACAACATGTATTTCTCCATCTGTCTCTCAAAGCGTTCTTTCTTCAGGTAAATACATTTCTTTGCCCTGCATGCGAATTGAAAGGTATGTTGTTTGATCATGCCTCTTGAGAGTAAGACAAAAAAGATGGAAACGTAGTAGCAGTTGTTGGGTACCCGCACAGCTGGACCATTAAAGGAAAAGAAATGGGGGGTGGGGGGAAAGAAGTCAGAATTTAAGAAAAGAAAAGTCTTTTAGGATAAAAGCCTGAAATCCATCATGGTTCTGACAACAAAGTCTTGCAATGATGAACAACAGCTGTCAGCAGGATACACATCCCCTTCATGAGTAATACAAAGCCAAAATCCAGCAAGAGCTTCTTTGACAACTGACAGAAACTAGAGAGAGTTTTCCGTTATTTTGTGCCACAGCTAAAAAAAAAAAAGAAATGTAGAATTATATTGCGTGTGTGTGTGTATGTGTGCGCGCGCACATGTCCTAGCTTCTATGTTCAAGTGCATTCATGCAACGCACAGACAGTTTATACGATGAGCTGCGATGAGTGACACTGTTGTAATTATGCCTGTAACTGAGGATTAATTTGATATTAATTATTTCTGAAACCCCAAATGAAAAGTCTACACCGAAAGGTAAACAGGAACTGATCAGAACAACACTGAATCTGAAGACAGCGACATACCGTCAGCTAGTCACGTGAGGCCCTTGTTTCACTAAAAAAATGCTATAAAAAAATGCTATTTCATCTTTGTACTTTACATAATCCTAAATCCCCGTGAACTTGTGTTTACCAAGCTGCAAACACCACAGCTGAATATTAAACATGTTGTCATTTGCTCTAATGAATAATTTCAAAAAAATATTATTCCACTAAGAAAATATTAACATTTGAAGAGAGGGGTGTTAAAGGTGTTATCGCTGTGTCTGCGCTGGCACCGTGTTACACACTCAAATCAGAGATAAAACCCTGTTTGACATTGCTGAAAGCCCTGCAGCTGAACTCCCAAGTGTGATCTTTTCCCTACACTTATTTATTTTATTTCTTTCAAGTGTATGTGTGTGTTGATTAGTCAGTTGCAATAATTTGCCTGATGTAACATTAACTAAAGTGCTATAGGAACAACAAAAATATTGATATCACACATATGACACGTATGACATAATTTGTATTATGAATTTTTTCCACTGATGTCAACAAAAATGTGAGGTTTTCACTTGAAGGAACACATCTTTTGATGATGACTCTAAATAATTATCAAGGCAACAATGGAAGTTTTTCCACATGAATTCTCTACTCACAGCTAAAGTAACATGACAGCGTATCCTGCCCCCCCTCCCCAATTTGTTTTTTCTTTCTGGATGAAACAGCTTCTAATTAGGAGGTGAGATGAAGTTTAGCGGTGACAATTTACCTTCGGGGATAACACAAATCATCACATCTTAGCTGTGAGTTTTCTCACAACTCCTATAGTTCTCTTGTTCTATTCATATATAACAATATGTCAGTGACGGACTGCAAAGCTGCTCCCGTTTTCGCTCTCTTAACGATATCTCTGTCACACCGATCCTTTGCTTCTCCCTTATCACTTGTCATGTCCTCGCAATGTGACATCTCCCTTTCTGCTTTCGGGGTCATTTTTTTCCCTCTGTGCTTGTTTTCTAAACTCCTATCACCCTCCCCTCTCTCTAATTTACTTTTTGTCTCCCGCTTGCTCTCTGCTGCTGAGTTGTTTACGACCCGCACATCCTCCTGTGCAATTATGAGTGTTGCTCACTGTATCCTCATCCATATGACGAGTCTGACAGGCATGTATGGAGATGGATGGTGTGAGTAAAAGAGGGGAGTGGAAATGGAGTGTGTCTTTACAAAGACCATTTTTGCCATGACATATTTCTCCTGAGAGAAACTTAAATAAGCTTAATCTGAATGGACAATTACTTGATAATTATAAACACATTTCTTTTTTTATAGAGAAACCAACACAGCAAATATCTTTTTATAAATATTTTTTCAACACTTCAGGTTTAAGGTTTAATAGAAGTTAAATGAATGCTCAGTCGTAGTAAACTGAGATTTAAGTGCACGCTCTCGTCTCTTCCACCATCTTGAAGCCTGAGCTGGGATCAAGGAATCTGCTTTACATCTTTTACATCTTTCAACTTATCCAAATGAGGCCCAAGGTAACACTTCCTCCTCTGCTGCTCATTTTAATTATGGCATTCTTCAAGGCTGTATCCTTGGCCCACTTTTGTTTTCAGTGCGCATGCTTTTTGATAGTAATGATATCACTTATCACTGTTTTACAGAAGACAAACAGTTATCTGTCCCTCTGCTATAAAAAACAAACAAACAAAACAGTTCTCTTGATAGTCCTGGCTTTGTCTTCATTATTTTCATTAAACTTTCTAAAGTTTACTGAGGATAAATCCAGTGTTTTAGTTATGTTTAGCTCTTTCAAATAGGCCAAGCATATTCCAGATATGTCAAAGAATCTTAAGTAAAAAGAACATTGTCCAGTTATGCATCTATCAGCTTGAAAAACATCCTAAAATTAGATAATTCTTATCTTCTAATGACTTGCATGCTTTTATTTAAGTCCCACCTTGATTAGTGCAGTGCTTCTTATGCAACTGCATTTTTGTTCTGGTTAGTTCAGATTTAAACTGGCACCAAAATACGTCAACATATTACTCCAGTACTAGCAAATTCACACTGGCTGGCTGTTATATTTTGGAAATGTTGTCCAAATTATACTAATGACTTTTAAAGGATTAAAAAGCCTCGATCTGAATTATAAAAATGACCTTTTGTTCCCCAATGTGCCTGGGCACTTAAATACTTGAATTGGTGAATGGGGTGCTGCTGGTTATACTTTTGACAAACTGTCAAACATTCTGCTTATTGAGATCAGAATTTCATCTTCCTTATTGTCTTTTAGAGCTCTTGAACATTTAAAGCCTTCAAAAACATATAGTAGTATTTATTTATTGTCATTGTCAAGAACAATGAAATTGCGTTTGGGGCTTCCATACAACCCAAAAAAAAAAAAAAAAAAAAATACCCCTTAAAACCCAAGTGTACATATTTAACCCAGTGTGACTCCAATGCAATAGACAATCCTTAGCAATAACATGAGAACATGACAAGTAATGTTGGTAGAAATTCAGACAAAGACCTGAGAA
Organism: Pundamilia nyererei; assembly: GCF_000239375.1. NCBI lineage: Eukaryota > Metazoa > Chordata > Actinopteri > Cichliformes > Cichlidae > Pundamilia > Pundamilia nyererei. The sequence goes on from NW_005187408.1 coordinate 2,146,797, forward strand.
ACATGACAAAGTACAACAATGCAACCCATTCAATATTATTGTACTGTGAGATATGATATCAGATATGATAGTTATCTATTTAAGAAAGAGGGGGGGCAGGAGGGGGAAGAGAATAAAGATATGATGCACCAATGCAGACCAGATATAATAGGTCTCAACTGCTGGTTTTATTTCTATTTAATTTTTCTTTTATACTTTCTATTTGTATTGGGGGTTTTCTTTTGATGTTTATAGCAAAGTCTTGGATTTGTGAAAAAAGAAAAATATTTTCTATGAAGCACTTTGTAGCTTTGTTAAGAAAAGTGCAATATAAATAAACTTTATTATTATTTGCCCACCAACCTTGACTTGAGAGGACATTTAATGTGACCTATGCTCACAGGCACTCAGACACACAGAAACGCACACACAGATTTAGATTACCTTGTGGTAATGATGATTATGGTTATTTACAGTCATCATCAGCCCACAGTTTTGTCAGCTGCACTTGCTGCCGGAGTTGTTTTTTTGTCTATGCACGGACTGTATTTTGAAAAAATACCTACGTTTGCCCCATGTCCTTTGAAAAGCAGGCAAGCCAATTAGAGGTACAACCACTGATATTAATTTCAACTTCCTCCCACTCTCTACTCTTTACAATGTATTTTCATTTAATGGGCGGATACACAGGTTGATGACCTGTGAAGAATAAGGTAGATGTGTCCGCGAGTATGCAGGATGAATTCACTAGAGTATAAAGTGCCGAGCGGTATGTGCAGGAAGGCAGCTCAGCCTCAGACATGTCAGTATGGTGGATCCCTTCACGGGTGCTCTCAGGTAAAAACTGTTGAAATTACTCATTATCCTTCCACAGTGGTGTCTGCGCTGTGTTCTGATGTAGACAACGGAGATGTCTTTCCTGACATTGCTTGCACTGCAGGCAGCAACAAAACTCATTTCTGCAGTGTTTCTCTTTAACCTCCTCTCTCCATTACCAAAATGAGGGATTTAGAGACTTTTTTTCACTTTGTGCAACAGAAAGCATTAAAAAAAAAGGCTGTTATGCTTTTGCTTTTTTTTTCATTTCCGCTGCATTTAAGAGAGAATATACCCATTAGCAGTACTCACACACTATTTAATATAATGGCTAGCTTTTCTAATTGTGTCTCCTTGAGGACAAAAACTTTCATTAAATCCATTTTTGTGCTAGAAGTACCACCAGCTGTTGGTCAGTGAAAGAAAAACTGATTTTGAATGTCCTTACTCACAAAACAAACACTATTTTATACAGTTTCTCTGCTAGTGTCAAAAACATTAAGGCAGTTGACTTAGTGTACACTGTAAAAAAAAATCTGTCAAATTTACGGTAAAATACCGGCAGCTGTGGTTGCCAGGAATATACCGTGTAAAAAATGTGGAATCTGTAAAAGACAATACGGTATACTGGTTTTGTAACCCTAATTTTTAAGGTAGACAACGTATTATTTTACCAAAATCATGAT
>NW_005187408.1:2154684-2161946 GCF_000239375.1 Pundamilia nyererei
TTTTTTATCAGAAGGTTAACAATGATATACTGCAGGCCTAACTTTTAATCTGTATATCAGTATCTGAATTAAAAGAAAAAAAATCCTATCAGTTTTATTGTCTTTCACTGCTGATATTTGCTTTTTTTTAATGGTATGTACTGGTTGTATTATTACGGTGGACCCTATTTTTTAACATCTTGTTTCTGTAAAAATGAATGTTTTTGTTTGCTTAAAAATCTACAGCTTTATACTGTGAATTCCAATGTGCACAACCCCAAAAGATGTAATTTTACTCAAATAATACCGTAAAATCTAAGTTTTTCAGACATTTTCAACATTACAATATGTAATTGTAAAATGTATGCATATTTATTTGTTTTCACAGAAAATATTTATAATTTCAACATTTTATTACAGTAAAAAACAAAGTTTTATCCAGTCTCACAATTAACGGTTATTCAATCTATTTAATACAGTAAAAGGAAGTTTTTGGTTTTACGCTCCATTACTGTTGGAATTTGACGGTGTTTTGCAGTATATTTTACTGAATTTTTTTACAGTGTATTCCTTTTACCAACCAATTTAGTCAACGAAGAGTTACAAGGGCTTTCAGATCACAGCCATTTGATATTTTGGTATGCACTGTAGTTCTTAGCAGATCAAACTAAAGAGGATAGACGGGGAGGGCGGGGCGTGTTTCAAATACATCTTCAGATCAGGATCAGAGCAAGGGGAGATTGCAATTAGCATGGATTAAAGGGTAGATTATAACGAGACTAATAAGAACATAAAGAGATTATTGTAGATGCTAGGAAAGAGTTATGGAGACATGGGATAGATGGACAGATATAGAGCATGGAGAGAGGGAGAGAGAGAAAAGCCACTGAGACCAGCCAATATGAGAGTACAAGGCAAAGGTGTGCAAAGCAGATATGACAGAGAGAGGAGAAGGGGAAAAGAGTACCCTGATAGAGCAAGAGATCTGAGAGTGCAAAGAGAAGGTAGAGAGACGTAATAGGAAGATAGATAAAAGAAAAGAGGCCTCTGAGACCAGGAGATAAGAGAGAGCAAGGAAAAGGAGGGCAGTGTGAGGTAGAGAGGCCTAAATATGTTGGGGGGCAATAGAGATGGGAGAAACTGGGGAGGTTCACGTAGTGTTTTGATGGATAGGTGGTTAGAAAGATGAGAAGAATTGAGACAATAGAAAGAGACAGGGGAGCCAGGCAAAGTCCCAGAAACACATTAACAGGAGCAAAGAAGAGACTACAAAGACACGCATGCACTTTTACAGATAAACGAAAGGATGAAGACAAAGAAAACAGCACACAAATACGCTCTCTGTTTCTCAGATATGCACAGAAGCTAGCAGTGCATTTATTAAATTCTCCATAGAGCTCTCAGGGCATGGCTAATGTCCCCACAGCTTCTCCTCCAGAAAAAAAGGGGGAGAAAAAGAGCAAACAAAGAGCAAAAGTCAACAATGCCCTGACAAAGACGATTTGATCCATGACTTAGTGTGAAAGCTTTTTAAAACTAAAAGTGTTTGCATGTGTTACTTTCTCCAGAACACTTTAGGTAAGAGCAGGGGCACATTTGTGTGTGAATTGGTATGCAGGATTTTGTTGGTGGTTCTTTTTCTTCAAAGACAAGTGTTTGGCAGCGTGCATAAGACATATTCTGGCCTTTAACTTTTTTTTCTCAATAATACAGGAGCTGCTCTTGTTAGAGGAGAGAGAAGAAGAATATTGATTTACATTCACACCCCATAGAGATCAATGCAGACAGCAGAATAAAAGCGTATTCTCATCCATGCATGAGTTTGTACATACTGTGAAGCAGCTCTCTGACAGACACCTGTCAGTCAGCGGGGTCAGAGAAGAAATCGATAATGACCGCTCTTATAGCTTCAGTAAGAAAGGCACAAACTAAAAGGTGACGCCTGAGACAGGTTTATGAGAAAGCCAAATAGGGTTATGAATGCCATTCTGGCATTTCAACTCAAACTGCCCACCTTTCTTAAAAGCCATTATCTCCTACACTGGGGATATGAGCAGCTGAGCATATCAAGTGCCATTTTGGATCCACTGACCTTTCAGTTCCTAGTCTGACTGGCAGGGGTATGATCCCCTGATATGAACTGAGCGTGGCCCTGGTACTTATGCCTAGTATGAGCAATTTTAATGGATATTATGGGTGTTATGGACTTTAAATGGTTGTTGTCTCTGTACTTCAGACCAGTCTGGCATTACAATCAAACCACAGGCTCCTGAAATTTCTGCTTTTATATAAGGCAGACACTACACCTGTCTATTTTTTTCATTGCAAAAGGGCAATAATTACAAAGTCTAATAGTCTAACAGATACAAAAATGTTTAAACACATTCAAAATATTAAGAAAAGCGGGTTTACTGCTCTGTAAATGGCCAATTGCTTCACAGTTAAAGTGAAATATTTTCACATTCTTGTTTAATAAAGGATTTCAGCTCTTTTGCCATATTTTTTCCTTTTATAATGCATCAGTAGGTGACCAATAAATACAGCAGCCACAGCACCCAGATTCTTTTACTCTGAAGCCATATTGTTGCAATATGGTTTGTCTTTGTCTAGAATATATTTGTATGCAAAGAAGTTAATGGGCGACTCAGTGACTGCAAGATGTCCAGGTCCTGTCGTTGCAAAACAAGCCCAAATAATCACCCCTCCACCAGCATGGTTGACAGTTGGTGTGAGGTGTTTTTGCTGACATGCTGTGTTTGGTTGTCACCAAGCATGGTGCTGTGCAACATCTCCATTGTGGTGCTGTCTGTCCAAAGATCGTTGTTCCAGAAGTTTTGCACGTTTTTTTCAGATGCAACCTTGCAAACCTAAGCCGTGCTGCCATGTTCTTGTTAGAGAGAAAAGGCTTTCTCCTGGCAACCCTTCCAAACAAATCGTACTTGTTCAGCCTTTTTCTAATTGTTCTGTCATGAACTTTTCAGATGCTGACTGACTATGTATTGATCAGTATTAATGGCACTTAATTAGTAATAGCTTTCAGCTTCTCAGTGTTAACATTTTAAATGTATTTCAACTATTTGCAGTAAATTCTGTTGTTATTCATGTGTTATACATCACATTTACTGTTTTAGACACAAGACTGTTTACGATGATGCCATTTCTGAATTAGATATAACAATATATAAGTTTGGTTCTAGTCATAATATAAATATATAAAAAGGCTGCTGTGGACCCGTTTGGTTCAGTGGGACTCATTCCGAATGATCAGATTACTTGCTAAGATCAATAGTTGTAAGACAAGGATCTCACACTTTCCTGATCCTTTTTTTATCCACTTTCTTTCTGTTTCTTGCTGTCAATACTCTTATCTCACAGTTCCCAATATGTGTCTTTTACTTCTTCTTTTCCTCTTTCATTCTTTGCTTTTACTGTCTACTGCTCATGTGTCTTTGCTTTGGGGAGTGAGTCTCCACAAAATACAGCAGAAATGATGAAAATAAAGACATTAGCTTCTCTGGATAAGAGCAGGGATAAATATATGTGAGTGTGGCTGTAGGTGTGACTATGAGCCTGTTATGTGTGCTTTTGGGATAACAAATAGATAAAGCCATCACAATGAGTACTGTTGTGTGGCTGTCCCCGAGGACAGAAGAAGAACACAGCCCCAGGCCTTATCAGTCTGTCATGTCTGATTCCTCATCTCCTGTGAACATTTAGTACTTTTGTTGGGGATTTTGCAATGAAGGAGAAAGTAAGGGGTGATGATGGCTGTAAGGAGTGACACCAGAAACATGACGCAAAACATTTTTAGCATGTGTGAGTGTTTATTTATTCATCATTTTATTTTGGAGATCATCTCAGTAAATGTTAATCCAATACTTGGATCTCACTGATGTAGTTCAACTCTAATTTCTGGGTTATCATCTGGCACAGGTGTAAATGTGAGTTTGATTGGTTAACCCTGTGGCCTGTTAGGTGTGTTTCATGTTCCACAAAGCTTTTAGCTGAGATAAGCTCCAGGTTAGATGAGCATGTAAAAAGATGGATTGATAAACCCTTTTTGTCTCTTGTTCTCTAGAGAATGGTTTTTGTAAATGTTGTGAATGTGTTTTTCTTAACCAAGGAAAAAATTTGCACCTTAATTGTCGCCTGTGGTCTTCCAGGACGAGTGTTTCTGAGCTGGCTGGTGCATTCATTCATTTTTCAGAGTTTACCAGATTGCTAATTTGGCCACTCCAGATGTTTTTGCCATCTCGCTGAAAGGTTTATTTTGATTTTTCAGCTTAATGATGGTCTCCTTTCTTTGCATCGACAAATTATAATTAAGCCAAATTTTCACACGCAGAGGATTATCTACTGCAAATCCTAAGAGAATGCAGCACATTTTTAATCACTTTTATATCAAATTCAAAGCAGTTTTCCTGTTGTTTTGATTCGGTCAGATGGAATTTCGAATACCCACATTGATGTTTATCATATTTATGTGGGAATTGTGATAGTTTGCACTAGGGATGTTCATATAACGATATATATCGGATGACGATATAAAAACGTCTATCGTTTTATTTTACGCTATCATTTGTTTCGTGGTGTCGCAAAATAAGATGTTTACAGCAATATTTTTTCATCGTTTTGATGGTCACTGTAGTGGCTATATTAATGTCTTAAAGTTCTCTCTTTCTCTTATATTTAATATAACCACACTAGGGACGGACAAGCGCCACTTTTTATGCATTGTGGTTAGCAACAACAACGGTAAAACCATCGCGTGTCCGCTTGTTTATGTTCCACATAAACCTATCACAATAAAGCTCAAGATCCTGTTGAGACTTTTCAAAATAAACTGAATCACGGAAAAGAGCAGATTATTTACGGATGAGAATTAAAAAAGAGCCGCCAGGTGCTAAAAAAATAAACCTTAGACTCAAACGTTAGAACAGGCTTTTCCCCGCAGCACGGCGTGTAATAAATACTCACAAAGAAAACGGCGGCCGTTACGACTCCAGCTACATGATGCGCAGCTGGAAACACTTCCCGGAAGTCGAGCTGCCCGAGATTCACAGAATTTACAGAAAATGTTACATTTTTGTGATTTATATCGTTATCGGGACGATAGATGTCTTAATATCGGGATATGAGATTTTGGTCATATCGCACAGCGCTGTTTGCACCTGCTTTTTAAACCCAGGACTTTTGTAGATGCAAACACATGGTCTCTGTTCTTCATATACTCACAGACATGCTCTTACACACACAAACATGCTGCTGAGCCTCATCTTGGCAGTGCCCTCTCTCTCTGCGGATCTCCGTATGAACTCCCTGCCAGTACGATTCTATCTCTCCTCCCTCACATCTTCATCCATCCATGCTGTCGTGCTCTCATCTCCCCCTCCGCCCTCTTCCTTTCGTTCTCCGCTCCTGAGTTGTTTGTTTTGGCACGGCCAAGTGAATCACACAGGAGAGTTTAACTGGCACAATACATAGCTCTCATTTCACCTGATGCCCTGCTGTTACTCCTACACATCTTCTCCTGTCTCCTCCTTTTCTCGACATACTCTGAAAAACAAATTATGAAATGGGCCAAGTGGACTTTTTTTTCTGTGAAAGCAATTTTGTGCTCTCTCCTCACCTTTTGAAAAACCTGTGTTATTATATGGTAGGGAAAGGGAGAGGCCAAGCAATGAGTTTAAGGACTAGCCGGGTGATGGAGGAAATGCACTCGGAGGCTTGGTAATGTTTACCTGGTGTAGCATAGGATTTATTTACATTTCCTGACAGACAACACAGGCACTGACTGATGTTGTGTGAGGGAATAAAAACATAACGATGATTAAAAAGAGTACAAGAAAAACATAGTTATAGGTCTGTCCCATAGCTATGATGAGCTGTCTAGAAAGTTAAAGTACAAAGGGCAGTATTAAACTCTCTCCCCTAAGGGACAACTCATTATTGTTAATTATTGTCAACAATATACACAGTTTTGTGGTATTCTGAGACTGCTATTAACCATAATGTTTAATTATTTTGTACTATTAACAGCTACTGAAGAGCAAATAGCAACCATGTATCTACAGTATTATATGAATCATTAAAAAAATGGTAAATGGCCTGCATTTGTATAGCGCTTTTCTAGTCCTTAAGGACCCCAAAGCGCTTTACACTACATTCAGTCATCCACCCATTCACACACACATTCACACACACATTCACACATTGGTGATGGCAAGCTACATTGTAGCCACAGCTGCCCTGGGGCGCACTGCATTAGCTTGCAGCTTTTTCTCCTTCACAACTCTGATGAATTTATCTTCAGACACACTTCTTGTAAGCGTGTCTGGATGCAGTCCTTTGCATGTTTTGGTTTCTGTCACTTCTGCAGTGAACCTCTGTGACACCTACAACATAACCTATACAAGGGGCCTTGTGGTCATCTCTTGGCATTTCTTATGAGATGGCAGATACTATGTTCTTTGGGGGTTGTTTTTTTTTCTTTTTTCTGTCTCTCTCGCTCTTTTTCTTTTTCTTTGTACATTCCCTTACATCCATTCTAATAGTTTTAGTAAACTCCCTTCAGGAATTTGCTGACATCTGATTAATGCTATGATTATTATTCCTTATATTGAGGCTATGGCTATTATTCTTTCACTGAACCATTCAAAAATTGCGGAGAGAAAAAAGCAGACAGACATCCATAGGAGGAAGAATAGATGGTAGTAAACAGGCCAATTACAATACTTGCTGACTGTGTCAAAATTACTTGTACGTACATTTCTAGGAAATTGTATTTCAGGTTACCACTCAGGGGTTGAGAAAGGTTTGCAGTCACAACCAGGGTCCTTCATTTAATAGGTGATTAAATCTAAGAGGCAAGTTAATATATATTACGGTCGAGTGAGTTAATATTTTGTGTGCTGGAGGGTGGTGTTGCTTCCGGTGACAGCATGGAGATAAATGCTCAGTAACAAGAAAATAATGACATCCCACGGCGCACTTGTACCTTCAACACATCCCTTTTTGTGAGCTCAGTGAGTGTGATTGTTTACACCTGAGTTTGCTGAGTGTCTCAGCAAGCTGCTGCTTGATTGTCATACTGTATTTTTACTTTTTACTGATTATTGCACTTTAGAGCCTGGTGATAAACAACATTCCATTGCAGCCTGTGTATATCTGAAAAACCATGCAAAATGACATTGAGCCCTTTTGAGCCTTGAATCTTAAGTTCATAGTACAGACTATAGATGGCACGATACCACTTTTTTATGTCCGATACCGATATCATAAAT
>NW_005187408.1:2165021-2182103 GCF_000239375.1 Pundamilia nyererei
CCAGGCCTCTGGAGAACTTCAAGAGATGTTGAGGAGGTAATGTAGCAATTTGAATCAGGTGTGTTGGCTCAAGGACACATCTAAAACCTGCAGGACACCGCCCCACCACCCCTGTTGTAGAGCTTTATGAAGAAGTATTCAGATTTTATGGCAAAATCACATCTAAGAACTTTTTTATTCAAGTGTATATTTTGATTGGTACTGATACTGCAGAAACTGGAATTTTGTAACATTATTTTTAATTTCATGTCAAAATTTAAGAACTCTTACAAATATTATGTGAGATATAAGTGCTGGAACAAAAAACATTTTTACTATAATCCCCGGACTCCCTTACATTATGCTCGCTAAATAATGTTTTATGGAAGTTTGTTGCAAAACGTATTAAGGTAAATTAGTTTAGTCTTTTTCCCAGGTTGCATATAAATACCAGGCTGTTTAGTCTAGGCAAAACTGGTCAGTTTGCAGTATTTTGATAATGTTTAAAATGATGTACCATGCTGAACTGGTTACACCTAGGGTACTGTTACTAGGTTACATCAAGGGCAGCAGACAGCAGCTCATATATAAGATGATGATACAGATTAGTTTCAGTCACTGAGTTCTACCTTTTATGCTAGCTTTATAGTGAGTAGGGGTTGGAAATCAGCTATGCTGTTTGGGTAGCATCTGCTTATATCTTACTGAATTCAGCTGGCTAAATCCATAAAGAGCAGTGAATATCAGAAGAGGAGCACAGATCACCTGATCAGAATCTCTATGCAAAGAAAACTAAAACAGATTATTATGTGCCTTATTTATAAGTAATTCTGCACCATGAATACGTCATAGGTCATCATTCTTTTATTACTCTCTTTTTTAAAAAATGGATGTACAATGAACAGCAATTTACTACAAAACAACACATCTCTGTAAGTTCATGTTCTGCTACTTCGACAGGAGTTTGTGAACATACTCCTACTCGCTTACAGTCACTTTTATTTCACTTGTGGATGAAGCATTTTTGTCATCGACTTCAGTGAAACATAACCTCAAGTTCCCTGCTCTGTGTGTGTGTGTGTGTGTGTGTGTGTGTGTGTGTGTGTGTGTGTGTGTGTGTGTGTGTGTGTGTGTGACCTCAGCAGAATAGCGAGTCAGAAAAGAAAAATCACTATTCTGAACCAAGCTTTAAATGCAGCACCCACAGCACAGCCATACTGTGCATAATCAGACATAATTACTGGCTAACCTTCCATTATCAGCACAGCAACGATAATTTTAAGTCCTTACTTACAGTGATAAATTAGCAGTCAGTACATGTGTGTATTTATGTGTGTTTGGTGTTTATAGAGCCCAAGCCTACATTAGGCATAGGCCCAAGATGCTTTTTCTCCTGTGATGTCTTTTTTGTGCTGTAGAAAGAGGATTGTGAGCACATTGTTATTGAATACAGGCAGTTCCTTTGTTCATGCAGTCATAAGTTTTTCCTAATGCTTAACTACTTTTACTCTGCAGTTATACAAGAGCTAGAAGGAACATCCCTTTAATTATGTGTTTAAAGTAGTCTGCCCAAGGTTTTATGGGGCCTTAGAATTTTGATTTGCGTCCCTATCGCCCACCACTCACCTCAGCACCACCAGTATTAACTATAGATTGTCCATGGTTTATTGTTTATGCATTGTACAAGAAATACAATCATTATCATGGCGTGTGTGTGTGCTGAAAAGAGATCAAATAAACCAGCAGAGAGTGCATTTACAAAACAAGTTATCTATTTTAATTGGTTTTGAAATGTGGTAATGTGCAAAGGGACACAAAAATCACGCAGTTTTATAAAGACCCAGATTTATTTTCTTATAATGTAAGAACAGAAAATATTTTATAAATTAAATCTAAACTTAAATAAGACATAATTGAAATACAAAATATTCATTAAGAAGATTCTATTTGATTTTTGTTTTTATTTACAGAGAACAATTGGCCTAAGATTTTAAAAAAAAAACCTACCTGCCCTGTCATATTAGAAGCTAATGTGTCTGTCAACAGCAAAATTCCCTCACAGGTTTGTACATGCTGACCTGGGGGAAATGATGCTTTGTCAAAAAGTCACACATCAGCTGAAGAAGCACTTTGTGAAGCGTCATGAGCTGATGTTATTGCCGGCGTTGTTGTGTTCTAAAATATATCCACTGGGGAAATATTGCTGGGGAATCAGTTGATGAATGAGAATGAGCTTGTAGCAAATTCAGATATCTCAGAGAAATAATATGTAAAACAACAACGCTGAAAGCGGGTCTAATTAAATAAAACAACTACCTAATTGAGGTGTAACAATGTCGGAATATAACCACAAAGACCCAAAAATGATTATGTGCGTTATGTACGGCTGTTATCAGAGTCAAGTCTGTGAATAGTAGGTCTGTTTCATAATGAGACAAAGTTGCTGGGACATGTTCAGGATCCAGCGATTGAGCCTAGACCCTTAGTTCAGAAAATCGTGGTTACATTTCATTACAGAAAAAGTAATTCGATAGTTATTTTACACAGAAGAAAATCTTTAACACAAATGAATGTGTGTTAGGTTTATGCCTTGGCTGCCCTAAAATAATAGCACTGATAATTACCAAAATACATTTATTTTTTATTTGTGTGTGTGTGTTGGTTCATCCACTAGTGTATGCAAGCTCTTTAACTGAAATTGTGTTTTTAGTGTTAAAATATAATTATTGTTGTTATCCACAAAATTTCAAATTAACAGTTTTATGAAAAAAGCTTAGAAAATAATAAGGTACAATATTATTGTTTCATTAAGATGCCAAATTACAGTTACTTGCATTTCTAAAAAGAAAAGTTGAAGAACCTGAAGAAAAGTAGTGGATGAACATTATGCTTTATCAGTTTCTGACTGCTCAAATTTAGGCATAAAAATGTGAATTCAGTTTTTTATTGGCCTGATAAATAACAGTACAACTTTTAGTATGAAACAGGTTTTAGACAATTAAAAATATATATTTGTGTTTTCTTGTTTTTATGACACTATACCTTCTTTTTGGTTTCAAATTTCAAGTTACTGATACTGTGAACAAAAACAACAACAACAAAAAGTCTGTGTTTGAAAGCAGTACTTGATACTAGTACTGGGTTGTTGGCTAGATGGGTGCCATCTGTGATAACCACTGACTTAAATGTGAGACTATGAGGTCTAACTTTGACTTAAATTCAAACTTGGCCTCTCTATTGTATAAAAATAAGACAATACACACACACACAAACACAAACACACACACACACACACACGTGAATTGAGAGGATTGTGAAGTCTCTTGAGGAGGCACTGTTAATCCTGTTGACAATGGCTTGTCTGAACAGTAGCTTGAAGAGAGATGAGGCTAATTCTCTTTATGAAGGCAGTAACCCCACAGGTCACCAAAGCCAAACACGTAACCATTTAGACACACAATAGAAACACGTCTGTTTCTTCTTCCTGGAGTTTAGCCTCTAGTCCCACCAAAAAAAAAAAATGTAATAATACAGTATATCACACCTCTCAATGCAATTGTGCTGCATCAAAAGTCTGCTTCAATTCCCTTCTGTAAAAAATGGGGCTCGGGAGATTTCATTGTCTCTAAAGAAATTTGACAAAATGATATTGACAATGCGGCTTATTTTCCCAGAATAAAGAGGGAAACGTAATATTGTTTCATTCTCTCTTGCTGTTATTGTGATATATTGCCAGCCACCGAAATATTTACACCTATCTCTCTGCCTAGTTACTGTCCCATGCCAGAATACATTATCCGTGGAAAAGAAAACAATATTACATTTCTTATTGAAAAGCAGCGATCCTTCACCTTTTATCCACTCATTAAAAATCACACATACACGAACCCACACACACGAACGGGCACATACAAACACAGAGAGGTGTTTGTGTGTCCGCAGATGTGGTTTTGAAGTACCGACACTCACTCCAACAATTACACGCAGTGGTTTGTGCATAGAAAAGATAAATGTATGCAACGGCGCTGAAGCTGTTTTAATAGATCTGTAAAAGCACAGGTGTGATGTGTGTCTAAGTGTGCCTTCCGGTCTCAAAGGCATTTACCATCCAGCTGCATAAAACATGTTGAGCAAATGAGTTATATTCACCGTGCAGCTGCCAATTGTCACTATAATTCACATGGATGCAAAAAAAGAGCCTCAAACAGTTAAAATTTTGAACAATCAATCATCTGTAACTCTAGCAGCACAACTTTATCGCCTTTAGAAAAAGATGTTTTCATCTGTTTTGTGCACTTCTCTGTGAGGGTCACATTGACATGTTCTCCATTTCGGAAATAACCTATAGGCTTCTTTTCTGGATGTTTGTCTTCTATCCCCAGATGGGACACCCTACACGTGGTGGGTTGGCAGAGGGAACGAGAAACACTTCTACTGGGGTGGATCGGGGCCTGGCATCCAGAAATGTGCCTGTGGCATCGACAGGAACTGCACCGACCCCAAGTACGACTGCAACTGTGATGCTGATGTCAAACAATGGTGAGTCAGACTTTAAAGTTCACTGTTTCAGTTTCACAATTAGAGAGCCATTTCTCAGTAGTTTTCAAGCTACTAAGTAGCTCTTTTTTTGTATTACATGAATACTACATGCATCATGGGAAAGCCTTTTTCATGCATTATGCATTAGCTTTTATCCATCAAGCTTCTTGGAGACCATCTTGTGCAGCTAAAGTCTTCATTTTTACCCACTGCAAACTACTTTAATCTTTTTAATAACCAGGATACTACTTTTATGATAATAAGCTGAATGCATGTGTCGTAGAGTGGAAAGCTAACGCTACAGTTACTAATGAGTGGAGAATTCAGTGGTGACTTTTTTTTGCCAACCTAGATAAAAATGATTCTGTCACTTGTTATCACTAGACTTTAGCTATAAAAACAAGGAAGTTTCACAGGGTTATGTACGTACATACATACCACGCTCACTGGCACTTCAGTAAGGAAGAGGAGTGTTTGTTATTCCATTAACTCACCCACAGATTTTCTCGCCAGGGCAGATGAATTCCTCAGACATACCTCAGACATTTAACTGCTTCTAAAATAATTGCAGTTTATATGAAATTGTAAAGGTCAGTTTGTCTATTAACTGCTTGTTATGTTTAATAAGTGCATGTTTGGTAGTAGAGAAGTTCATTTTGGTAGACATTCACAAGGCTTCCTACAAACAATCTCTTACCTGACAGACCGTCGATTCTTTTTATTTTTCTTACCGCATAAGCTGAACCCAAAAATGAAAAACCCACGGATTATTTACATTTTTATTTATTTATTACATTTTTGATAGCACTAAATCCGTCACTTATGCTAATGTAGCGATTGCATTAAGCTGACAGTGCAGAATCCGCCTTAACTGGACAGTGTGGCGATGTGTCAAACTTCAAAGGCTGAAGTGACTGAATGATGAATGCATTCATCATTCAGTCACTATCAGTGATGTGTTTATTTAAGAGGCGTGCTTACATCCAGAACCAACAGTTTGCATTTTAAAGCTCTTTTAGCCAGCTGATGGATATTCTCATTAAAAGCTGTTGCATCGCTGTTTGTGAGTGTGTGTATGCATGTGCCTCCTCTTTGAGAGTAATTACTGAGCATTAGCAAGAAGAAGAGATTTAATTTGCTTTCATGTCTCCCTCCTCATCTCGAAAACTGATGAGATTACAAATAAATTTTACAGTGCCTTGTTCTCTCTGTTAATATTGTACACATCAGTGTCTTATTGTTTGTCTAAGTTAGCTTTGAAATTTTACCAACTGTTAGCACTCATTACCCATACTTTTGGCAGCACATAGAAATGTGCAAGTGTCTATCCACACATGCTTACTCAGATGCACACGTCCCTGCACACTGTCTTTAATTAGAGTTCTCATTAGAGTTCCAGAATGCATTGGTCAGCACAGAAATTAAATTAAAATATGGTATCAAAGACAGACGGAACACATGAAAACATAATCCCTGCAGCCACTTCTGTTTGCTGGCGAGGAAGCATTACAAAAAAAACCCTCTAATATTGTACAGGAAGTCTACAGTGTTGTCTGACATGTAGGTGTGCACATTTTCACATCAATAAACACACAAGGGCATAAGCAGAGTCTTAGAGGAAAAAAAGCAAACAGCTCAGAAGCCTGAAGAAGAGAAAGGCTGGGTTGGCTGGGTTGCAGTTTGCAAAAACACTCAGAAAAAACTGAACAGACTTCCATGAAGGAAAGATTATCCTCTATCAAAGCAATTGAAAGAGAATATGTGGTGAAAACAGCAAAACCTAAGGGGCATTAAGGG
The DNA here is from genome assembly GCF_000239375.1 of Pundamilia nyererei. NCBI lineage: Eukaryota > Metazoa > Chordata > Actinopteri > Cichliformes > Cichlidae > Pundamilia > Pundamilia nyererei. The sequence goes on from NW_005187408.1 coordinate 2,171,337, forward strand.
CATTAATGGAACTAGGGCACTTGAATTTGTTGATAATTTTACTATAGCAACAGGGTGAATACAGATACAGACATGCTCAGTTTCAGCAACTAAGTCCTGAGGTGACATGACCTTATTGTGACTGAGCAGACTGGCTAAAGACAAGAAGAAAGAGCTGAAGGTGTCTGCAGACGTTCCTCAAAGAGGATCACCTGACTAGATCTAAAGACATCTATCGATGTCTAAAGGGTGAATCTTGAAATTGATCTGTGTTAAACACGGCACACCTGTGCAGTTGTTACTACACTGATATAAACCTACTCAAATTAAAAGTGAGACTTGATTCATTAGAGGTAATCGGATCAGACCTTAAATGGTGTTTAACCTGCTAGCTATCTAACACAGAGCCTGTGTGATGTCTCATTGCACCGACGTGAAAATAGAGCAGGTAATTCTCTGGTGAATTCACACTGTGTGAGTGAACTCCTTGTATGCAGCCTCCCTTACGCTCCCTTGTCTAAACCACATAACATGTACTGAGGTGTGAACATATCTGAAAGTGACTATTTCATGTGTGCTACATGTAAAAAAGACCAAAGTGACAGTATTGATACTGTTTGGAAGTTTACTAATAGGCTCAGTTAAAAGTATCCTTTAAGTAGTAACCAGTACTACAGCTGGTACAGCATCTAACAGCATAAACAAAAGAAAATCTTCATGCCTGTGGATAACACCTCCCCCAACTATAGACTTACAAATGCCCACTCATGTTGTCCTACCCACACAGCAGACAGGTCTGGCCTGGATCTGGTGTCAAGCCGACCACTGCTGGCTGACTTCTGGCATGGTAAGTGGTATGTCATCCAGATATGGGCCAGGTCTGGAGTAGATGGCACTGTTTATGTGATGGCATGCCACATCTGGCCCGATTGTGGTTTGGTTTATGTGGCCCAGGCTCATAGAAAATAGGTCTTCCCCATATCCGGCATCAAGCTGGTACTTCTGACTGACTGGTGTCATGGCAGAGTGTATGTCAACCAAATGTGGGCCAGGTCTGGCAATGATGACACTATTTATGTTCCTGTTTTCCTGTTAGATAGAAGACCCAAATGCCATGTTGCAATACTATACTGCTATGGTAGTCAACATTTCTTATCCAGGTTTGTGAATGTACACTTTATCCAAAACCTAATGACGGTTTACTGACGTTTGCCAGTGGGTGGTGGTAGCTCAGGAGGCAGAGCAGATGACCTACTGATCGGAAAGTTAGTGGTTCAACCCCTGGCTCCTCCAGTCTGCATGTCAAGAGTAAGAATGTGGTTAGGAAGCACTCTGTTTAGAGAAAGTGTGTGATTCAGTGAATGTGGCATGCTGTACTCAAGAGCACTTTGAGTAATCTGGGAGAGTAGAAAAGCACTATATAAGAATCAGTCCATTCACTGTCCGAAAAGTTTCATCATGTTACTTTCGCACTATTATGTTCTGGCACATGTTGTTATTACATGACTTGATTAAGGTACATATTAGGCTGACATCTGGGGCCAGAGCTGAAACTGTTCTGGGCCAGCACAGGACCACCAGTATGTCCGCAATTGGCCTTGTGCTGGCCCATGTGTGGGCCACCTCTGGCAAACCAGGTCTGGGCCACCAAAGGGCCATCATTCTTTGTGGTTCTTTGGGCCATTGTGTGGGCCACATCTGGGCCATACCAATTTTGCCATGTGGATACATGTATGAATACTCCTATGTATATAAACAACTGCAATACCTTTGTGAGATTATTATGTACTTTATACAATTTACCCTATCTGATGTTTTTCTGAATCGATTTCTTTTTATATTTAGCTTTCCCTTCTTCATTTCATACTCAAAATCACTTACCTGAGATGTGTCACCTCAACGCTAAGGAATTTTTTATGGAAAATCATATTGACACATTTGTGAATAGTGTCTGGCAGATATTTCCGCAGTTATTTCATTGTTTGTTTGTTTTTATTGTGCTCTTAATAAACTCTAAATTGAACTGAATAGAAAAATGTTTCTTTCACAGCAAAAGATATAGTAAGGTGAAAAGACCATAATTCCTTAACCTCTATGATTCTTTCCCAAATCATCCTATAGGAGAGAAGATTCTGGTCTCCTGGTCTATCAAGAACACCTGCCAGTCAGCCAGGTCGTGGTGGGCGACACCAACAGGTCAGGCTCTGAGGCCAAGCTAACTGTTGGACCACTTCGTTGTCAAGGAGACAGTAAGTGTTGTGTCATTTAAAATACAATTAATGTACTTTGGTGTGGAGCACGTGGATGGCGCCAAAACAGCTGGCTTTACTCATGTGAGTGACAGACAGCTGGAAAACGATTCCAACATCACGAATGAGTATTTACTTGGTCCAAAAATCAAAGTCATAACTGCTGACATAAAAGTGGTTGAATGGACTGTGTGTGCGAGGCACTGGGGGGCTTCAAGGTGTTGAAAGTTCAGTTAATGAGTACAGATAAGCAGATACACCGAAAATTAATTGGAAATAAGTAAATAATTTTTTCTCCCCATAAACTACATTTATAGGGGTAAAAAAAGAAAATTAATTTTCCCAATAATTGATAAAGGAAATAATTATTACAGCTCTTATCCAACATATGGCAGCCAACAAGTGGTGTTAGTCAACTTTTTATTTAGTTTAATATTTGTTACTGATTTATATTGAAGAAGGCTGCGCTATTATATTCAGAAAACAGCGTGATTAAGTTTTTAGCAGCAATGTAGGTAATTTCAGGCTAATCCACAGTATTTTGGAACAGACAGCAGGGCTCCGTAGAGAGGCACAGAGGTGTACTCTGATTAAAGAGAAACTAAAAGGTCAATAGAGTATCCAGGAGCTAAATCACACGGTGTGAGTCATCTGTATGGTTGTAAAATGAACTTTAAACTCAAGAGGAGCCTACACAGGATGGGGAAAGCAGGCGTGAGCTTTTTGGATTCATCGCAGGGTTAAAATGGGCCTTTGAGTGAAGCACAAGGACGGCTGTTGCAGCAGACTAAATGAAAAAGAAATATGAGCAATAATGACCATCTCCAGGTCGACTGCGGAAAGGAAGAGATTTTTTTTTCTCAAAAATTCACAGCTGGTTGCTGAAGAATGGCTGCATAACATTTGTGAAGGGCTCACGAAAGGTTGAATCAATTCCTCTTTTGACACTGTATGTAACTTATGAAGAGTTTGTGTGCTTGTTTCTTTATTTGATGTTAAGCAGTATGACATTTTTAGATAGACAGTTAATCATACTCCAGCAGAACTTACACTGGAATAGATACATATTCAAATTATAGAGATCCCATTGTGCTTACAACAAATGCCACCAGGCTGTACATGATATTAGCAGATGAAGATTTTCTAATGAAAGATACAGATTGCACTGTTATGTCAGGTGAACCGTAATAGAAACGTCAACACAGGGATAAAGCGGGTAGTGCCGATATTGCCTGGTGAATGGGACGAAACAACCCAAAACAAATAAGATCGCTTGTCCTTGTCTTTTCCGCTGAATCGGCCTGAAACCAGATTGAAACATTTAAATTCAAACAAGTATGAATGAATTAGCTTTCAAAGAATTGCATTTTCCTGTAGCAACTTGTGAAGTGGCAGGTGATTGACACAATTTGGAGCAACATTTTTAAGGTATGCCCTGTGGCCTACAGCCTTTCTCAATCCCGCCTTTGTTGTGGCAATTTCTGTAATAGGTGGAAATGACTCATAAAAAGCCAGCCAGTGGCAGCCGCCGTCATCACTGTTGATGTATTCACTTACGTTATGAAAGAGAGGAAAAGTGAAAGGTTTGTGTAGTAGTAGCGAGCAAAGTGCCAGGAAACTTAGATTGATAGCTGGCTACCTTTATACACTCACGGTTAAATTACTACCTGAATTGGCTATTTTAAGTGGCAGGTGCAATGTGTGCAATTCACTGGAGCTGCAGTTCAGCACAACAGCTATATTTGTTTAAGGCTGATAGGACCTGAAAGAAACTCGAGGGGTCAGTAATGGGTTTATACAGTCACCTAAAAGCAAGCAAAAAAAAAAAAGTGACAGTGTGGTGCAGTCACACAGTATATAGGGAGCTTTATTTAACCATAACAAATTAAACGAATGGTAACTCACACAAACATCAAAAATCAGTATGACAGGAAGGGCACTTTGTTCATCACTATCTTTGGCTTCCTCATGTGGAAGAAATATTTGCCATTTCTTCATCCTGAACCCCAGTGGAAATTAAGCATTATCAGTGTGTCTTTGACTGTTCAATACATCCATTGTCAGTCAAACTTTTGCAAAGTACCAAACCCTTTTTGACTGTTTGCTGCTGATGGTTTGAATAAGGTCTTAATTAAAAACTATCTTCAGAGAGAGCAAGAGAAAACACTTCATGCATAGCAGAGTACAATTGAGCACATTGTCATTCTGGGTTTGCACTTGAGTCTGAAAATAGCACATTGCTTATTCTCGCAGTGTGCAAATCATTCACAGAACCTGTTGTTTTATCTTGATTGTCTTTCTATTTTGGAATCTTTCTTTATCTGCCTCTGCATATGTGTGTTTTTGTGCGTGAACGCACTCGCATTTTGTGCTAATGTCTATGTGTGTGGTGAGATAAATGCATCTGAACTCCGTTCAAAGCTTTTTCATCTAAGCACTCATCCTTTTATTCCCTTCAGTCAACTCCCGGTAGTTTAGGTTGTTGCTCAGGTAAACATCAGGTGTCAGATCTAGCAGAACACTCACACCTACACACAAACACACAAACTGAGAGGCACTTTAATCCTTGCTGTTTCTCTTCCTGTCTGTGCTTCTAATCAGTGTTGGCGCACTGCTCTCATTGGGACTTTGGGTCAGTTGGAAGATACACACATATTGTGCAGAACTATGATATTGACCACTTCCCGTTTCATGCAACCTGGGCCAGTTCACTTTGTCCGCATCTTACCTGCGATATGTGACTCCTGTAGTGTGTACCGAGTTTCTGTCAGATCAGCACGGATCAACTGCGCGGTATAGCTGTGATGCAGCTGTTTACTCTGTAAATTCAGAGGTTCTGTAACACAGTGGGCTTCAAGATAAACTTAGAAAAGTTAAATGGATAATGGAAATGGTATTCTAATGGTGTAAGCTTTCACTACATTAAGGCTTAGCTGTCATTATGAGAGGATATTCAGTGGCTTTAGCCACCATGATCCCTGCGAGCCAGCAGGCTCTTCTTGTCAGCTTGTTGAGATCTGCCACTGCCTTATTTCACAAACGCACATCTGATGTATTTTTATATTTATGGTGTGACCGGTTTGTGATACTGGCCTAAATAAAATGCTAAATAAATTTGATTCAAACCATCATACTGTAATATGATACTGATTTTTATTTGCATTATTCACATTTTTGGGAGCTATGTACCTTTGTTCTGAGATTCCCCCAGGCTTCCATGTGCATAGCTGTGTGTTAGGCATCAAGACCCAAACACAAGTAGAGCACTTGACTTTGATAAGGCTGGGTACTTCATGAAAGGAAAAGTGGTTCCAAAGCAGCTTGCAAGAGCAGCAGCACCTGTTGACAGGTTAAAGCAACTTTAAAAGTATATCCTACAATCTGTCACATGTGTACCACTAAAACAGCCCCATGTACAACCTTTTTGGATGAACCCAAGGAGTAATTTTGTTTGCTTAATATGGCCCAGGTCTGTATTGTGACCTGAACATGAAGCAGAAAACTGTAAAAAGCAAGCGCATCTTTTTTTCTTTAACGCAGAACAAATGAACCAATATACGAGTTTAAAGGCAACCTTAATTTCATTCCACTTTTCTAAATGTATTATCCACTGAGCAATTCAAAACAGAATGAACTCCTCAATTATGTCTGTGAAGGTTCTCAGTCATCCAGGTAATCGTAGTCAAAGGAGATTGCAAAGAAAAACGTCTGGACTTCTTTAAGTTGCTTGAAGACGTTTCGCCTCTCATCCGAGAAGCTTCTTCAGTTCTAAGGTCAAATGGTGGGGAGTCCCAGATTTAAACCTAGTGGGAGTATCCCCCCACAGAGGGACAAAAGGACCCACTGATGATCCTCTAATCGCCTGAGCCAAGATGTGAAAATGGGTGTGGGTCCCAATCAGCCAGGGTTTCGGGTGAGCTCATTGTGAAACCTGGCCCCACCTTATCATGCTACATAGAGAATGACAATGGCAGACACAACAACATTGTCATCCCCTATGTAGCCGATGTATCAGAAAAATTCAGGAGAGTTTTCTCCAAGCACGACATCCCAGTGTATTTCAGACCCAGCAACACGCTCAGACAAAAACTGGTTCACCCGAAAGACAAAACTCCAAAACACAAACTTAACAATGTGGTGTATGCTGTACAGTGCAGCGAGGAATGCCCAGACCTCTACATTGGAGAGACCAAACAGCCACTTCACAAGCGCATGGCACAACATAGAAGAGCCACCTCCACAGGACAAGACTCAGCAGTCCATCTGCATCTTAAGGATAAAGGACACTCTTTCCAGGATGCCAATGTTCACATTTTGGACAGAGAGGACAGATGGTTTGAAAGAGGAGTGAAAGAAGCCATCTATGTCCACTGTGAGCGACCATCTTTGAACAGAGGCGGTGGTTTACGACACCAACTGTCTGCCATCTATAATCCAGTTTTGAGATCCCTCCCCAGACGCCTTAACACCCACTCACATCCTGGGCCATCTGATCTCAGGAATTCGCATGATAAGGAGGGGCCAGGTTTCACAATGAGCTCACCCGAAACCCTGGCTGATTGGGACCCACACCCAGTTTCACACCTTGGCTCAGGCGATTAGAGGATCATCAGGGGTCCTTTTGTCCCTCTGTGGGGGGAAACTCCCACGGGGTTTAAATCTGGGACTCTCCACCATTTGACCTTAGAACTGAAGAAGACTCTCGGATGAGAGGTGAAACCTTTTCAAGCAACTTAAAGAAGTCCAGACGCTTTTCTTTGCAATCTCCTCCTCAATTATGTTATGTCTGAGAGATTGCTTCTGTCACTTCCAACTTCCCTTTTTTTTTTCTGTCGCCTAAGGAAAAATACATTAACATACTAAGAAAGGAAACTAATATTGGTATCTGTGCTGTAATGTAACAAAGCACCAAAGTGGTTTTGGGGCAAATAATATCCTTTAGAGAGGAAAAGTAAAAATGGATTTAATCTATAGTGCAAGACGGCATGATCATTGCACTAATAATTCTTCATAAACTCTCTATTGACTGCTCATTTTTCAAACTAAAGGAAATAAAAGAATGGAGCTATGCTATCTCAGCGGGCTGTGCTTTAGAGATAGTGCTGGATTTAAAACTACAAAGGAATTTAGCCAAGTATACCACAGATATCAAGTATGCCACAGTTAAACATCACGCACTGGATATTTCGCTGTCATTTTTATCTCTAACAGCCCGTCCTCCGGCAGACAGGAAGTGGCCTGGTTCTGTCGAGGGTGCAGAACATGACAGAACACCTGCCCTTCTTTCTCCCTGGTGTCACACCCATTATGGTCCCTTCATCAACAACCCGGTGCCAGTCACTAATGTCCCTTCATCGCCGAGCTGCCAACATACAAACAAACCATGATTTAATGACCCATGACATCACATCTGTTTGTGTGTGGGGGTCTGAAAGTGTGGCAAACACAATTAATAAAGATGGATTCTTCTGTCACTTGGACGGCGCAGTACTCTCTTTGTCTTCCTTGTTATCACCGCATGTGTCTTTGTGGGCGCAAGACAAAGTGAGACATCTTCTTTTATATTGAGTGACCAAATTAACAACCTTTACAATGAAGATGACTTTGAGGTATGTTTGCCATAGTGCCGGCCAAGACACTGGAACATGGAGCATACATTATACATTGGCCCATTAAGGCATATTAAATGTATATTAAAAATTTCACACGTGAATAGGTCCCACGCATATGATTGATGCTTCTCATACTGTGCATGGAGCTATGTCTCAGTAAGAGCAATGATGATTGGCTGCCATATAATGGGTTTTCATAGGCAAATGACTAATGTCTTGAGCAGTCAGGAAAAGTTTTAGCAAGGAGGTACTTGTGTGTCTGTGTGGAAGCACAAAGACACACTTTTGTGTGTGCGTTTGTTTCTTCTCTTTTTTTGTGGTACGCACAGGAGCAAGTTAGAGTGGACTTTGTCTCTCTCTCTCTCTCTCTCTGCTTGTGTGTGTGTGTTAGCTCTGGCATTAATGAAGCCCATTTCCACGGCTAGTTTAATGGCAGCCTATACAGTCACAGGGAGACAGAGAGAAATTAGTTCCATTTATTGATGTTAAAAGGGTTTGGACATTTTAATAGATGGAAATTAAAATAAAAGATAGCAAGTGAAGCACAGCAGCATATGTATTCTGCTGTTATGATCTCACGCACCTGCTTTGAGACACTCTTGGCCTCATGACTGACCACAAATGAAAGCTTACACACACACACACTATTATAGTTCAAAACTAATTAAGGGCTTCGTCACCATTCTTCACTGTTCGTGTGCCAAGGCATCGGTAACTGAGGCCAATCAACGTTTGAAACTGAGTGAAATATCTGTTCATGTGATTCCATCAGTCAGACAATTTTGAGTGCCAAAGCAGGGTGCACTTTTTAAATTTTTAATCAAATTTACAGCCATTAAAAACCATTTCACAGCCCAGTATATTGAGAAAAAGTGAAGGGGCCTAACTGCTTTCTCAGTTCATTGCAAATAACATTATTCGTCCCAGTCAGCACTTTGAACTTTGTTTTATTCAGATTGTATGATTTAATATACGCCTCCCCATTCCAGGCTCCAAAGCATTCTCATTCTGCCTCTCCTTGTCCACAACTTAAGCTCAACAGAAAAATGTTATTGAAGGTTCATACACAACTTATGGACTTAATGTCTACACTTTACTGCTGGGATATTCTGTACTTTCATTCCCCATTATTACTTTGGCAGCAAACCCCTGTATATCAATGCACAGTAAAATTTTATGTAAAGTTTGTTGCTGTCTTGATCAAATAAATGATAACCTTAAACATCCCGTGATTTCATACAAATATTGGCAGAAATTCAGAAATATCTCCACACTTTCTGCAGGATGCCAGTTTAACCTTTGCTTTTATATAGAAATATAACCAGAATGTAACAAGTTGGAAACCTGCTGAGATGCAAAGAGGCACTGACTCAGTCAGATTGCAACATGCTGGGAATTTGTCGGCATTTCTAAATTAGTGATTATTTGCAAACCTTCACCAATATGTCTGAGACCGATTACTCAGTGTTAGTCGAACCACAGGGTTTGAAGACAGGTTGCCTCCTGCCAATCATCAGGAGGTCGAGGGTGTTGCTGTTCTCTGGTCTCTCATTAAAAGATGATGTAAACCTGAAGAAGCCTAGGAGGCATTAAAGAATTACAGCTTTTTGTCCAGCTTTGTCGACTCTTGCACCCAAAGCACTGCCATTAAAATTATTTTTGTATTTCTGGTTTTAGCAAATTTACAAACAACATTGGAATGATGATTTATGGATGTTATTTGGAAGAAAACAAAGAATGAAATTATTCTTTTTTCAACCTCCCTCCAGACTGCTTCGCCATTTATATACCTCTGAGCACTGAAAGTTTATGCTGAAAATGTATGACAAAAAACTTAATTACAGAGTGAGACTGACAAAGGCTTTGCAGGTCTCAAATGACAGACACAAACTAATTACCTGAAGATTCAAATGCTACATTTAGCATGAATATACAGCACATAGACCATAAAATTGCATGCCACAGACGGCTCAATTATACAAATGAGATGAAATACAGGTCTCAGTGGAAATGGGGGAGAAAAAAATGAGCGATGAAGAGATATATGCTTGGTGTGCCACTCTTTAACATTCTGCAGAGCTGTATATAGGTTCAAGTGTTTTAAACATTAATATCTTAGACGTGCCCTTAGGGACAACTCAGAAGTGTGACCTTCGAAGATAGGTGGCTTTGCTTTCCTTGTTAAATGAGCCTATTCTTAGTCCTTTAATGAAAAATCTCTCAACAGCTTTACCTGAAGTATACGTCGCAATAAGTAGCAAGTGGAAAAGTTAAATTAGATGGCAAACTATGAGTTTGCTCTGAGAACTTGAGGAATAGGTGCTTGTACCCTGAAATACGGTGGCCCTGAGGGGTCAAACGGACTGCATCTTAAAACAAGGGGGGAAAACACAGAAATAGGAAAAAAAAGAGAATTCAAAAAGCACAAGGGAAGTGTTTCTGGGGAGACAATAACCCGACGGACCAGTTGCAGGAACCCAAAACATGCTATTTGTGTTTTATCATGATTCATATAATACTGATGACGAATTTTTAGGCTAATTGTTAGGCTAACACACTTACCTCTCATCTTTTCTTTCCTTACAAAACCAATAGAGCCTCCACTTCTTTTAAGTGTCTCCCAGCGCAATTGTTAGCATATTTTGGTTCCTGCAGCTGGTCTGTCGGGTTATTGTCTCCCCAGAAACACTATCCTTGTGCTTTTGGAAATCTCCTTTTTCCTATTTCAGTTGTCGTTTTTCCTATTTCCATAGTGTTTTGTGTGCTTTTGCATCGTTTTTCTTATTGCTGGTGTTTTCTTAAATGGCAGTCTGTTTGGCCTCTCAGTAGAGCTGGGCGATAGAACGATAACGATATGTATCGCGATATAACTTTTACTCGATAGAGAAATTAAGCTATCGCGATAGACCTCGCCGCTCTTGTCCTCT
>NW_005187408.1:2183288-2190666 GCF_000239375.1 Pundamilia nyererei
GTGATAGATATCGTTATCGCCTGAAATGAAAAAAACATATCGTGATATGAAAAAATCTCATATCGCCCAGCTCTACCTCTCAGGGCCACCGTATTGAAATCCTAAATGTTACGAATTTACAGTGGAAAAGCATCACCGTGTTCACGCATACAGCAGGACACGTGTGAGGCCCAGCTGTTACTGCAGCGGTGCGCTGTGTTGTCTGCTTTGCCCTCCAGCAGTGAGTGTACATTATTTGTATTTCTAATGAGTATGTACATGTACTGCATTTTATATGCGTGATTGTGTGTGTGTGCCTGAAAGTGTACGCGTTAATGACCTGAGACGGGGCAGTCAGTCATCCTTACCATCTGTTGGTATTGGCATATAACCCATCTGGTCAAGCACAGACAGATGAATCATCTAGTTGGCTTCCAGACCCAAACTTCACCTTATGCTGCATCTCATATCAAGTCAGCATCTGCAGCTCAGTGAACTTTGATTTTTTTTTTACAGTTCTCCGTGCGGGCTAACGTAGAGGTCAACTGCTGCTTTTATCTATTTCAGATAAAGACTTCATATAGATCAAAGTGCACAACATGAACGTACTAAATGGGAAACCGTTTCATTAGATGCAAACAGAAAATGTTGAGCAACAGTTTAGCTTACAGACAGATCTCAGTTCCTCTTTAATACGAATATAAGTCAAGAAGACACACACTTTGGTGCCGATCTGGCTCAGTGCGCTGAGCAGGTGACCACATGTCATACGGCTGAGAGCGGCCAGCCCAGGTTCGAGTCCAACCTGCATGTCTTCCCCCGCTTTCCTGTCTTTTCCTCAGTGTGTCTATATCAAATAGAGCAAAAAAGAAGATGTGTTGTTAGTTTAAATGTCACAAGCTACACACACACTAATCCAAAACCAGAATCAGTGGTTTGTGCTCCTCGCACACTATGGAAAACAGTGGTTGGAGGCGTTGGCATGACCAAAACTGCAAAACTTGCAGCCCTGTTGATTTTGAAATGGTTGCTTCAAAGATGGAGACCAGGTGTGCAACCGTGCACAGTCAGCTGCCGACCTCCAGGTGACTTGTTTTGTCAAAAGAGCGAAAATACTGCTATCAGTTTTCCATTGTTACCAATTGAAAAGGGTCAATTTGGCGATTATATGAGACCTGATTGTGATAATACAGTGATTAACTGTTATCGCAAAAATCATAGATCTTTTGCTGTCTGTTTGAAATCTGTAGCCGTCTACACAGAAATTCATATTCACTACTTACAGTCAGTCCAGCCAGAATTTAGATTTGAAACAGAATTTTTCATTCTGCTTCTCCCTGTCCATAAATTAGGCTGAGCAGCAAACTAGACTCACACCCAACTTTTGTCTCCAAAACTTTGTCTCAAGCACTAGCCCTTCTATGAAGAATAAAACTCTTTCTGTCTTTTCTTAAATTATGGTACAGCTTACATAATATTGTACAGAACATCATTGCCTAGATAGACACAGCTACTACAGGATGGTGAATTAACTCCAAAATAGTTCTTGTGGACCCCGATTGTACAGAGACAGGTTGACTCCCACCAGGTGACCTGCACAACGGCCTTATGATTGAAACTGGTCAAGCAGAGATTGGGGGTATGGCACACTCAACCTCTGGGACCTGTTAGTCACCAAAACTACTTGTAATTGGTTGAATTGAGTATAATCTCCACCATGCAATCGAAATTAGAGGCTTTCCTAGTTGCAAGGAGGTTGCTGTTCTATTTTTATTCTGTTGTGAATGGACTGCCTGTCTGCCTCAAACACAACATTTTTACCAACAAAGATTTTTACATCACCTGATTACATAACTGACCGTCAGTGAATGTGTCAATTATTTTATAACTCAGAGCATAAAAGTTACAAAGCCAGACATCAGATTGAATCGTGTTGTGTAGTACATCACAAATTTTTATCTAAATTAAAGTTTTTATAATTCTGTATTTCTCACATGTAAAATGAATTATAAAAACTTCTTCTTTTTTTAATTTGATGGTTATGGCTTAAAGCTCAATCTCAGTATTTTATTTTCACTTTGTGTATGACAGTTAAAGAAGTGTAACTACAATCATGGGGAACACTGCAGATCTCTCCTGACAACCTTCAAAACACAGGGTTTTTGCTCAAAACACTGGCTGTTCACAGAGTGCTGTGTCAAAGTTGCACAAGCAACAGGAATGAATGCAGCCTTGAGAGGATTGAGATGGGTTCTGGAGTCTGGGAGAAGAGTAAGGAGGCATAAAATCTAGTGTGTTTGAGGTCCAGCATGAAGGTTCCATGATGATCCGGGATGCCATGTCATCTGCTGCTGTTGGTGCCGGGTGATTTGTTCTGTTTTTTGTGAGTCCAAAGTCAATGCAACATCAACCAGGAGAGCACTTCCTGTTTCCATCTGCTGGCAAACTTAGCTTAGCACCTGCTCACAGAACCAAAACTGCTGCCAAATGGTTTGCTAACCGTATCATTACTGCGCTTGAATGGCCAGCCAACTCGCCTGACCTGAAAAATACAGAGAAACTGTGGGTGATTCACAAGAGGCGAACTAGAAATACCCGAGTATGATGAGCTGAAGACCACTACTAAACAACCTGGGCTTCAACAACACCTCTGCACTACCACAAAGTGGTCACTTTCATGCCACATCTTGTTAAAGTAACCCCAACCAAGAATTTAGTATAAAAAATAAAACATAACCAGACAAGAAGTTAGAAAAATCTGTACTGCAAATCCTTTTTTTGTAGTTGATCTTTCACTATCACATTTAAAACTAAGAGCTGTATATAAGCCAAAATCATCAAAATTTTATCTGTGATGATTATCTGAAAGTTTACCTGATTTTAATTAATTGACAAAAAAAAATTCAAAGGCACTAGAACAGGAGTGTCAAATATAAGACCCGGACATAAAGGTTTTACTTTTAACTGTATTTTCAAACGTTTTACAGCTTTTACGAGTGATAATAACCTCTCCCATGTCCACTCATATTACACTAAATAATTAAGTTGTAAATTTCTGTATTTTATACATTTACTTGTTACGATGTAAGCCCAAAGAGTCATGCTGACAGATTTCTTTCATTTACAACAGCATGTATTTATTATGTACAAAAAGTGAGATGTACTGTGGAAATTGTGCTTCTTTTTCTTATATTAAGATATCTCATTGATTACATGTATAGTTAGAGGGGAGATTCACTAGTCCGGCCCACATAGGATCAAAGTGGGCTGTATGTTGCCCGTGATGTGAAATGAGTTTGACATCCCTGCACTAGAATATCCTTGATCAGTATGTCGCTGGTGGGCACAGAGGGGATGTGGATTTCTACAGGCTGCTAAAGATGATGGTTCTCATCTCATCATGGACATGCTGCTGTTTTTCACCAGTATTTTACGTCTTATATGTAGTCCTCTTTTCTTGTTTTCATGGCGAGGTTTTTTTAATTGTGTTTTAATATTAGCCACACCAGAATGCGAGGTCACAAGCAAACACAGAAGGGAGAAGGCCAGTGGCTACAAATTAACTTAAAGTATATCTGAGATAATCTTGACTAAGACCCACAATACACCAGACAGTATGACCAAGGGCATCTAGGAAAAGAAGAGAGAACACGATGAGAATTTCTTCTTTGGTATTACCTTGAGTGCCAATTAAACAGAAAAAAAAAAAACTCTTGTCAAGAAAACCTCTTCAGATTTCATTTGAAAATAGCCTATCTTGGAAGCGCCCTTCACTATTCATTGATTCAGGTCTTGCTGTAGGTTTTCTACACACAGTGCATAAAAGAAAAACGGATGATTGCAGACAAGAGTTGACACACGACTGACCCGTCTGTCTGAGCCCGCCGGTGTTGTCCTGCTTGCTGTGGCATATGGCCGTTCATATAAAACTCCCTTGACAGAACCTTGATCAATAAACATGTGGCCCTGCCTTCAAACATCGCATATCAGGCATTACGGATGGATAGCCTAGTGTTTGCCATGTCTTAGTCAGAAAAGACATTTATTTGCTGGATCAGTTTGTGAAGCAGTTGTTTGATAAACATTTCAATATGGGAGTGATAAATGTGCCATACTGCCTAGCCAACCAGTTGCATCTGTGAATCTGGCACAAGGGCAATCCGAGGTTTATGCTTTGGCTTCTGTCTTTATTCCTCTAACACTGTTTTCTCTCCGACACTCTGTCAACCGCCTAATTTTTTTTCCCCGGTCTTCTGTTGGTTCTCACGCTTTGGATCCCTTTTGAACAATTTCTCCAACCTCCCACTTCTCTCTTTTCCTGCTGTTTCCTCTCCCTCCTTCAAAAAGAAAAGTTGTCTCCAAGCTGTATTTCTTTATCCCAGTGTCCTTCTTGCTCCTGTATCGTTGCAAGTCTTCTTTTTTACTCTCTTGCTCGAAGCTCTCGTGGTCTCATTCAGCGCATACCAATAAATATCAGAGGGCATGAAACTTTCATGTTATCTGTGTATTTGTGTTGGGGTTATTTTATGTGTGTGTGTTTGTACTTTAAGGGTTGTTTTTTATTGATGTAACGCACACAAAAGAAAATGAAGGTAATTTTTATGTGTCGGTGTATCAATCTGCTCCACTTTTAATTTCCTATAGATTCTCATTCTAGTTTAAACTGCCACAAACCAGTGATCGTATATTTTTTTTAATCACTTCTGCAGCCCTTGAGTCTTTCATGTATGACTCAGCATCACAGTAAACACGATGTTATTTGTTTCCTTTGCCTCTGCAGGAATCCCCCTGTTTAGTCCTGAATTAACCCTGTTCAGTAATTGGCTGTGCCTCCCATGGAGAAGTGAACCATAACCCAACTTCAAACGCAATAATCGCAACGACAGCATCAGTGGGTGGTTGTCTGTGTATGTGGGGGAATGGGCGTGTGCATGTGTGTGCTTCGCTGCTATCTACCCTTGCCCCTGGTGACAGAATGTAAGGCAGAGAGGAAAAAGGGAGAACCTCAGCCCTGTCACTGGGGGGATGCTTATCACACTGGTCCAGGAGACAGACACGAACGCAAAAAAATGCACGGGTGTTGGTGCATACATACGTGGACAGGTGACACAAAAAACACAGTGGGAATGCACTTGGACTCTTAAAATGGGTACAAGCTGACAATTTGGCAACTGTAAATCGTTAATGGAACTGTTAATTTATCTAAAGAGTGCAATCTTGTCTTTTTTCATTGAAGGTGTCATCTTGGGATCAGTATTTTTACAGTCTTTAAGACTCAGAGGTAGACAGTGTCAGATTAGAATAAGAGTTAAATTAATCATCAGTAGCAGCCATACTCAGGTGCATGTTGTCATGTTTCTCTCCTGTGCACAGCTGTTCCTATTTCCCCAGGTTAGAGTGAAGGGTCTTAGGCCAATCCTCTGAGGCATAAAAGAGATATCACACCGCTGATAACACATTAGCCTTCACTTCCTCCACTTGCCCCTCATATGCCCCCCCCCACACCGGGCCCTGTCCTATTTTTCCATCTCCTCTTCAATATTCCATTCTCTGACCTATGCCTGTCTGATTTCCACTTCTCAGCTGTCTTCTCCACTCCTCTTCTACTCCGACTGCTCCTCCTCCTCCTTCTTCTTCTTCTCTCCCCCCAATAATACTCTTCATCCTTCTTGAGTGATAGGAGCAAGACAGAGACACGGTGAGAGGAGAGAAGACAGGAGAGAAGTCACTTCATCAACCACAGTCTGATAATTCATCAGCAGCTGTTTAGCGTGCTGCTACTTTGTCTTCATTAGCTGGCCCTGCTCTCCCTTCATTCAAAAGTCATTAGTGAAGTTATCAAAAATCCCACATTTTGTCCGTGTACCCTTGTTGCCCTTTTCAGCTTCTCGTTTTGGAGATACAAACTTGTCTCTTTCTGCTGTTTTGATATGATCAACTTTCTGCTGCATGTGATTAAAGATGCAGGAAATTACTGTCTACTTTCTGTCCAAAACTTGCAGAAATAGACTTTTGAGTTAAGTTTTTTTTTTTATTGAGGAAATATCAAAATGAGCCACATTAACCAATAGACATGACATAACTATATAACAATATTCTATCCAGAATAGATTGATTGCTCCTGAACAAAATGAAAATGGCTCTATTTGAAATGAAGTAATTTCTACCATGGATTTATTCAACAGCTTATCAGATGAGGATGGAATATGATGTTTGGTACAGTGCTAATGGAGCAGGTGTTGCAGATATGTGGAATGGCTTGGTTCGGAGTTTTGATTTTTCTTTTCTTATCCTTTTTTCCACAGATAACTACTGGAATGCAGCATCGTTCACGACTCCATCATCCTACCTGCACTTTGCCACCTTTCATGGTGAGACCAGCGCTGACATCTCCTTCTATTTCAAGACAAGCGCGGCCTATGGCGTCTTTCTGGAAAATTTGGGCAACACTGACTTCATTCGCTTGGAGCTCAAATGTAAGATTGTTTTGAATGATTCGGTGTGTGCACAAGAGCCATTCCTCTGTCTTTATCTCACTTTTTCCATCTCTTACTCTGTCTTTTTCTCTACCCTAGTGTGAGATTTATTCCAGCAGTCCGTCTGATAATGTCGGGTGTAACCTGTCACGCACACACACACACATAGGCACAAAGGCTAATGCAGGCGCACACTCGAGCAACAGTCATTTACCTGCCTGATTACAGCACACGCTTTGTGTGATTGCATGAGAGAGCAATCATTTATTTAAGGTAATTGGTGTGTGCAATAATTATGTCCATTATGATCCTCTGTTTAACCAAATCAGCCATTTTCAGGGATGACACAACACAAGCTCTCTCACACACATACACAAACACAATGTGTCTGTCTCTCTCTTTTATTCAATACATTTTTCACAAATAGAAGCAGAGCCCTTACAGCCTTTTGAAACACACAATCATACACCCACTTACAATGGGCAAATTCTATTTACTTCAGTGTTCAGTGTTTACTATCACACAGAGATACAAAAGCTTTGCACCAGTATGACTTTCTTTTTTTTTTTTTTTTTCGCCTGTCCCATTTGGTTCTTTAGCCATCAGAATTGTTGTCTGAAGACCAACAAGGATACCCAATAGATTTACTTTGCCAAATGGATCATCGTGGCATTACCGTATTGGTCCATTTGATCGACCTTTGTTTTTATTGTTTATTATATTTTATTTTCAGATGTTACAGACGGGACAGACATGAGTGAGGGATAGGAAAGGGAGAAAGAAAGAGGAAGGAAAAGAAAAACAGAAGGGGAGAGGCACAGTGAGAAAGGGGAAAAAAATCTCCTGGATCACCTGTTGAGAGAAGAATAGAAAACAAGCAAAAAAAACAAAACAAAGCAACATACTAAACACAACACCATCGC
>NW_005187408.1:2191480-2193898 GCF_000239375.1 Pundamilia nyererei
AGGATTGACATAAATGGACATGTACACACAATCACACTCCCCAAACATACTCTATACCCCGGGTCCAGGTACCCTCGCCCCCAGAAGGGGAAACAGAACCCAGACCCAAGAGATGTTACCCTTCCCCCCGGGGTGGAGGCAAGCAGACCATCCCAGGCTCCGCAGCAGCAGGGAGGCCAATTGGACAGCTAACATCTCCTCCCAGCCCTAGCAGAGAACGGGGGTGTGTGAAGACCCCATACCTGCCTCCTCCTGCTCATGTGTAGTGTTGCTGCGTGTTGTTCTAAAGTGCATTTAAAACAAGGGAGAGCATGGTGCTGCTGCCAGAGAGCAGCAGGTGTTAGCACGGCCACTCCCGAGAACCCTCAATGTCTACATGGATTTAAAATTGGGAGGTGGGCACCAGCGCCAGAGGTAGGTTTGAGTACACAGACCGTCCACTGGACGCCGTTAACGTGCCCACCCTCAAGGCCCTATACATGTGTGTGTTATGACAGTGTAAGTGACTTTCTCATGTTTTAGAATCCATTCACAAACACACACAGTCATATATGTGGTGTGTTAAAATAAAACACACACACATTTTTAGCTGTTATAAAGTTGGAGGGTGAAATCAAAAGCTTAAGAATTTGAGATCTGTGATACTGTGCAAAAGTTCTGAGTCAACATTCGTTATATTTTGCTTCAAAGCCAGACTTTCTTGTTTTTCAGGTGGTCTTGAGCCATAGTTCTTGATGCTTTCTGAAGGCCTT
The DNA here is from genome assembly GCF_000239375.1 of Pundamilia nyererei. Classification (NCBI taxonomy): domain Eukaryota; kingdom Metazoa; phylum Chordata; class Actinopteri; order Cichliformes; family Cichlidae; genus Pundamilia; species Pundamilia nyererei. The sequence goes on from NW_005187408.1 coordinate 2,192,233, forward strand.
TCTAAGGTTTTCATCCATCCATTCTCTTCCGCTTATATTTGTCAGGGTCGCGGGGGGGCTGGAGCCTATCCAAGCTACCATAAGGCGAGAGGCAGGGTATACCCTGGACAGGTTGCCAGTCTGTCACAAGGCTAAAACTTGGAGAAAGTAAACCATTCACACCTACAGGCAATTTAGAATTACCAGTTAATCTACCCCTACTAACTGCATGTCTTTGGACTGTGGGAGGAAGCCAGAGTATGCAGGGAGAACCCACGCAAACATGGGGAGAACATGCAAACTCCACACAGAAAGGCCAGGTGGTGGAATCAAACTCAGGACCTTCTTGCTGTGACTCAACTGTGCTAATCGGGGTGCCACCATGATCCCTCTGTGCCACCATGCTGCCTGAAGGGCTTTCAAAAGTTTTCTTGGCTGGCTGTTTTTTCACTCATTTTCAGTCCAGTCCTTGTACATGATAATTTTCAGCAAAATGTTTTTTGTTAGTTAAATCACTTAAGACTGGCCAGTGAATTCCTTCAAGCACAAAAAAGCCCCTAACCTTAAGGCTGAACCATTGTTGTGTCTACAAACAACAGACAACTTAACAGAAAACCAATTTTAAATTCTGTCCTGTCCTTTGTTACTAGCAGCCTGTTGCAGGAAAAAAAAAAAAACATAATTTGTTCCCATTTCTTTAGTTGGATCTATAAAAATTGGCAAAGATAACACAGTTTGACAGGCATAAAATAGTATTTTTGTAACAACAAGGTGATTCCCAAAAAGCTATTATCCAAAAACTTGGCACATCTCAACATGGTGTGTAGCTTGTACTGAAAATGTGATGAGACTGAAGAAATGGAAGAGAAAAGATGAAGTGGCAGGCCTGAAAAGAATGCTATGCCAGATGAACAGTTATGTCCTTAACAAATAGGTACAACAGTTAGGTGTACCTCTCTCTGAGGTACAACCACGTGTAAAACACAGTGTGATGGTTTGGGGCTTCATTTCTGTTATGTGACGGCTGTGGTCAGGCAGAAAAAGAACCCAAAGTGCAGACTCCGGAGACAGACGTGAACTCAAAAAAGGTAACAAAACTGAGACTCCAAAAACCAAACTCAGGCAAGCACACAGCATAGTAAACAGTAGATCACAACACGGACACAGAGAAACACAGGGCTCAAATACAAAGAGGGAGCAATCAGGGAATGAGTAACAGGAGGGAAACACAGCTGGGGCAAATCAGGCCTAACGACACAAAGGAAGCACAACCAGACGCAATTACACGAGACAAGGACTTTCAAAGTAAAACAGGAAACATAACACAGACTGAACTTACAGACACAGACTCACAGGCAGGCACTACAACAGAGGGAACAGAGACGTGGGACCAGGGCAGGCTCAGAGACATAAACCATAAGACAGAACTTTAACAAAGAAACCAAAGACTAGAAATCATAAATAATATAATAAACTCAAAACCCTGGGTCGACGACCCAGGCATCCTGACAATTTCAGCCATTTCTTTTTTCTTTTTTTTTTCTTTTCTTTTTTTTGGCCTGTCCCGTTTGGCTCTTTTGCCATCAGAATTGTTGTCTAAAGGCAAAGAAAGATGCCCGATTTACTTTACCAAATTGACCATCCCAGCCTTGCCGTAATGGTCCATTTGATTCACCTTTTATTGTTT
>NW_005187408.1:2195263-2204255 GCF_000239375.1 Pundamilia nyererei
GCGCATGGTCCCTCCTGCTAGCCCTCAATGTCTACGTGTATTCAAAATTGAGAGGTGGGCAACGACGCCAGGGGTGGGGTGGTGTAATTTCAGCCATTTCAACTTGTGGTGTAGGGGATTAAGCCAAAATTCATGCAATTATGAATGCAGAAAAGTCTTTTCAGGTTGGCAACAGCTTCATTTTTCAGTATGTCATTAAGCCCAAACACACTGCCACTGCTTGATAGAAAAAAAAACATAGAATGCAACACATTAGTTCTGAATTGGTCCTCCAGAGCCCAGACCTCAATGTTAGTGAGGCAGTGAGTGATCATTTTACAGAAAATAAACAAAAAGAAGCCAACATCCAAAGAAGAGCTTTAATTGTCCTTCAAGAAGCCTGAAGAGCTATCCGTTAAGTCTGCTTAAAAAAAGAAATTACAAGAAAGTTTAGTGTAGTGGTAAATGTTCCCCCTGCACATTGTGACATGCTGGGCAAATTCAGCATATTAAGCTGCTGACATAACAGAACAGTGCAGATGTTTCATATGCCCTGAATATTGTTCTCTGCAGTGGAACAAAAGCCTGGCCAGAAAACCAAAACAATCATAAAATCTTTTACAGTAAAAACTAAAATAAATTAATTGATTAAATAAAACCTATTTTCATGCTTGCAGAACTGCTAAGAAAAAGATGCAACTTTTTGACAAATTGTGTTTGAACAAAGCTCAATTTATTACAAATTCTGGTTCCTCTGGTGGAAATTCAGGTCAAGAGATCAGTTCTGTCACTGGCTTTTATTGTGGATTACAAGATAAAGTGGAAAAAGTTTTAAATCTTGGTTATAATACAGAAAAAAACAAGCAATCAAGTTAAAATTTGATCCAGCACTAACCTTGGCGAATATACAAGACTGTTTGTCCTGAGCTTTCTGTGCTAGCAGTAGTTTTATAGAAGTATAGCAGAAGTGTAGCTGTAACTTTTCAGCCAATATTGGGTGAAGACCATGTAGAAGATTTCAGGAGACAGACAGTTACTCTAGAGAGCTGTATAGGGCCATATAAGGTCCTTAACCCATTAGCAGGAATGGGTATCTTCTCCTTTGTGCAAGCAGAAGGATGATGAATACTGCAAGAACCCTGCAAATTGATCTCCAGCAGGCCATTGGTGTAAATGTTTCTGACCAAGCAATCAGAGACAAACTTCTTGAGGGCGGGTTGTCCTTTAGTAGGCCTTATGCTCACTGCCCAGTACCACTGAGTCCGGCTGGCATTTGCCATAAAATATCAGAATTGGCAGCTCCACCACTGGCACCCTTTGTTTTTCACACAACAGAGCAGGTTCAGCTGAGCACATGTGACAGATGCAAAAATCTGGAAAAGCTATGGAGAACATTATGCTGCCTGTAACATTGTTCATCATGACTGGTTTGGTTTTGGATCAGTGTTGGTCGTGGGAGGCATATCCATGGAGGGACACACAAACCTCAGCAGGCTAAACAAAGGCACCCTGATTGCCATTAGTTATCAGAATTAAATTCTTGGACCCACTGTTAGACACTACACTGGTGCAGTGGGTTCTGGCTTCCTCCTGATGCACGACATTGCCCGGCATCATGTGACGAGAGTAGGCAGCTCCTGGAGGCTGAGAATGCATACTACCTGTCAGGTTGTACCTAAGATTCTCCAGGAGTTCTGTGATGCCCTGGTGCAGACCATGGAGGAGTTCCTACAGGACACCGTCTGTGGTCTCATTAGGAGTATGCACCAACATTGTCAGGCATGCATACAACCACATAAGGGCAATAGAAACCAGTAGCATTTTGAGTTGCTGCAGTGACATTTTAGCTAAATGGACTGGCCTCCCAATCGTTTTCATTGTTCCTAACACATTAGCCAGTCTATATCAGTATCCATATCCAGCATGATTTTTTCCCCCAATGAGATCTGATGTGTTCTTCTTAGGATCTGATGAAAGCCTTCCTTTAATTTTTTTGAGCAGTGTGTACATGTGTGTACATATATGAAAACAGATATCATTTTGTCAAACATTAAAGCTGGAACAAACAGACTGTGACAAAGAAGAGCTAAACATTTAAAACATCAATCAATGGGGCAGCTTTGCCCAACCCTCATTTCACAGACTCTTAGTCCGCTCTGAGAGCTTTGATTGACGTGTCATGCAGCGGGTTTCTGTGATCATGTTCAGTGGCTCAAATTAAATTCCCCGCAGCCACAGTGGTGCCTTTCTGATCAAGAGTTTTAAAATCTAGGGCTTTTATTTAATCTCGAAGCTGCATTGTGAAACGGGTTCCTGGCACGGCATGGCGGTCGATTGATGACTAATTGCATTCATTGGGATTCATTGGGATTCAAAGGGATTTGAACATTTGGTGTCAAAAGCGCTTGCTGACCATTTCCTGCTGGTGCGCCTGGCCCACCATTTTGTGTCAAAATGCCAACCAGTGAATAGACACAAAGTCGAATTTTGAGCCAAAGTGCTGTCTAAAGCCGTTACACTGAATGACATTATGTCAGCTAGTTTGCAGTCTAAGAGCTCCGTGAGCTTTTTTTCTATCCAAGTTCTTTCTTACACACAAATACTCATCTACAAAGAAAAAAAATCTATGTGCTGACACTATTCTGTACATTTGAGTGCTGAAAAATGCTCAAGGGGTTTGGTATTTGTTTTTTTCCAAATGCGTACTTCATAATACACACACACAGACACACACAGATACAGTAAATATGTGGTCTGTCACAGTTGCAGAGTGTGTGTGTGCTTGTGTGCGTGCTTGTGTCTCCTGAGGCTTTCAGAATGCCCCCACATCGATTTCCTCTCTCCTCTCTCTTGCTATCATCTTGCATTTTGCCCCACAGCACCCGTTTAGACACACAATCCAGAAATTACTCGCATGCACACTCACATACACATAAACACACACATAATCTTTGCCCTCTCGTTGGCGCAAAAAACTCTATCTGCTGCAATCCAGTCAGGGCATGAAATGACTAGCATTAAGCTGGAATAGCATGGTTGTGCCATTCCAGGAGCCCAAAGCACATAAACACTCAGTGATACACACTTTAAACCCTTGGACAAAACACACATTACTGTGACCTCAGCAGGCTCAAAGACGCGAGGTGGACTCTATTCATTTTCCAATCTTAATAGGAAGAAATAGGCATAGGCACATTTGAGATTTATTCAGAATCGTAACCTCGTAACTAGACTGAGAACAGATGGAGAGATCCCTATTAGAAAAAAATTGACTTGTGGGATGTTTTGTGCCAAATTGTATATTTTTAAAGGCTGCAGCTAAGAAATGTACTTTCCAGCTGGAGACATGTCCTTCCAAAACTGTAAAGTTGTCTGTTTTTCTTGTGAAGACTAGTCATTTACGGTTTACATATGGAGTATAGGAGTGTGCCGTGCCGCTTTTGTCACATGTCAGACTTGTTAAAGCAATATCTACTTAGGAGTAAGAATATTTTTTCAGCCTCTTCTTCAGAGCTCAGTCAAAAGTTAATCTTAATCTCACCATATCTGTTCTCTGCGCACGCTGAGAAGCTGTCGGCATTCTTTGTATTGCATGCACTTCCTTCTTTTGCTGATAAAAACTGCTTTTTTCTTTTCCCAGCCTTTAAGAAGTTTAAATCTCGCTTCAGCCTCTACAGCAGCAGGTTTGCTATGCCACTTAGGGTTGGCTCGCACTTAAACCGAGCCTCCATCCCCCAAAAAACACAAAAGGTCCAGCCCGTTCCAACGAACCCTCAAGTTAAGAAAAAAACACAGAGCCAAAGGCTAACAAAGCAAATGAGAGCAACAACACAGAGTTTGCCAGTCTAACAGAAAAGCGATCGAAGAGATAATGCACTGCCAGCCTTCTGGACAAAAAAAAAAGATGAAGAACAGCAAAATTGAACCTCACATTAGACAAACGCACAAGCACACCCACACGAGCAGTGATCTTTCACACAAAGACGTTCAGTGGCTTTCACTATTTATCATCATTTGGTTGTGCTGTGCTGACGCATAATTTAAAACTCGGCTCTTTCGGCCTCCATATTAAAAGATTAATAGAAAAACAAATAGCAAAAGTAAAAACCTAAGCGTGGCTTTTTTGTCCTTTTTTTTAGGCCAACGTGCAAAGTGTAAGGACACAACACAAATATTACATTTACACACACACAAGCATTTACACTAGTTACATCCATCATCTATGCAAATAGATGAGGCGAGCTCTGTGCTCTGAGGGAACTTTAGTTTTATTCGCGCCCGTTGACAGGAGGTTGTAGGGCATACGTCTTGGTTTGCAGTGCCACTAAAACAACACACAAATTATCAAACACACACACGCATCTCATATATGACGTTCAGCATTGTTGTTGCAGCATTACTAAAGCTGTGTTCCTGCTGGGGTATTGTGATATATGTTTGGCCGTCTTTCACCATTTAAAATAACTGATGTCTCTCCTCCCTGCCCCGCGGACCTGTTCTGTGCATACAAACATCATTAATTCAGCATACTAAAGGCTGTCAGAGGCCTTATACTGCGTCTCTGTTTGTGTGTGTCTTTGCTGAGGTTGGTGTGTTTGTGTATTGCTGGCGTTTAAATGATGAAGCACTATTTTTTTCATGAAATTCATCTGATAGGTTAATGTACTCAGCACATTCAGGCTTTTGCTTGGATCATTTCATTAAATATTGTGTGCAAGAAAGGGTTCGAGGAAAAATGAAAGAAGGAAGAAATGATATAAGGGAGGCCAAAGTCACAGGTGGGTCTGTAAAGGCAAGAGAATAAACAGAAGCATAAAGAAACAACCGATGAAGGGAAAGTTTGAACCAAGCGAGCAAAGGGAAACATAAAAGAAAAAGGAGGGTACAAACAAGCAGGACATGAAGGAATAAATGGAAATGGATAGATTTAATGTAGAAATGATACCAAAGGCCATGGAAGAGTCACTGAAAGATAAAGGATAATTAGATGAAAGCAATATGAAAAGGAGAAAAGGGCCAGAGACATTGATTAAACAAAGGAAAAGAAGTAAGCTCATTTCCCCATTGACTACAGTATAAATTTATTCACTCTTAATATCTGAGCCTAATGAAGCTATAATAGAACGGTAACATATCAAGCTATTTATCACCACTCGGGCTGCAGCACACTGGTGCCAGTACCGACCATATGCCACCATCCAGGATATAAAGCTTTTATACATCAGTCTCCAAACATTAAGGAAAAGTTCATTTGGGTTTTAATACGTCAATTCCGAATGATCTTTCCAGCAGCAAGTCTAAAAGAGTCCTTTAACATTTTGCTGAGGCATTCAGTTAGTTAACACATTGTCTTTTATTTAAAAGGTAGAGAGACTTTGCAATTCTCCTCTATTTAAAAATGTGTATGTGATAAGGTTTATTATGTGTGACTTGTGGAGTCACACATACTCACAGAGTATCATTGTGCAGATGCAACATTGCAGACAGGTTCAAAGCAGGACCAGGCAGCGACACACAATGCAAAACAGCCAAAACTGAAATTTACTGAAGTCAGTCACACACAAAGGTGGTTCAGAAGCATCAATGAACGTTTTACCTGATCATGGCTATAAAAGGTAAACCGGTGCCCCCTCTTGGTCTACTGAGATAAATTAGACTATTAAACTGCAGAAAAGCACTAAAACTTTATGACAACCTACTGTCTCATGGACACACACAATCAAATCAACTCAGCTCAAGATAATGAAAAATTAATCTAGTAGATAAACAGGACCGTTTTGCACTGTTCGCTCTTTTTGTCTTCTTTCTATGGAACCTTTCCCTTCCTTTTTTTTTCCACACACACCTTTCCTGACACGTCTTTCCAACTCTCAAGCAAAAGTAAGTCTAAAAAAACAGGGAAACTGCAGCAATACGACTTTATGTCACAAAAAAACAACCGTTCCTGGCGGTTGGTGATATTAGGCCTGTGCAAAAGCTGTGAGCAGTCATGTAATGCAAAGCTGAAATCTATACAAGCCAAATGAGTGGCCTTGAAACAAATGAGCCATTAGATTAGAAATTTAATGCATATCTACCTACAAAGTGAACTACAGCAGAACAGGGGATGCTGGATTTTATAAAGCTGTGAATTGTTTGGAATTTTTTCTTTCTGCAGCTCCTAAGGTGGTCTCCTTCTCCTTCGATGTCGGAAATGGACCAGTGGAGCTGATTGTGCATTCAGCTACATCTCTCAACGACGACCAGTGGCACCGTGTAATGGCCGAGCGTAACGTGAAAGAGGCTGTCCTTCAGCTGGACCAGACGTACAGGACGTCCAGACTTGCTCCCGCGCAGGGACACACACGGCTCGAGCTGTTCAGCCAGCTCTACGTGGGTAAGACGCACACCCTCGCTAGCACATCATCTAAACAACCCTCGTGTTCAAGAGCGACTCGTGTACACACATTTGATTGCAATTTGCACATTTAATATCCGCTTTGCGAAGGACGGACACTCACGCAACAATTATGAGCTCTTAAGTGCGGAAACCAAACACTCCAGCACACATCATCCACGTAAATGTAATTGGATTCAACTGTTAATTAAAAAACTTTCTGTACTGTCTGTTTTGTTGCTTTTTTTTAAAATAATGCTGCTGCCCTCAAATGCTGACAACCTCCATGAGAACGTCTGATTGTCTCACAAGTTAAAGATGTACCAGCTTTACTGGAAATCACAGCGTTTTCTCTTAAGCCAGCCACTGCTAATTAAGTTAATCCAAACACACACACACACACGCAGGTTTTACACTTAATGATAGGCACGCATCCTTGGAAACTCATCCATGTGAGCGAACAGACTTTTAATAAATTTAAACATGATTGGGTGTGAGGCCATGTTACTTACAGAGCTCATTTATTTAATATGTTAATACTGTAAATGTCTTTGCATTAAGATACTGTTGCATAGAGGGGATCAGCTATTGGATTTTCTCTGTCCCTGCATCCTTTAATTATGGATCAATTATCAGATAGACAAAGCCTTTATTATCACAGAAGCTGTGCATAGCTATTGGGTAAAAGGTCAACCATCTATCTCTCCAGCGCAGTGCTTCTCGAGCTCATCAGGATTTCAAATGGAAGATTTGTCCAGTTTTCTCACTGCGCTTTCACTTCTCTGTCTCATTTCGTCTTTTGTGCTGAGCAGTCAATACGCTATAGACCAAACTCCAAGGCTAAAATAGTTTTAGGGATTTTGCGGATAGAGGGAAAAGTGCTGAGGCGGATCACACACTTCCTACTATCTCATTGGAAAAAAAAGTTCAGCCCAAAGGAGATTGTTGCAAATTCCAATCAGGCCTCCCAATGTGATAGCCTCAAACCTCCTGATCCCCGTCTATAATATAATTTCATCGTCTCATCACTTTTGCTGATTTGAGCGCTGCTGAAATATCCTCACCTTATCATGTCCCAATTTGCCTCTCAGTGTATTTGTACTTTCTTTTAGAGAAACGGGAAGGGGCAAAAAGGGTCTTTGTGTGACTCGTGGCTATGAAACCAGGAACATTATGGCTTTCAGATATATCTCCAGCCAATTTGCATGTCTGTATTCTGGCCTTTTAGCTTAGGCCTGTGCGCGTGTCACCAGATCTCAAGGAATAAAAATACTGTAACAGAGAGAGAGAGAAGAAGTGAGAGAGAGAGAGCAATGGATGGACTGCATGTAACAACACCAGCAGAGGTGACATCACCTTCCTACATCTGATCTCTAATCCCCGCTTAATCCTGATTTGAGGATTTCTTCGAGAAGTTAAAGTGTTATACACAGGAAGTGACCCCCCTCTACACTCAAGGGAAGTAGTTTAGATTTGGCCTCCGACATCCAGAAAAGATAGAGATCTTCTTTGTGTTTGATCAAGAGATTTGGAAAGAGTGGGAAGAGCCCTGCAGGCAACAAGATTTTGTCTCGACTCTTGATTCCTTCATATTACGGAAGAATCTCCGCCACTGCACGGCTGTCAATGACTATTACTGATGCAACTGTTCAAAGGCGCTGAGCTAGAAAATAAAAAATGAAACCCAAAAAACTTCAAAACTGTGAAACTTTGAAATTCTACTGCAGCCATCTTTGTTTGAAAGAGTTGACTGTAAAGGCACAAAAAAGAAAGTGAGTCCTCCACATCTACAACATGGAGGTTTACCGTGTTCGTGTGTTTGTCTCTCTATCATCTCCTTTACTCTTTCTCAATCAATATGCTCCTCATCAAGCATTTGATTGCTTTAGTGTTTACTGCACAGTGGCTCATTTGCTATAATGGCCTTGAGCGTAAATGTTATACCATCAGCATGCTGTCATTTACTTCACATTGTTAACTTTTAGCTCTCCAAATACGTGTTCATAACCATAAATGGCACCGCAATGTATTCATTTCGTGGCCACCATCTGCTCTTTTTTGAATTCCGTCTTGATTAATGCTCACTATCACATTGATTTTTATGGTTTTGCATGTTTTTGCTCATGACTTGATTGTTTTGTCTTTCTTTTGTGCGCTGCTCTTTTCTTTCCCCCTCTCCACCCCCGTCTCTGCCGTCGCGAATCGACATCGTGCTTGCTTGCTCGTCGCTGCATGCATGCGACACCTGTCACAGGGAAACCAGCCTCGCTCACCTGCCAAGACAGTAGGTAACATTTACTGAGTACAGCGAAATGTCTCTGTGACACTGATACAGTTTTCACCTCACCTACAGCTCAAAATAACTGTGCTTCTGTTAGTTGATTCAGATTTTATGGCAGCCTCACTTTAATAGTGGTTAAAGTCAGTATTAGTCTTCTAAAATATCACTGCTCATGCTTTGATTGCCCGTTTTGTTTTTTTTTGGGTAGGGGGGTGTGGGGGTGGGGTGGGGGGGTAGACTTATGATAAGCACCTAAGTCTTCTAAATTACAGCAGGTGGCAATTTAAGTCAGTACTCATATATGACTTCCTTTTATAAAAAGCGAAGTTATTATCAACCTTTTAGAGAGATGCTTT
>NW_005187408.1:2204651-2206053 GCF_000239375.1 Pundamilia nyererei
TTTAATAACTGCTTATGTTTTGAAATATATGTATTAATTACAATATTTCTGTGCAGTCATGTGCTGCTGAGACTGTGTGTCAGATTGTTTGTAAGCCTACTGCTAATATTGAGAAAATGAAAAGTCTGGTAGTCATGTATACACCGAGTGAAGCCAGATGTTGAAACTAGGTTGCAACAAAGGGTATAGAGGCATTTTTTGTTTTTTTTAATATTAAGAAGCTGATTCAACTCTAACAGACAAAGTCTGCTTAAAGAGGGCTGGAGAGGGCATAATCCACAAGACCTTCAACCAGTAGACTAGAGTGTCATTCTTATGCCGGGCTATTATCTTATGCCGGGCTCACACTGTGCGATTTTTTCAGTCGTGCGATTCAGCTCCTGCTTAAACTGTACGATTGACTCGTAGGGGTTAGAAGTTCGTAGGTCACAATGCAGGGTCTCACACTATATGACCCGATGCTCTGATGCGACCCGAGTGCTCAAACTGTGCGTCCATAAAATGAAGGTTATAACAGAAATTCTGTCGCTCGCTCTCCCTTTCTGTCTTTCACTCACACAGACACGCACACCACCATCAACTTTGCTAAATTGCTAATGAAAAACATTGATCAGGCAGCTGTGATTGAGCAGCAGTGTAGATCCAAAACGGTCGCACGACTCAAAAATCGGCTCAAAACGGGCCAAAAATCGTACAGTGTAAGCCCAGTATTATGCATTATCAAGTCCACCAGTCCTGCACCATTTAATACAATTGTGGAAAACTTTTTATAGGAATGTGTACAGCCTTACTATTTCCACAGGAATTATGAGCATAAATAGCCAGTTGTTGCTAATCAGATGCGCTCGCCTAATTGATCATCAGCAAGTATCATCACCTGTACAAAAGAAGAATATTTCATAGTTTGCTGATCTGGAGCATTCAGGTGTTTGTTAACACATGGCTAAGATTTGACATCCTATCAAATTCAAGTCAGACCATGTAATGTTCAGAGAAATAACAAAAAACGCAAGAGCTACATTTCAGACTCTACAGGCCTCATTTAGCAAGTTAAATGTTGAGGTTTGTGGCAGTACAAGTGGAAGATTGAACACAAATGATTTGATTGGAAGAGTAGCCAAGACGAAGCCTAGAAACAAGAGAAAGGGACATGGTAGCACAGCTTAGATTTGCCGGGTGGATCTAAAGACACTACAAGACCAAGATGGAAAGATGAAATTACCAAAGTGGAGACGTCACATTTGGTGTAAACTAAAGCATATCATCCCAAACACCTCATACCAACTGCCAAGCACGGTGGTGGAGGAAGGTGATCAACAGCTTAAGCTTGGCTGAAACCGGGTCATGAAACTGGACTATAATCCCAAGCGCAGCAGCAAATCTACAACAGAAGGGCAAAGTG
>NW_005187408.1:2206073-2224744 GCF_000239375.1 Pundamilia nyererei
AGGTGATCAACAGCTTAAGCTTGGCTGAAACCGGGTCATGAAACTGGACTATAATCCCAAGCGCAGCAGCAAATCTACAACAGAAGGGCAAAGTGAAGCAAAGAAATAATGCTGTAGTGACCCAGTCAAAGTCTAGACTTCAGCCTGAAATCTTCTGGTTGGACCTAAAGAGAGCTGTGCAGAAATTAATGTCTGCAAATCTCAATGAACTGAAGCAAACCTGCACAGAAAGGTGGACAAAAATTCTGATGAAAGCTGTAAAGCCATTTCTGCTAAAAAGTAGTTCTACAAGCTACTGAATCATGTAGTGTACTTCTTTTTCACTTTTTAGAGTATATGATGATTTCCTGAAAAAGGCTAGAAAGCACATATGTATGTTGTACATATACATAAGATTAAAGATATGCTGATTACACAGGTGTTTGCAAAAACGTTAAAAATAAATGTAATGAAAATTTTAAAAAGTAAAGTATACAGTTTTAGGAGACAAGTCTAGTTGATTTTTGTCTTAATCACCAAAGCTCTATAAATGTATACTATTGACTATTAATTATAAAGAACTATAATTACAGTTCTTCGTGTTTACTAATATACGTAAAACTTGGGCCTGTACATATAAAAATGCAGAACATGTATTGGTGTTTTTCTTGCATGTAGCACCTATTTTGAATTACCCCCACAGGTTTTGATTTAACTTTTTTTTTTTCTTATTCATTGAACAGCCCCGCATCTCCTCCTTTTGTATTTGCTAGGGGGATTAGGATAAATATTCAGGTGCGAGGTTCACATCTGGTTCAATTTAACTTACGGACAGATGGCATCACATTTTCTTCAAGCACACTTTGGAAAAATGCAGACTGCATTACTGAATCAGTGACTGCAAGCTGCCCACTCCCTGAGGCAGTGAAGGAACCCTAAACTACTCTGTTCCTCCACTATGCTTTACAGTTGGTGTGGAGGGGTTTTTTCAAATAAAGCTGCCTTTATCCTGTGCCAAACATGTGGCCAAACAGCACTATCCTTGATTGCTTTGTCCTGAACAGATCAGTGCAAAAGACCTATCTAAGCCAGTGGCAAATAGTTGCTGCTCATGCTTTTTTTTCCTGGCACACCAACCCATGTAGGTCACATCTGTAGTTTGACATTAACTCAGTTTCCTCCAGATCCTGTGATTGAATTCAGAGGTTTTTGGTGACTTCTTTTTTTTACATCAAACATGCTGGTTGGGCTAAATTTGCTAGGATATCTAGTCCTGGACTAACTATTTAAAATCGATGGGACTGGTGGTTCCTTACACTCATATCATAATATGTCAGTGGGTTTTTTTCTTTCTTAAGGTCTTTGAGAGCTTCAGGCATAATTACGCAACAGACTTTGATAGGAGAGAGCAAACAACATGTCAGAGATTTCAATAAAACTGCACCTAATCTCCTGATCTCCTTAGATTGGAAAGTGTGACTGCAAGTTATCAGTTTTGTTATTTCTTTGAGCATATCGCCTTTATTGCTGGTTCAGATCAGCTCTATTATTTTGGTTATGTGTCAAACAATTATTTCTATTTCTGTACTTACTTTTTTAAATGATTGTAACTGTGATAAGCCAATATTGACTGCGGTCACAATCAGTCAGGCTCTATTACACAGCGTTTGTGAGTAGCACAGAAACCGTATGCACCTGACTGTGTGTGCGTGCGTGTGTGTGTGTGTATACGTGCCTGCCCCGGTCTCCGCAGGCTTCGGAGCCTGCTGTCCATTTAATCAGAGACTGATTCAGACCTGGGTAAACAGGTGGCAGAAACCTCCAGCCAATCAGTACTACAAAATAGATTAATTAAGGGGCCTACTAAAAGTCTAATTCTTCATGGGACTGAAAATAGGAGAAAGCATGCAAAAGCTCAGCTGCATCCCAATACGTGAATAATGTATCGGCTGGAGAAAATCAAAGTACATGTATTAGTAATCTTATTATGCCTCTATTGTACCTATGTGGGCAAGCTAAAATTGCATAAGCGAGAGTGCAGCTGTTGAGGGACGACCCCGCCTGCTAGAATGTGTGTTCACATTTCCTTTACATGTCTTCCTGAATAGACACTCTTCCTTAAGCCAGACGATGCCCTTGAGATGTTTTACAGTAATAACTAAAATGACCCTCGGTTCTCGTCTCCGATAGTGGGCGCAAGTGTGCGTGCTTACGTTTGTGTTTACCCACACAGAATATTTATGCTCGGTGGGTGTGTTTGTGTATTTTTGAATCTATACCTGTGGGTGTATATTTATGAGTGTGTTTATTGCTGTGGTCATTTAGGTCGACATTAATCTATTTAACACCCCTACTTTGTCCAAGTTAATGGGTAGTTAGACTGTAATGGTGCAAGGCCAGAATGACGATGGAAGCACTTTAGAAGAATGGCTATCGACACCCCAAGGCTAAGCAGTAATGCTTACATTGACTCATTCAAATCAGGTGCGCACTGTGCGGCATTTTTAAAACGTGTGTGTTCATCTCGAGCATGTAGTTTACGTGCATCCGCGCATCCATTTGCATGTGTATGCTAGTGCGAGGTTCATTAAGAGACAGTGTTCATTAGGCTGTTGCAATTACTGAAGAAATCAAACGAGTTGAAGGTTGTTTCAAGAACGGCGTCACAGTCAGAACAATTAGCGTGACATCAGTGGCTTCCTCCAGGCATTAGGATATTAATGTTTCTAAAACAGATTAAAATAGAGCCTCTTGCATTCAGAATGACTTTTGCGACCCTGACTTCCAGTTGTCCTCCCTTCCTTCTCCTCCTTGTTTTCTTTTCTCCTGACGCTACATATCCTTCCCCCCTCTGCGTTCCCTCCTTCCTGCTCCTTCTTCCGGTCCTCAGGTGCTGCAGGGGGACAGCGGGGGTTCCTGGGATGTATCAGAGCCTTACGAATGAATGGCATCACTCTCGATCTGGAAGAGAGGGCGAAGGTCACACCTGGGGTCAAGCCCGGTTGCCAAGGCCACTGTAACAGTTTTGGGATGTACTGCCGGAATGGGGGAAAGTGTGTGGAGAGGTATAACGGCTACCTGTGTGACTGCACCGCCACCGCCTACAATGGTCCGTTCTGCACCAGAGGTAAGAGGCATTTTCAGACAGGCAATTTGACTCTATTTAAAGACAATGTACATCTGGCTTTTCTTTGTCCTCAAAACTTTCAGTGCAAAACAAATGAAATTTTCCCTCTGTGGGTTTTGAAGGGGTTTTTTTTTTCCTTTTACATCAGGTTTTGTTTTCCCATTTCCTGGCCTTGCAGGACTGCTTTTCTGCTCGGAAATTAAGGATGACACACTGAGCAATAATCCTTCGGCTAACATTTTCTCCGACAACTTTTGCAGGCATATTTCTGAGATCATGTTATCATTTGCGCTTTCTCTTTTATTCACAAAGCCAGAGTCAAACAGCACCAGGATTACCGCTGGAGTAGTTGTGTTTCAATGAGCTTCATTCCCCGACAACCCACCGTGATTGTCGCTGCGCTTTGTGATCGTGCCCCACTTCCTATTCAGTTTGGCGCTGTCGTTTTTGAAAGTGTTTGGGCTTGCGATAAAAGGCATCGATTGAGGGTAATATTATGCTTACCCACCAATTCTCCCTCACTTTAGAGTGCTCTCGCTGAATGCTGATACTGTGCAAATGCAGAGCTGAGAGATCAAACTCAGAAACAAAGCGTGAGTGACTTCAGTAAGAGGTGTGTCTAGTGATCTGATGTTTTCTTTGAAGATCACAGACAAGCAGTGTCACACTGTAACTCTGCTTCTGCGCTGTTGCATATTGCTAAAGCATCGTGTTTGTTTCACCGGGATTCATTAGATACACTATTAAAGTTCTATTTCCCAAAACAAGTTTTCATGAAATTCTCTCGGGAGAAGAGCAGCGGCGCTGTCAGAGGCTTTCTGCTCGCTCCCAGTCAGGAAGTTGATCCCCGACACGTGAATTAATTTGTTTCCTAAAGTCGAATGGTGTTTTCCCCCCTGTGTTCTTGGCAGGGGGGTGACAAGATGACAGAAAGGCAGAATGTGTGTCTTGGTGTGGGCTTGCGTGCGTGTGTGTGGTGTGGAGGAGGGTGACAGTGTGTGGTGATATGCTAGTGTAAGACATGAAAAGACCTCCTCAGAATTCTGTCATAACCAATCAGGCATTTCAGGATTTAGAGAATAAAGATTACTGTGTGTGTGTGTGTGTGTGTGTGTGTGTGTGTGTGTGTGTGTGTGTGAGAGAGAGAGAGAGCGAGAGAGAGGCAAAGAAAGGGAGAGAGCACACCCTTGTGTCTATTTGTTTTTGTGCATGACATGCAATGTTCCCTCTAATTTTTTCACGTGTCTGAGCGAACACACAAACTCCCTGAGCGGTCCTTTAGACGTGTGCACTGTGGTCACTCCAGCATTGAATCTATCCAAGTTTAGGGATGGGTACCGGTATCCGGTGCCATGATGGCACGTCTTGTCATGTCTTCACAATGTTGTGCTGTGGGCATTTATGTGCTTTTTTGTGCAGAGGAGTTTTTTTGTTTCCTGTTCTCATGCTGTCCTACCATGGAAGCATAGCATGAGTAGGGGTCTCTTTTTTTCCTCTTGTACTTTCCCCATTGTAGTGTACATTTCAATGTTTTTTCTCTGATTCTGCCAATCTCCGACCTGTATCCCCATGTAATGTTTGTGCTATATGTGTAAGCGCTTTCAAGCCTTTTCCTTATAAAAATGCCTTTTTACCGTTTCTTCCCGCAGTAAATATAAACAATGAAAGTAAACCAAAAAAACCAAACATTGCATATATTTTTATCATAACTCTGGTTTTACGTGGCCTATCAACACAATTTAAAAAGTCCACACAATTGTTCCGTCTGTCCTGCTCACATCTCCAATGGTTGTACACATTGTCATCAACGTGGCTTCACTCCACATCAGCCACACCGCTTTGCTAGCTAAAACACCGGTGTCGGCACATAAGGACGCTGTCATTAGTGATGTGCGATACCACTGAAAGTAAAATTCAGGGTGGTATCGATCTGATCTGATACCAATACTTTATACAAAAACGTATTTTATTTATTGTGTCTCAAATGATAGCATCATAATGATTACAGGTCATCAGATTAGTTGTTATTATCACTTAATAATGCAGAATTCATCATATTGAAATAAAAAAAACTGAAGTTGTGTGCTATTTGAACACCTTGCCTGCCTGCCACACTAAAGGACTCCGTGAGAGACGTCTGTCTCGCCCTAGCAGCACCTGTCCATGTCCACTCCTCGTCTTCAGTTCGCCTCAACATATGCTCGTCATATTCTGTGATATGATTTACTCTGAGCAGTAGCAGTTTTTGATACGGGCGACACGGGCGGCTGCCCGGGGCGGCATCGTGGTGGGGCATCGGCAAAAAATAAATAAATAAATTGCTCGTACTCATGCTGCCCGACATCAGCCAGCGCATATTGGGAATGGCATGGGCACCGATTGGTTTTCTATCACCCATTTGCTGGAAGTAAGGGCGCCCTCCGTTTGCAAGGTGCGCCTGCTGCTTGCGGCACAGGGAGGAGAGGGCGGGGCGGCGGGGGACTTATAATTTGCACCGATGTTTTTCCGAAATTCTGTACGCGAAAAGTGAGCGCGAGAGCCCTCAGTGCGCCTGCTCGCTGCTGAAGTCAAAGTAAACTTTATTGTCATCTCCGCTGCATGCAGTACACTATTGAGAGAGACGAAACGACGAGGCTCCAGTTACAGCAGTGCAAGTAAACAAACAATAAATATAAGAAGAGTAAGAAAATAAATATACACTGTAGGACTAGGAGTAAAGGGATCAATAACAATTTAAAATTTAAATTTTATATTTTGATGATTTAATGTCTCACACACAACCCGTGGAAAGGGGAGGGAGGCCTGCTGCCTCCAAATAGAGCACATTTCATTCATAATTTTTTCATTCATAATGTTGTAAATCCAAGCCCATTATGTATTCATGATTTGAATCCTGGGTTGTGTGAAATCCCAGAAATATACCTTAGACAAAGTGAATCTGTGAACTAAGGTGTAGGTCGCATTGCATTGTGGGTGCCGCGCTCCCACAATGCATTGCGCGTGACGTCAACTCCAAAGCCCTATTAGGTTATGTTGTGGCGATCCTCGAGTTGGGGGATTTGTGTTCATACTGCAGTCCAAAATTAAAACCAATGGAAGATGGAAAAGCAAAGTTCAAAGCCATAAGGTGCTCAGTTTAGAAAAAATAGAAAAGAAGAGGAGGAGAAACGAGCAAAAGATACAGATAAGCAGATGTGTCATTGGATAATGGCAGGTCATCCTGAAATGATCAGAATCAGAACACTTTATTAATCCCGAAGGAAATTATGTGGGTTACAGTTGCTCCAAAGAGAAATGGTAAAAATAGCAACAGTAACAGACTAAACTCCAAACAATACATTATGTTACAGATTTTAATATTAATTAGTCATTGTCAATTGTTGATTTGTCCTGTTCTCAATGTACGACGAATTATGATGGCTGTTTGGTAGCCGTTTGCATACTATGCATACTCTCCCTCTCTTCATGTGTGTGTGTGTGTGTTTCTCTGGTGAATTTAGTAGTTCCTTCCAATGTAGACTAACCGAATGAAATAGGTTCTTCCCACTGTGTTCCTGTTAATGATAAACTACAAATTTCCCCTAAATTACTAAAATATCGATATTTTAATGTGAGAATCGATTCTAGAACATAAATGAATCGATATTTCAGGATCGATCCGCACATCACTAGTTGTCATAGCCTGTCAACAACGTTGATTTGCTGCGTATATACGAATGTGAATCGCGTTATTGGCTGGACTATGGGATAAGGTGGCATCGTTCTAATCCTATATGGGAGCAGCCAGTCACTTACTAACACTGCAAAGCAGAATTGTTAAAGTTTTAATTTTAATTTCAATACAGGTTAGATTTTTATTTTTATTTTTATTATTTTTTTGTGCGCAACGCAGATTTTCTGTGCGCAGAGACCGTGCCAGCAGTGCACAATTGCACACGCGCGCAGCTTAGAGGGAACATTGATGACATGTGACTTCATCATCTATTTCCTCCTTTCATTCCTTTGTGTCCCTTTTTTCCCTCACTCTGCTACAGTTTTTTTTTCCTTTCATTTGGACTCACTGTCCTCTTTGTGTCTTTGCTACTTTTTCCCCCTCATTTATTATGCTCTGTTTTTTCTTTTCTCCTGCCACTCCTTTACAATTATTTTACTCTTGTCCCCATAAATATGTATTCCACTTATTCCTCCTCCGTTTCTTACTTTGCCACACTTATTTTCTCGCTCCTCTCTCAATTGCCCCTCTCCTGGTTTCTCAGTTTTCTGCCCTTTCCCAAATTTCTCTCTTTCCCTCTCTTTAATGTACCACTCTCTCCCCATCCTCCCAGCTAGTGAAAAATGCATGAAGTCAGCCATAATTGCATAGTGCATTTCCATTGTATCCATATTTACACACTGCTCAGGGGACCCTGCAGTATTGTTATTATACACTCTCATTCTTTTGCTTTTCTGCCCTTGAGGGTCTCGCGTGGAGCTGGTGTGCACATGTACATACGTATGAACACACGCACGCACGCTAAAACTTGCAAAAATGCAATTGCACATGTACCTGTTGAGATTTGCACTGCTCAGAATCCACATCCGAAACTTCTTCTCATACTGACATGAAGTACACACACACACACACACGAAAAGCTCCAGCTCTGCAGCATTGCTCATACCCCATTAAGGTTCCAGACAATTTTATGTGTTGCTACTGAAGCTCTGGGTAACAAGTTGGGGTACTTTCTTTCCTTCTTTCCCCAGTAGGAAAGAGAAAAAACTTACTGTGAGAGTATTTTAAATGTGAAAATGCTCTCCATGACTTACATGAGTTTGTTTCTAGTGTATATTATATACTACATGAACACATCACTAAATAGAGCTAACAGGTGTCATCACACACACAGTTCATTATACTTAATAGACTACAATGATTGTTAGTACTTGTTACTGACAGTAGAAGAAAAACTCACCTTGTCATCATAGACAGTATAAAAGATATAAGTAAATACTTTGAAATGAGTAAATGAGCATTTCTGCCAATGTGGTTGCATAAACTGCTAACTATAAAATACTCTATGTCGGTGATTCCCAAAGGGTTGGCTAGGGCCCCCTGGAGGGCTGCAAAGGTACTGCAGGTGAGCTTGAGTAATAACAGAAATTCAGTTTGAAGTTTATTTAAAAGCATTTACATTTAATTCATTCATTTATATAAAATGTTGATCAAACAGGTAATAATCTGCTCTTACATTGAAGTTTGTGCCCGAGTCACAGGTGGTCACACATTGGCCAACATTGCTGTTTATGTTTTTCAAATAAAGAATTTCAAGGAAATGTTTTTTTTTATTAAAGTGAAAATAGGAATAGATAGGATATGTCTTCTTGACTTTGGGAATGGCTGCTCTATGAATATTTAAATGAAATAAATAAATAATTCTTATTTACTATGGTAATTCTTCCTAACCATGTTTAAGCTAGGTTTACATTTGTCTAAACACATCATTTTTTAAGTTAATTTTGTCAAATTTAAAAGTAGTTTGACAGGTTTAGGGAGGATAGCACTTTCTAATATGGAATATCTGAGCTTACCCATAACAATAAAGTTCAGTTAATACAAAAAGATTGCTAAAATGGGCCTCTCCAGACTTCTGAGGCTTGGAACTATATGATTGCAAAGCTAAATAAAGGATAAAATTGGTAGGTAACCTGAATAGAGCTGAGATTTTGCTTCTGTGGCAATACTATTCAGAGAACTTACCCATTTTCAAGTAATAAGTGTTCTATTAAATTAAAGTAATGTAGCTTGAAGTATTTATTGTACTGTGTCTGGTGGGAGCTGATGGGTGAAGTGAAGCTTTAAAAAAGATGCATAAATGTGTTCGCTTGAAATTCTGGACCCGTAAGGGCTGTAATTTTACATTTCACCGTGGCTGCAGAGGGAAGGAGAACATGTTGAGGCATATTGCGTGGCATTTGCACACATACACACACACACATACGCACTCAACCCTATTCTCTCTGCTTTCCCTGCAACCATTCTCTTTAATTTCACACGTATTATGCCTTTATCTCCTTTTTAACTGACTCGCAGACATGGCGAATGAGTACACGTACACACGAACACAAACAAGGAGTGTAACAGAAATAGACTATAGAAAAATAAGGTCTCGTCTTCTCGATATTTGATTATGAGAATCAATAAGCCTCCTGGTATGGTTGAAATATGCCATTAGCTTTGTTAATGTACTGGTAAACAGTGCATTGTTTGGTTTCAAATGCTGGACTACAGCAATTTAACACTCGCTTTACTACATCATCTGAACACAGCCTTATTTATGTGTGTGTTTATTCCCCTCTGGCTATATAATATGTCTACCCTGTTGTGTCTTTGCATCTATGAGCTTGTGAGTGGCTCCCTGTGGCTTGTTTTTGATGGAAAATTCTCTTTCTTTCTTTCTTTCTTGGTTTCTTGCTTGCTTGTGTTTTAAGCGCACATTACAACACAGTACAGTTGAAGCAAGCAACATTTATTGCATTTGAGTGAGAGCTTAATTTTGGTCCTACATTTTGTTCCTTCTTCCATCATCTCACCCAGATGTTGGAGGTTTCTTTGAGGCAGGGACGCTGGTAAAGTACAACTTCCTGCCTGAAGCCATTGCGGGAGCCAGTAAAGACACCAAGGTGTTGACGCACCAGCTCACACCACATGAGGTGAATCTAACAAAGGAGGAGGTGGCCTTTAGTTTCAGCACATCCAGTGCTCCAGCTGTTCTGATGTACGTGAGCTCCAAGACGCAGGACTATCTTGCCGTGGTGTTAAGACAGAATGGTAAGGCTGACACGCAGCACACACACACACGCACATTAAATTGTTGCTCACCACTGCAGACAACATTTAAACGTCTTCCTTGCAGCACACATTGGTATAATCTCCAAAAATCCTCCTTAGTCAACGACCAACCACGGAGCAGCAGCTGACAGAAAACTGCTTTGATGATATTTAAGGCCTAAAAAACTGACTGCGCCACCTAGTGTCTGAGATTTTAAACTGCTGTATCTGTACGTCTCCAGGTTCGCTGCAGGTGCGATATAACCTGGGTGGTCTGAGGGAGCCGTTCACCATAGATGTGGACCAGCGTAACTTGGCCAATGGACAGCCACATAGTATTAACATGTCCCGTCACGACAGGAGAATCACCATCCAGGTACAGAACCAACACGCGTGCTCATCTGAGCTCTTATTTTAGTCTTTTACTCAGAGTAAGGATTACATTTCAACTTACTGTGCAGCACAGGGACTTTTGGGTCCCATACAAATTAAAAACACTCACATATTCTCAGTTACGGGTACAGAACTACACGAGCGCAGGAAGTGTTAGCTCAATGGTTTGCAGTAAGTCAGAGAGGAGTGCAGTGTCCTGTGCTGTTTTCACCTGTGATGAAACTGCTTGTCCTTTGCCACTGTTAATCTACTTCCAGTAGACAGCCTAAGTATAGCAACAGAGAACGCATCGATCTGTGCGCGCGTGTGTGTTCGCGTAAGCGCATATTGTTGTGTGTTTGCAACTCCACAAATTCTTTCCTCTATGCTGATAATTAAATGCATGTGCTTGTGTGGGATATTTTGTGCGTGTGCATGTGTTTGTGCATATCAATTACTTATATCCATGTTGCCGTTGTGTGCATTTTATGTGCTCGTGTGTTTTGTGCGACTGAACAGCTTAGCTCTGATCGATACAGCCAAGCCTAGTCAGTAGCTGTCAAGGATGGAGTGAGAATTCAGCTAAACTATTACTGGCTTTATTCTGGGCTAAGATGCACACATTTGGCTGCAGGCTGGAGTTTAAGGAGGGCTCTAAATGGATAGAAGCCACTTGTAAAAGCCAGAGATTGATTGCATCCAGATCGGAATAAATTCATATTTGCACTGACAGGTCGGGGTTTGCCAAGAAATGGATTGTCACAAGAAATGAGAAATA
Organism: Pundamilia nyererei; assembly: GCF_000239375.1. Classification (NCBI taxonomy): domain Eukaryota; kingdom Metazoa; phylum Chordata; class Actinopteri; order Cichliformes; family Cichlidae; genus Pundamilia; species Pundamilia nyererei. The sequence continues at coordinate 2,217,138 of NW_005187408.1, forward strand.
AAAAGAAACAAATGGTCTTGGATTCTAAAATTAAACAACAGTTTCCGCATGGCTTCCTATAGAATGTGTAATTTAAATACTGTATCTGCACACTAACGTAATATACTGATAATATCAGACACTTTAATGGCTTAACCATTTCATACTGTGGGCATATTTATATTCCTTATACGCACAGGAAACCCCGTGAATCGAGATCATGGATGTCAAACTCATTTTCCATCAAGGATCAGATACAGCTCACGTTGATCTGAAGTGAAACTTCCCTTTCTGTCAGTGTAAAGATGTTGAACTACATGTTTATTTTTAGGAAGAAGAAGTGCAATTTTAACAAAACTTACAGTTTTTTTGCTATATAGAAATTGAAAGAAATCCATCAGCATGACTTGAAGTGTAAGGAATAAATGTGCAAGATTATGGAAAACGTTCTGCTGGCTCATTGCCCAGACTGTCCTGTAATTACAAGTAGAAAGTTTTGTTAAGTCACTAAAAATGTGCTTTTTCTTAAACTCTTGAGCCTTTGCAAAACAAAAACAATTAAAAAAACATTTCTATAGTCAATAAAGAAAAAACAGGCACTCTTCTTCCATTTAAACGCTTATCTATTACTTTACTTTAGTATAAATGGCCACAGGGAAATATTATTAGGAAAAGCTGTAAAACCTATGAAAATACAGGTAAAAGTTCAACATCTAAGCTCTTCTTCGCGTTTTCCAAAACTGTATAATGGGATGTATTACAGTCTTTGCACGTCCAATTGTGGCCCATTGTCCTTATATTTGACACCCCTTATTAAATGGGTAAGCCCTTCACACATCACTCCCCTCTAGTGGCCAGAAGGCACCATAGCATTCAACTTAGCTATAAAATGATTCCCATCCTCTGTGAAAAATTGCTTGGCTCAAAGCTTCAAGCTGCGGTTGTGTAAGAGCATGTGATAATTAATATAGCAGCAGTTTTGCTTACAGTTTCTATTCATCATCATATCATTACTAGCATAATTGTTATGAAATAAACACATCAAAAGTTTGCAAAACAATTAAAAAAAGAATATGTATGTTACGTGCAGGGAGACATTGTTGAGATTATCCAGTTCATTTCTGCATTTGAACATGTAAATATGAATATGTTCAAATGCAGGATGTTTTTGCAGATGCTGTCATTGTTATGTTTAGAGGATATAGACATTAAGGAAAAGAATGAAACAGTCAAATGTTAATATAAATTCTAAAAGTTCGGTTTCAACACTGTTAAACAGAATATGCATCTAACATGAAGTCTTTTAATTCTTGCTTTCATTAAGTGGAATTAAATGCGAACTACAATGAATCACAGTCCCATACTCCCAAGCCTGTAATCATTCAATCTACACTACTACAGCCCTCTCTGTCTGTCACCTGCATGAAGCAATGACCTCATCCATCCTGGGATCTCATCACCTACTTTCACACACTGCAGCGAAAAATTTCAGACAGCAAGAAAATTAAACTGAAACATCCAATGATAATCGTTTTCTAAGCAAATCGCATTCCTGTAGCTGCTCATCACTCCGCTGGGAGTACTTTAACATAACACATGCTTTCGTAGTGGCATGGAAAGTGATTGGAGCATCCGCTAGACTCCTTGCTCATCACTTACACACACACACACACACACACACACACATGCATACATGCACACAGTGTGCTCTGCGCTGATTGAAAGCAGCTTAGCTGTGTCTAGATCGACAGTGTCGAGGTTCAGTCTTGCCTTGAGTATGTGACTGAACTACTAACTCTATAGTACAAAATCCCAGTGTGGTTCTTTCGAGGTGCTGCGGCTGTACTTTAAAAAAGAAAACAGAAAAACAATCCTTTATTAAATTTTTCTCCCTTTATAACAGGTTAACAGTTAAACATTAAAGTGTGTTAAGAATTCAGACGAACACTGATGGGCACGATGTGGTCATTTAGATTTAAGGAAAAAAAAGGCATCGATGAGTGATCTGCGGGGTGGGGAGATGAGGAGAGAAAATAGATGAAGTTTACAGATAAGGAATGAGAAGTAGAGCCAGAAGGTACGTTGACAAAGATAACTTTGATGAGTGAAACTTTTTCATGTTGCCTTACCGCCTCAGGGCTCTTTTCAAGGTACATGCACTTGATAGCCGCACGTAAACAGACGCAGACTTGCATACCAACAGACACGCCTGCACTATTGAGATCCTGTCAGATCAGCTAACTACAAAGGCTTCACACTGCACTACAAAAATCAACATTATTCAGTCTAACTCATCTGTCCATTCCAATACTGTATAGCTTTCCTTACTTCCCAAAGGTTCTCTCATAACTCAGAGCAATTTTTTTCTACTTTTCTTTTCAAAATCAGCCTTGTCTGCAGGTTGCACTAATGAGTAACAAAGAACAGTACATGTTCTCCTCAGGAGGACTGCAACAACAACAAGGAACCACGCTAAGCATTAGTAGGCAGTAAGCAGTCAGCATCAGTGGGGTTATAACTCTAAGACCTAGATACTTGTGGATGCAAGTATAACAGTATAACTATGTGTATACAAAAATTACTGTCTTTACTTTGGCATCATGTCCCAATTTATGCAGAAAAGGCACCTTTTGCCACAAGAAGTGAAAATAAGAGTAACCTTTCTATGCTTTTGTAGGCAAGGCCTGTTGGCTGTCCATCTGCTGGCACACTTTGCTCACTGCACTGAGAGTGTGTGATTATTCTGTTTATTCCATGGGTGGCAGTATTTTAATTCCAAAGGCTGGGTCCATTTAACAAGAATAGAAAGACATGGAAAGATGGCAAAAGTCAGTCAGTCAGTTTGTTTCTGAGTGACCAGCTTTTATCTTTGGATGAAAAATTTTGAACCTGGGAGTAGTTTCGTTCAAAAATGACAGCACCAGCACCAGGGGTCAATGATTTGTATGAGTATTTATTTAAATGATGTGAATCATATATTATGGCCGTAGTCTCCATACCTCAACCCACTTCAACACCTGTGGGATTATTTAGACCGATGTGTTCAGTAACGCTCTCCATGCCCATCATCAGAGGACCGAAGCAGCGTTTATATTTAGGCAGCATGGTGTATCATCCATCCATTGAAATGTGCCAAATCACAACAACGGTCGCCTCAAGGTGCTTTATATTTTAAGGTAAATACCATAACCCAACAATTAGAGAACCCGTGTGAGTAAGCAAATGGCAATAGTAGAAAGGAAAAACTCCCTTTTAACAGGAAGAACTCTCAGACACATTGTAGAAGATTGCAAGAGATTAATAATAACTAATGATTAAAATAATAACTAATGGCTGAAATATCAACTGAAAGGTGCACTGAAGCATTAGTCCTTCACCTTATTATAGACTATATGATGATTTTTTTTTGTAATCATAACCATAACATCCATTTATAAAGCATTTTTCAGACCTGCCAAATGGCCCTGTGTCGTTTACGTTGCAGTTATGCTCCATGAGGGGCCTCCAAGAATGACTCAGGACCAAAGTCAGGATAGTAAAGCATGAAGAAGTCAGCAAAATATTTAGAAACCCTAAAACCCTTAAAGGTGATCATCAAATATTTGTATCTTCTTTATCATTTAGAAAAAATGGGGCAACTGTGAGTGATATATAAAGTGTGATACTATGTCAGTGTTGTTTTATCAGTTTGTTCCACCTGCCTGTGTATAAATATTCATCTTAGAACACATGCGTGGTGCAAACATGACCTTTTTCTACGAGATGATCGCACAGCTTCGGTCACTCTTTGACGGCGAGTCGTTTGAAGTGTACAGAACATATGAAGTGTACTGAACTGCATGCAAATGCTGAGATGCTTAATAACTGCTTTTGAATGCTGGAAACTCTACTGGCTAATTCCAAGGCTTGAATTTTTGTTTTGTTTTTTTAATTTATTGAATAATGCATTAAAGCCTAAAATGCCAGTTTTGTCAGTAGCTGCCATCAGCACTGAAAATGGAACTAGCCTGTTATTATTTTTGTGCACACGCTCATCAAAGGCCTAGTTGCGAGCATCCGAGATAACAAAATGAGTGAGAGGCAGAGATATGAGTCAGATGCAATAAAAGTCAGTTGTGCTGGTGGGGCTGGCAGTGGATCAAATTCAATTTCCCCAAATTTAAAAAAAAGGGATAAGAAGCAGTGGACTGTTTACCTCAGGGTGCAGAGGCCTCACTTCTCTGCTTATCAGGGCTCCAAATCTTAAAGCCATTTAGACAAGCGACTGTTTAGTTTAAAGACAAAGCAGAGAAAATGTGGCAAGACAAGTCAGCGTGTGGTAATTTGAATCAGAAAGAGAAACGAGAGTCAGAGAGAAATGTAGGACAAAAGAAAAAGGCAGAACAGAGCCAGAGAGAGGGGGAGAAGGGGTTTGAAAGAAACAGATACTGTTGTTAGATAAAGAAAGTAGACCCACAAAATATAATGACAAAGATCACTTTGATACGTTGAGATTATTTGAGGATTACTTTAAGGTGAGGCGTTCGCTTGCGAACACAAAATACGTGCTGACATGTACACCCAGGCATACAGAGTGCAGCAAACAGAGGAGAGTGTTTGGTTTTCGAGCAGCCTGTGAGGTCTCGTTAGGTTAGCTCGCTATCAAAGGAGCGCCAAGGCGAGATTAAAATAAGTTCCCCATCTCGCCATCTCTCACTTTGCCTTTCTCACACTGTGAGGGTTTAGAGATGAAAGTCAGGAGTCCCTTCAGGCAGCAGACGGCTCATCTCCGTTTCCTCTTCTCCTCTCCTCCAGTTGCTTCATTGGTTGACTCAGCGGTGTAAATGGCTTGCTGCACCTGAGACCCGGACCAGACGAAAATTCAGCAGTTCACTTAATAATGATGTTAAACAATTTATTCAAGAGGAAAATTAGCATTTCTTTTTCTTCAGTGTTAAATCTGTGATGGGAGTATTTTTATCCCTTAGACATCATTAAGGAAACAGAGGTGCCACGAAGGTAAAAAGGCTCTCAGTGCACTGTAAATGAGTTTGCATATAAACAGCACATTGGCTAAATTAGATTCTTTTTTAGCACGTAGTCAGGGAAATAGATTTCACCCTTTGTTAATTTTCTCTTTGCCTAACCCCTGGTTACTTTGCTTATGTAAGCTATGTGTGACTTTAGAGGCAGCAACTGCGTTTTCTAAATGGCACTGTGTTAAAAAGAAAGAAAGGAAAAAAGGAAAGAGATCCCAATGACTGCGGTTGTAATTGACAAAGTTTGGTAAAATGAGGTTTCTTCCCAGGCCGTCTTCCTCAGTGGATCGTTTTGTGGGGGTTTCAAGACTCAAGCTTCCCTCCGTGGTTGTGCAGTCAATTTGTTTTCTCAGATAAAAGTAAATAAGCTGAGCGCAATTTAATTGTGCCCCATTATCCCACCCTCCAGTCACAGAGGAAAACAAAACCCACACAATGCTCCACTGAGACCAGGCTTTTGGAAGGAATCAAATTAGGATATGTTGTGTGTCTGCATGTGTGCGTGTGTGTGCGTGTGAGGAGAAAGAGGGAGAAAATAGTCTTGCGCAGCAGTGGGTAGAAAGAAATTTCTGTATGGCAGGACTCTGCTGATTTAAACCTGTAAACAAGCACTACCACACACATACACACGTAAATCTCAGGCCTTTAGTGACAGTCCAGCTCAGCTCCCAGCTAACAGGCCGTGACAGCTATTCAGCACATCAACAGAACAAATTTCCAGGAACAAAAGTCATTGTTTCCAACCAAACTCCTCTACTCCAGTCTGCTTTCTGCAGACTGGTTTATGCTTAGATACAGTCCTCCTGTGGGCAGGGAGAAGGAAAGAAGGAAGATCTTGTTTTTTGGGGGGTTTTTATTCTAGAACACACCGAAAACCAATTTGTTGGTTTGAAATTATTCTCATCAATAGCATCGGCTGCAGCTTTCAAGCTAATTAGAAACTTCATTGAAACAGCAATAACAAGTTAATTATGTTGCAGGGATATTAAAGTCGTGCATTCCCTCCTTCTATCACCCTCTCTGCTCTCACATCTCCACGGATGCTCCTCTTTGTAAACACGCTGCTCGTCTTCCACCCGCCCTTTTCGAGTTCTCAGGAATGCCTTTGAACCCCCCACAGACTTTTGAAATTGCATATTATTATTAGGCATCATTTGTATCATCGTTTATTTCTAGGGAAGAGCTGTTTGTTTGCTGGATAATTGTAGAAGATGACTTTTCAGACGTGACTAAAACGAAAATATCACAGCTTTCCAGAAAAGATGTTTGAGGTAGTCTGACATCTTTAAAACCATGATGGATTTTAATGTTGGAGTGTTTATAGAATATATACATCTAAGGTGATATTTTAAACAGGGTTATAGTTTATAGCAAATGGTAAGAAGAAGCGGTAGATGTAGGTAATTGCATGTTTTGTTTGGGGGGTTTTTTGGTCCAGAGACATTTCTAACACTCAGATTTTATGGTCATTGTTTGAAGAGTGTAGTTATATATGATGTGTGTAGAAACGCCAGAAGAAAAAAGAAATCAGGAACAGCCTCGGGTTAGTATTAGACGCAATATGTGTTCATCCTATTTACCTGATTTTTGCAAAGTGTTTTTAATTCATTTTCACTGACCTGATCAGGATTCATGGGAATTTAAAATGAAGGATAATCAAGGTATGACTATGTGAGTGGTTTCCTTGTTACTAAGCTACCATATTTAAAGCTTTCCTGGCGTTTGGAAACCACGAGGGGGGACCATTGAGCTTCTGATTGTGCTGTGTTGCTTTGCATTGGCTGACAGCATTGAATTACCGTCTTTTGTTCATCATCTTGTGTACTCTGCTTAATGTGCTGATGCAGATCTTAGCCTGGGTCTTTTCAAAATGCTGTGGTCAGTAGTTTTAGTCTAGATTCGACTCCCTATGAAACAAGGATGCTAATGTGTTTCTCTCCCTCCCTCTTTCCTTCTCACTATCTCTTTATATCTCTGTCATGTCTCAGCTGGATCATTATCCTGCAGTCAGCTACAACCTCCCTGAAGACTCAGACACACAGTTTAACCTGGTCAAGACGCTGTTCTTGGGAAAGGTTTATGGTGAGTGTGTCACTTTGGCTAAACCTTTTCTGCTCACAATTGTGCATTCGGGTCATTATTATATGTATATATGTCTCCCATATATAAGTATAACACTCTGAAATCACACTAATGTGTAAATCAAAGTATCTTTTCATATACATTTAGAGTCCTTTGTCATGCTGAGCATATATGGAACTAACAAGCTCCTCTGACCTATGTTTTACTTGTGAGTCATACAATCTGAGAATAACAGACAAAAAATTAAAAACCAAACATTTCTGCACTTTCCCATGGATATTATGATAGGCTGATATTCTTTTTTTTTTTTTTTTTTTTTTACAAATTAGTTAAGGTTATGATTAATTTATAAAGCTTTCTTCCTAGGGTAGCTTTTCTGTTGTTTAACTACTTACAGTACAAAGTGTTTTGTAAGACCAGTACAGAGAAGTTTCCCCAACACTCTCCAATGTGATTGATTAGTGATTAGTTACTCGGGCAGATATATACCACTTTTCTAAACTGAGTTATTTATATATGTATGAATAC
>NW_005187408.1:2224764-2230435 GCF_000239375.1 Pundamilia nyererei
ATCTATCTATCTATCTATCTATCTATCTATCTATCTATCTATCTATCTATCTATCTATCTATCTATCTATCTATCTATCTATCTATCTATCTATCTACTGTGTGAAGTAAATGTACTTTTAGATTTTGTCCACTAGAGAACGCCAAAGACCTGTATAGTGACTTGGCTTTGCCTGATTCATCTTCTTCTGTTTGGTTGTACATGTGGCAGATCCAGTGCTGTGAAAAATAAAATTTTCACAGGACTCTGTTCAGTCCTGGGTACTTCCTGTGATTTATTAGCTTGTGGAACCACATTTCACAGCAATATTTTTGAAATAATCAGCCTCCGACATTGTTGTGGGGAAATTTGACCCTTTCATCTTGTTTAAGTTCATTGAGGTTTGGCGATTCATTTATGCAAAGCTTTCTTAAGGTCCACAGTGCCGCAGTGTTTCAGTCAGATCAGACATGTTGACAGGGCTTTGGGTCACTGCAGCACCTTAGTTTATTTCTTTTTCAGCCATTCTGTTGTAGTTTTGCTGCCGAGCTTGGGGTCATTGTCCTGTTACATGACCAAGTTTTAGCTGTCGGACAAATGGCCCCACATTTGACTCTAGAAGACTTGGTATACAGAGACGTTCATGATGGACTGCAAGGTGGCCATGTGCTGTGGCTGCGAAACAAGCCCTAATAATCACCCCTCCACCACCGTACTTGACAGTTTGAGGTGTTCTTCCTGATCATCCACATCTCCACTTTGGTCTTATCTGTCCTAAAGACACAGTTCCAAAGTCTTGTTATTTATTCAGGTGCAAATTTGCACATCTGAGTCCTGCTGCCATGTTCTTTTTACACATGAGTGGCTATCTTGTGGCAATCCTTTAATCATAACTGTTTGGTATTTTTCTAATTGTATTGTCATGAACTTTAACATTTAACATGCTTACAGAGGCCTGTAAAGTCTGAGATGTACCTGAGCTTTCTGTATATTCACGGTCCGACCTTGTACTGAATTTGCCTGAAAGGTTGTGATATTAGTTTAACACATGACTGAATGTTTCAAACAAGCAAACTGCCCAAATTTCTGCCTTTACAGAGGTGCTCGCATTTGCTTATTATGAATTAGCCAAGTGCATTTGATTAGCAGCACGTGGCTGCTACTTACTATTCTTTTTTCACATGACTGTATTTTTAAATATGCAAACCCTACTGGGTGGTTTTTGGATCTGCATGTTTCAATCTTCCCAGATCATTTAGACATTCAGCAGTATGGATTTGACATACATTTCAGTTTGCTTTTTTTAAAATGGCTTAATCTTTTTTAGATTTTCAAAGTGGCATCCTTTGCTACATGAGATAGCCTTCATTAATCCCACAATTGAGATTTTCACAATATTAGTTGGTTTTATTCGATTTTACAGTGACTCGTGATGCATTTTAATGTCGCCACCCCCTCCCCCCTTTGTCCTCTACTGCAAGTGCAGAGAAGGTCACTGAGGTTGAAGCAACATGTGACTTCTCTCACCAGCCAGAACTACTGATGCCGCTGCACACACCACAAGAGCCGAGAGGAATAAAACCCCATCATCAATCTTCAGCCAACTAAACCAGCACATATGCTTTAAGGACAAGCAAGTCCTGAGATGTTTGTTTATAACCAGGCTGACACATCAGTAAACCGAAATGTTAATTTTCTACATTGTAGCAAACATCATAACACTAAACCACACAGAGAGAGAAAATAGAAGAACAGGGAACAAATGCGGGTGTTTCCACATCTCATCGGATCTGCTCCACTTCTGTGTTTGGACCGCAGAGACAAGAGAGGCTGTCAGACAGCTGAGCTATCAGATTCTCTGTTTGTGGGAGAAAGCCGCCCTGTGTTTGGTGCAGTGCTCAAACGCACACTCACACACTGATCACAGAGACATCTCCAGTGTCACCTCGCAATCTGTTGATTGTGAGATGTGATTAGTTAACTAGGATAATGAAGGAAGAAATACAATAAGTAGACATTAGAGAAGCATAAAAGAGAAGACATGATCACACGGAGCCGAACACCTTCATAATCATCAGTGTACAGTGAAGATAGGCTTTTTTCTCAGGTAATTAACAGCACCAGAGTCGTGCTTCAAATTCACAAACACTATCAGATAAACACTATTAACTGAGCCTTAAATCTATGACGCATTTATCTATTCACTGCTCAAAAAAAATGAAGGAACACTTTGAAAACACATCTGATCTCAATGGGAAGCGAAAACCTGCTGGATGTCTACACTGATATGAACTGCGTAATGTGTTAGGAATGAAAGGATGCCACATCGTTTGATGCAAATGAAAAGCATCAACCTACAGAGGGCTGAATTCATAAACACCTCAAAAGAAGGAAAAGTAGAAAGATGATGCAGCAGACGCAGTTACCGAAATTACATTGCAGCAAATCATAACAGTACTCAGAAGATGCACGCATGTATGCATGCCTAACAACCTCAGGACATGCACCTAATGAAATGACAGATGGTGTCCTGGGAGACAGTCTGAGGTGCAACGTGGTGGCGTCAGATGGACAAAAACATAAAGTCCCAGAGGTTGTCTATTGGATTTAGGTCAGGGAAGTATCAATTCCTTCATCCTCCAAGAAACTGCCTGCATACTCTCCCCACATGAAACCATGTATTGTCTTGCACCAGGAGGAACCCAGGAGCCACCGCACTGGTGCCTGTAGTCCGTAAACGTCTGTGCAGTCCTCCATACATATGCCTCCCCAGGCTATCACTGACCCACCACCAAACTGGTCACACTGAACAATATTACAGGACACGCAGCCTCTCCAGACACTGTCATGTCCATCTCATGTGCTCAGGGTGAACCCATTCTCATCTGTGAAAAGTGCAGGCAACCAGAGTTGGACCTGTCAATTACAGTATTCTGTGGCAAATGCTAATAAGGCTCCACGGTCCACAAGGCTGTTTGTAATAGCTCTTGCCTAATCTTAATTTGTTCACATTATCGTAACGTAAGCTTTTAGATAGTATTTCACATTGACTATATGATCCCAGAAAACTGTTGATAGAAACCTTTATCCTGAAAACCATAAAAGCATTTACTATTACTATAATTGGTCAGTTCTTCAGTGAATCCACTGACAGAAAAACAACTATAGCTTTGATAATAGAAAAATTGAATTATTCTCAGGTTTATATAACCCAAGAAAAGGCTCTATAAAAGCATTTAGCATGTTTGCTGCTCCTGCTGAAATCTCAGTTTCGTGTCCTGAGGTTTGCAGTGTTTGCTGCCCAGGGAGATTGTGCTAAAGTAGTATTGATCATGTAGTGCAGGGATGATTCAACACATGCTTCTGTAAATGATGAAACCTTATGCTTAACGTTACCGTATCCTGTGTATTTATGTGTGTGCGAGTAAAAAAGTGTCCTTACATCAGCGCCTAAGCGGAGGATATTTATGGTTAGAGCAGGATGGAGAGTGCATGTATTTTGTTGCACATATCTGGGGTAATGGAGGGGGGAAGTAAGTCCTCATAAAAGAAAAAACTAGATTTTAGTATCAAGTCTTGGTTGAAGGTTAGGTTAAGTTAAGGGTTAGGTAACCGGTGGTTATAGTGAGGCGAAATCTGTAAGAAATTACTGCAATGTCCTTTAAAGTGACACAACTGTGTGTGTGTATGAATGTGGTAGGTGGGTGGTTGATGTACGGCGTATGGGCCTAGATCTATGCGTCCCGGTGGAATAGATGGGAGAGATGAGTCATACATCAGCCAGAGCAGCGGGCACGCTCCAGACTCTGTCCTCTGTGCTGCAAATCTGTCAAGTGTCTGTGTGTGTGTTTGAGTGTGTGCATGGACCGTGTGTGAGTCTTTCTAAGGGAATAGATTCAGAGGCAAAGTCAGAGAGAGAAAGAGAGAGCACTAGAAATTGTGACAGTGGGAAAGTACTATCATAGAGAGATGATTGTAACCCTGAGGGTTAGTTGTAAAGGACATGTACATCAGTACCAGTCTGAACTTCTGATTTCTCTCTTCTATTCTTTATCCCCCTGGCCTCTATTTTTCTGTTAACTGTCCGCACTGAATGAATGTGTCCCTCCCTTAAGGTGATACCAATTATTTTACACTGGATTTAAGAAAGATTGCCATTTCTTTATGTGACGGCTTTATTCTGAAGAAGCCTCTATTTGAAGTGGCTCCATGGGTGTAGTTGTTAACCCATTAGCCTTACATGTGAAAGATGTGAGGCAGAACCAGCCTACAAGCTATTGTACTTGTAGTCCAAAACCCAAATAAATGGGAGGGTAGCATCAGGAAGGACATCTGGCATAAAATCTGTGCCAAATCAAACATGCAGATCCAGCCACTGTGGCGGCCCTTTGGGAAATAAGAGAGCAGCTGAAAATACCTTCTATTAGCTGTTATTTGCAGACACTGGTCTACTTTTTCACATAGTTTTATTTCAAAATGCACCTGTTCTTTTCCTATAAATCTCCTTGGACTCTCCTATTAGCTGTTTTCAGCAAGATGTGATGTGAGACTGTTGCTGTGTCTGTAAAGTCTGTTGTATGGGGTTTAAGGAAATCTTTATAGAAATAAAGTTTATTAGTCATGTTACTATGTAAGCACCATTGCATAGAAACAGGTTTATCTGTGCTCCAAGTTTATCAGTATACAGATTAAGTTGATGTTCACAAAACAGGATCTGCTGCTATAGAGTTCACTTTCTTTAACTTCCTTTACATGTAATGATTTACAAGAAAATAATATGGTGCAATGCAGAACTCTTGAGCCAGCGTCATGTCCTGACATTTTTCTTCCAACTAAAGACTTTCTTTTAAGTTTTTAAAGTGGTCTTGCTCAATAGCTCTCTTGGCTGACTCAAGGAATCAATTAAAATTTTTAATTTTAGTCACTTTTTTACTAACAGCCTGTTGCAAAAACACATCATTTGTTCGCGTATTGTTAGCTGAATCTATGAAAATTGACAAAGGTAGAACAGTTTGATGGGTATAAAACAGTATTTTTGCACCAGCAAGGTGATTCCCAAATAACTGTCAGCCTAAAACTTGGCATATTTTGGCAGGGTGTGCAGTGTGTCCTTAAACGATTTGAGGATACTGGACAAATGGAGTACAAAAGACAAGGGACATGAGAGATATATTGAGACCTTTTGTTGATCTATCACTGAAGACTCATGAGAAATAAATAGACACTTTATTGATCCCACAAGAAAATGGTTTCAACGGGAGGTTGGCTGTCATTCTTGAGGAACAGAAACATGGAGAGGTGTGAAAATTACACAAGAACTGGAATGAAGATCAGTGGCAACAGGGCTTATGGAGTGGGATTTTTCTTTGCCATCTAGTAGTGTTGTATATTGTTGATTATACAGATTTGTTGTTTTGTTTTGCATTGTTACATATTGATAAATATTAGAGTGCCCACTTGTAAGAGAAATTGGAATTCAGATAGGGGGGCAGGTGCTAATAAGAATTTATTCTTCTTCCTGCTCCTTTTCACCCATGGCTGCAGTGCTATATTAATGGGAAGGAGGATTTGTATGTAGGAAATGAAATACTGTTGAACCATTAGGGGTGGGGGAAAAAATCGATACTGTGTAGTATCGTGATATTTTGTTTGCTAATAATGTATCGATACAGGGACAGCAGAAATCGATATT
>NW_005187408.1:2230929-2232686 GCF_000239375.1 Pundamilia nyererei
AATCGTCATCAGTATGGAGAGAAAATGTCAGGAGAGAGGTACAATATTCAGTGTCTACAAACAATGTTTAAAAAATGTTGAAGGCTCTGTCACGATTTGGGGCTTCAGTGGTGTCGGTGAGATCTTGTCAGCATTGATGGAATTATTAATACCATCAGATCCACCGTGCAATACCATCTTTAAGTCTTAAGTCTACTTAAAGAAATGACAAGAAGTCTGCCTCACACAGTTCAGGCTGTGTGGAAGAAAAAAAAGTGGTCATAACTTTGCAGCATACTGAAACACCAGTGCATTAGTAAATCATTTGAAGTACTGTCCTGCTGATGACAGTTTTGTGGAAAGGTTGATGGCTCAGCACCCAGTTCTACATAAGACTGCTGATTATGCATGCTGTTGGCCAATTTCTAAAGCATGTCGGGATGAAGTGCAATCAATTTCCTCTCTTCTAAGCATCTCAGAAACTGCCTTTTGGGTTTTGCTCTTTACATTTGGATGCACAAGACACCCTGACGCTGGGGAAACTTAGTGTTAGATGAGGCTGCTGTCTGTCTCCATTTCTATAATCTGAGTGTGCCTTTTTTGGTGCCTGCAGTTTGTGTGTGATAGGATGACATCATACTGTCCTCTGGCTATTACCCTTAGTTGTACTTGTACCGGGAAGTCCTAATCCAGGCCAGTATAAGTCCAGATCCAGGTTTTCTCCAGCTGCTGTCTCAGAGTGGGGGTGGGACTGCAGTGCAGAGAGAGAGAGAGAGAGAGAGAGAGAGAGCGGGCAAGTGAGAGAGCGGGCAAGAGAGAGAGAAGTGCTTGCCAGTGTGGTACTGTGCTACGAAAATCCACATAACAGGCAGAAAGAACATATAAAGGAAGAGGAGAGGAAGAAGGCTTGCTGAGCATACTGCCTGTAGACGCAAACTCCACATAGGTAACTACACTCTGATGCATGCATGTTTCACCATTTGTTTGTGTTAGTCCCTGTGCATGAGTGTGCCAAGGCTTCTACAGTTCAGAGTGAGTCATCTGAATATAAACCGCAAATTGAATTTGCAGCAGAGGTAGCGAGGTAGATTCTTTCTTTTTCATGCTTTGAGCAATTTTTGATGCTTTCGAATTTACAAGGAAATCCACCCGCTGGATTAATTGGATTGCGGGAAAATACACAGGAAGAGAAATGAGCTGACACAGAGAGCCTGGTATTAATTTTTTTTCCCCTGCTCTGTTTGCTAATGCGTGTTTTCTGTTATGGCTGTGTTTTTGGCTCATTGTCTGTACACCCCAAACATCCTGATGAAGCAAAAAGCTAGATTTGGAACAGATGAATATGACTGTGTGTGTATGTGTGCATGTCTGTGTGTGTGTAGTCAGTATGGGCAGATGTTGCCATCACAGGTGCGTTTGCCATGTCAAAAACACAGATGGTCTTCACCTGTTTCTCTTTACAACCCCTCTCATCATCCTCTACATCACAAATGCCCTTTTTACACGTGTCTATTTACTGCAGCTCATTTTGTTTATTTATTTATTTATTTCTTCTAATGCTCCAATGAACAGGAGACCATCGCATTTGCAAAAGTACTACAGTTCCCAAATACTGCAGTACACAAGGACCAAAAACTCAAAAAGCAGCTGTGCTCAAGGTTACATGTTTTTTTCTTCTTAAATTTAAGAAGATTTAATTTTCACTTCTCTCTCCATCTTTCTCAATGTCTCTCTCTCTCTCTCTCTCTCTCTCTCTCTCTCTCTCTCTCTCTCTCTCT
>NW_005187408.1:2233000-2236922 GCF_000239375.1 Pundamilia nyererei
CACACACGTTCAGATCAGAGACTTTTCTCCCACACCCTATTTTCCCCTCGTGTCTCTCACCTTTCCACTTACCACCACTTCTTCTTGGAGAGGCAGCCACACCCTCCCTCGATACTAGTTCTGCAGTCGTCTCCATCCTGCCTTCTGTTTTTTCATCCAACTTCTCCTATTTTTTCCTCCTCTTGAGGCAATTCTTCCACCTCAAAACACATCCCCTACCTACCCATTATCTTCACAGCAGGCCTCTCCTCGCAGCTTTATGTGCTCCCTCACCTTTTGAATTATGCATACGATATCACCGGTCACATCTGATCAACATGCTGACCTTGTTACAGTCGTGTATGCGTGTGCACTAGCGAGCATGTCTTTAGGTATATTTATAAGGGTGGCTTATATGATACATGACACAATGCAACACACGCTCTGTGTATCGTATGATGCTACACTAAATCATTTCAGTCTAAAGCATAATGGATTATGCTCCTCTGTTTTCTAATTATGTTAAGTGTGTGGAAAGCTGTTTGTTTGTGCCCATGTTTTATTGATTAGTCTGGGAAGCTCCATAAGACGCCATCAGGGCAAGCTAAATAAGCGATTACAAGCCGCGAGGTTGTGGTGACTGGCTCTGACAAGGTGATATTACTTGTTAATGATCACGTATTAATGTGTTGTTAAGCACTGGAGCCAAGCAAACCACCCATTAGAAATCTCTGGTTACCTAATGTTCAGTTTTTCCTGACCTGAGATACTGCATGATTTTATTTGATAGAATAATACTATAGTTGAGTCTAAGGTTTACCCAAATACAGGAAGCTGACTGATGCACAAAGGTTGTTTTCTTGCAAGGTAAAAATCACTGGAGTGTTTTCTGTACTAGTATCACTTATATAATGGTGTCGCCGCGTTAACATTAAATAGAAAGCATGGTGTAACATTTGTGATGTTTAAGAATAATGTTCATATCGTTTAAACTACAAGCATGCGGATTTGTAAGGGAAGCTTGTCAGCTATACTCTCAGTGCATTGCCTATGGCATTATGTGGAGAGGAGCCTCCCAACGGAGAGCCTATTAGTATTCACACACAGACCTCTGCAGTGATCAACACATGTTCAGGCACACAGGAGAGAAAGAGCTTCATTCATATTCATTTTACGTGTTATCAGTAATCTGCTGGCTGTGTTTACTTTAATACTGCAAGGCCCTTGTTTCCATCCTGTGCCTGTCTCTCCACCTATTTTGCACACCCCCACGCATATGCAAATTCCTACAGTTTCACCATCCGAGGCATTTTCGAGGTGTGAAGAGAGACTCGGATCTGAGACTTGATTGACCGAGGGATGCAGAGCTGCAGTTCAGTTTGAGTGCGTCTGTACACGTATAAAAATGAATACCTTCAACACAAGTGTCTGCATAATTATTGTTTTCCACCTACAAAGACAAACTGCACAGAATACAAACAGTGCAAGTGTCTGTAGGAGGTCTGCTCAGCTGAATACTAAGAAAACTCACGTAGTGCTTGGCTCTGTTCCTGGTAGCACAATCAATAGTGCACAAGCACACACATGTACAGTACATACTTGTATTGGACCCATGAAAATGGAATAAAGAGAGAGAATTGCATTATAAGCCATGTCCAGATACTCAGAACCCCATCATCTAACATAACAGGATTCATTAAATAAACCAGTGCATACACACACACATACACAGAGCACTGTAGTTGGCCATCCCTTGTTCATCTGTGGGATTGTCCAGTGCTTTCCTCTGGGTGTGGCATGGTTGTGCAGAAGCATTGCAGCCATGCATGTTAAAATTTAAACCTGGCTTTGTCTACACACACAAGTAGAGGTAGTACATTTTTCATCTTCCCAAAAAGTGTCAATGGCAGCTTTTTTGTGTGTTTTTGTTGTTGTTTTTTTATCTTTCCAGGTTTATGCCAGCATGGCAAGTTTATTTCATGTCTACACAGAACTGTAGGTGTTAGAGGGATTTTTTGTTTTTTTTTGTCTGCAGCCTGCAGACAAAAAAAAGCATCTCTTCCATTTTCTTTGAGGATATGTGTGTGAGTGTGTGTCTGCACCTATAATTTGTTTCTTATATTACGGGGGCATTAATGTGTACTGTCATGCCAAAGGAATTTAGCTTCTGCATTAGACTGGCCATTCAGTTTTAGTGTGCAGATTTGATATAAGGGTTGGACACTAAGGTTTAACGTAAGGACTGGAGATAACAGGGAGTTTGTCTAGACTCGTCTGCAGATTGTGTCTCAAGGCTCTTTTTCTCTGCCTTGGCTATGTGTTGCAATAAAGGGTTTTAATAACTGCAGGGCTTTTTCTCCTGCGTGGTGTTTTCCACCAATTCATGCGTGGGTGTACTATTATGTTGTTCTGGTGATTTTTATTGGAATAACCTGACCTTTTTGAGTGAATTTTTGTTTTTTTGTTTGTTTTTTTACGCTTGACCTTGGGCCATATGAGCGCTAAAACAAACAACTGCTCAGTCGCCTCCAAATAACTGTTAGGGTTAAAAAAAAAAAATCGATATTTCTCCACTCGTGAAAATATGCCGTGTGCAACCTACAAACAGCCCTCAAAATCCACAGATTGAACAAAGATATTGGCCCAGCTGGACAGAGCTCGGCGGGCCACCTGCAGTTCAGGCGCTGATTTATGTGTGAGTCTGTGTGTTGAAGTACTTTTCGTTTGAAAAACAAAAGGGGATGAAAATCAAAGGACTGAGAGAGCGAGAGGGGGCTGGACTGAGAGGCGGCTGTATGAGTGCACAAATTGCTGCTTTTAAACATCTGAATTTGTCAGAATTGCCTTGGCAGTAAGTGGACCTCGGGCAATTTCCTACCCTCCAAATTATGGCAATTATTACAAATTATTTCTGTCATGTGTTAGCACAGTGGACAACAAGAAGAAAACTAGCTTTTTTTATCATTATTTTAACTTATATATGTGGTTATGATTATATACGGATTACATTGCAATAAAAAGATCGAGAGAAATGAACCCTTGTTTGGGCTTTCAACATCCGTATGTACACACAAAAGTGTGATAAACATTTGTTATATGATTATAAGTGCCGCTTACAAAGAGCAGGATGAGCAATGTGTATTCGTGCTCGGTTGAAACCAAAATTAAAAAAACGCTGAATATGAAATATCACCTCACTGCTGTGCTGCTAAATCAACCCATGAATAAAAGAGTGACTGCAGAAAAGCAGAGCGCGACAGAGAAACAAAGCCTGTGAGAGCAGCGGGGGTTGCAATTCATTATTCATCTTCTAATTTGACATTAGAGGTCAGTGTGTGTTCCTCCCCTGCTTCCTACCTCCTCTGCCTCCTCCGCCTCGCCTTCACTCTCTTGTGTGGATTCCTAATCTGACCGGGTGTATTGAACTTGCAGAGTTTGTTTTGTCTGTACATCAGCAAAAACTGACGCCTACAAATGCTTGACTGTTCAGAACTGTACGTGGAGTTTGTTGTGTCTGTCGATTGTTTATTTCGAGCTCTGTAGTCATTTGTAGAGATCCTGATGTTTCTTCTCTCAGTATCTAATTACAAGTTGTAGTTCCAGATAGAGATGGACCGATCCGAGATTACCTATCGGTATCGGTCCGATACTGACGTAAATTACTGGATCGGATATCGGAGAGAAATAAAAAATGTAATCCGATCCATTAAATATCAAAAAAGCACCTCACAAAACTTGCGACACGGTGTAACTTGGCTCATAACCGTAGCACGTCGGAGCAGTGTGCATCACGTGATAGAGCGGCTGTGTGTATTTGTAGCCTCGCTACCAAACAAGCATTTCATTTCCGATGAAGTTATCCCAGAGAGAAGTAAAGCAAGTGTGTAAGTTCTTCTCTGAATGTTTGTAAAGCATTCCCACGTTAAGCTTAACAACAGATACA
>NW_005187408.1:2237866-2245959 GCF_000239375.1 Pundamilia nyererei
TTGATTAAAAAACACTATATCGGATTCATATCGGTATCGGCAGATATCCAAATTTATGATATCGGTATCAGTATCGGACATAAAAAAGTGGTATCGTGCCATCTCTAGTTCCAGATAACTAACCTGTCTCAGTAAACATTCAACAGATAGGTTCTTTAAAAGTCATCTGGTGATGACAGCTTCTCTCTGATCCTGTCTCTGTGCAGAAACTGGACACATAGACCCAGTCATCATCGAGCGTTACAACACCCCAGGTTTCATTGGCTGCCTGTCGCGGGTGGAGTTCAACGGAATTGCCCCACTCAAGTCTGCACTCAGAACAGCCGTAAAGTCTCAGGCAACGCCAACAGAAAAGCAGCCTGCAGCTGCGTCACCTGCATCTTACCAGGGTAAACTGGTGGAGTCCAACTGCGGGGCATCACCTCTCACTATCCCACCAATGTCTGCTGCAACAGATCCCTGGCATCTGGACAAAACAGGTGAGTGGAACATGCTCAACAGGTTGATTTTTCATTTTTCTCACTGATAAGAAAAAGCAACGCTGTGCAGTCTGAACAGTTAATGCAGATGTGTTAGTTCTGGGTGGCAAAGGAGAGCTTATAGCCCCAAGTTTTTCTTCACGGCAGAGCAAGAGTTCATTAAGTATCCTCGAAATGCTAGTTTAAGACTTGTGTGTTTTCATGTTCGTACACACACACACACACACACACATACACATGCACACACACACACACACACACAGACTAATGATATATCCAGCGGCAGTCTTTAGTATTTTTAGTGTCATCATTCTGGAAGCATCCGTTTTCCTCAGGCTCTGTGCCAACTGTGCCTTTGGGAGCGTTGAGCTCTCTGAAATTGATCCAGTCCATCGATCTCGACTCCAGGTCCTCACTCGAAGTCTGCTCGCAGCCATCCGTCTACAAAGTGGATTATTATTTATGTTGCCTTAGGTTCTCTATAGATAGCTCAGATCTATAACATATTGAGACCTCCCTCCATCCTTCCACTTTCGTAATGATTGTGCGATGCCAAGTCGACTCTTTTGCATTAGTTTCTTTTTGTTGGTGATGACATCCTTTCCCGTTTCTGTCAGTTTACTTTTCTGTGTTCTCACCTTTCTATTCTGTTTTTAAATACATTGTAGTTTTATCCAATTACATCCAAGCATATGCAGGCAGCAGAGGTAACCATGATTTAAATTTCAAAACAATAAATAAGAAAAAAATATTTAAAAAAAAAAAAAAACACCACCAGACAATGCACAACAATATAGTCCAGATAAGAAATACATAAAATTACAACATAAAAATCCATAAATAATAAATAAAAATCCATGGTGCATACGAAAATACAAAGGAAATAAATAAGAAGGCGTACACCATGAAATATGACACTTAATACATAATTAGCATAAAATGAATGCTCACAGATGTGGTCCCTCTTTAGCTGTTGTTTGATGTATAGCAGCTGAATTATTATTATAATCTCACTACTTCTAGCAGAGGCTCTGGTAACTTTTTCACTAAAATTCAGTTTTAACATGATGAACTCACCCAATCAGGTTGGAGCGAGTCCGTGTAAGGAGCTTATAAGCAAACTTAAATTAAAAGGAAAAAATTGAAAGCTTAAAATATTATATTTTTGAAGTGTGACCCAATGATGGGTCACACCGTAAAAAGGCTGATGGGGTTTTGCCGTCACCCTGCCAGGCGGGCGACGTGGATACCAAGTTATACGAATGCGATAACTTGAGAACCAATCGTCATAGTATTTTTTAAAATCCATACCATATGTGCATCTACTACAATTCTTGGACAAGTTCAAATCTTACTGACCTCAACCTTGAGATCAACGTCAGAGGTTAACATATCTGAAAATCACCTGGGATTTTCACATTTATACCATAGATGCATCTACTAGGAGGCTGAGAGGTAGCACTGGTGGTCACCAATAATCACTGGGCACTGTAAATGTAAATACATATTAGCCACCTAGCTTAATCGTTTTTTGCATAGAAGGACCCTGGAACGTACTTCATACCTTCCTTGCTTACTAGTGACTTCTTGACGTTAAATATAGTATCTCGTCCTGCTGGCATGTTGATTTCATGCTTTGGAGAACCAAAGCGTGGACTAGCATGTTTATTCTATATGAGCAAAAAAATAATAGAATAGAGAAAAATTCTAGCTGTATTTTCTGGCCTATTGTTTAATTTGCCTGAAACTATGTAGGTTCAAATTATTGATTTAGATTGGGCCTTAACCCCTTTCTTTCCCTTTTCTTTTTCTATTCCTCCACTGACTTCTACTGACTTTCCCCCACCTGGCCCTCACCTCCTGTCCAATCCAGCGTAATCCCCACTCTGATAATAATGCGAATAATAAAATAAAATAATAAAACGAAACAAAAAGAATAACAAGAGGCACCTACAGAGACACTGTAGTGGTCGTCTTGGCAAAATAAATGTGTTTGGCACAACAAAGCATTCAGGCCATGATTCTGCTTGCTAAAACTGATTCTTACTCATGCTTGTGACTTCCCAGGAGAACTATGGGCAGTACAGCCTGCATTACAAATAGCTGACGGGCTCATAGCAGGGTGATGTTTTTCCTGTGTTAAAATATGCATATTGAGGTTGTGTTTGCACAGAACTGCTCGATTATGGAAGCCTGCAGAGCGTTAGCAGCTCTCTGCTGAGAGACGTTATTGGCAATTTCAGCAATGTCATTTTACTTCTTTCTTTTATTACACACCCTCCACTCATCTCAACTCCTTTCATATCCACTCCTTGTACATCCAGGGAATATCACTGCAATTAAACGGTGGCAGCAGGCGTGTAAACTGCTTGAGCTCGATGAATGATTAATGAAAACCATGAAATGCATGAGACGGTGTAGTAATATATTTATTTATCTATCAGTAGTAATTTTATATGCATCTAGCTGACCCCCTATGAGCATGCATTTTGGTGACAGCAGGAAAGAAAAACTCCCTTTAACAGGAAGAAACCTCGAGCAGAACGAGGCTCGTGGACGGGTGGCCATCTGCCACGACCGGTTAGGGTTGAAGGAAGGAAGACAGGACAAAGACACGTGATTATTAATTAGCAAACGTTCTCCAACCAATCGTTCCTTTTGACTTTTAACTGCTGAAGAACATCAGAGACGCCATTAAGCTCTGTGTTGATAGAGATCGTACGTATATAAAAGGAACTTTCCTGATCTGCTGGGCATTTCTATGTGCACTGTTGTTTCAGCTTGTTTTTGTGTCTTTCTCTCATTCCTTGTTTAGATGCAGTGTTCCCCTTTAATGAGGAGAGAGTGATTCCCGATGGAGTCAACAGGGACTCTGCCATCATTGGAGGTACAAAGTGCCATTATCATATCATCAAGTTAAAAGTGCTTAAACGTGGTTTTTTTATTGCTAATTGATTTTCCACATTTAAGAGGTCTTTAAAGTTTTCAGTGAGTTTATTATTAATTTATTCTATAGTTCTAAGTATAGCCTAAGTACTCTCTATCTGACAGTCAAACTTTAATAAATGGAACGGAGAGCAACTCTGGGTTCAGTATCTTGCTGTAGCTTGCTTGGCATGCAGACTGCAGCATAGTGGATGACCTTCTCTGCCTCCTGAGCTACAGCCACATGGTTGGCATTTATGTAGCACCTTTTGATCTTCACTAGCTTTTACTTTGGGAGGGGTAAGTGTCTTGCCCAAAACATTTGAGCAGGGCTTTATCGCTTGGGTCGGCTGTGGTTCAGGAGGTAGAATGTGGCGATCCCTGTGTCCTCTAGTCTGCAGGTCAAAGTTTCTTTGGGCGAGATACTGAACCCCAAGCTGCCACCTGATGCATCCGCTGAAGTGTGTGTAAATGTTAGACAAGGAGTTTTGGTATAAAAAAAAAGTGTGTGTGATTGGGTGAATGAGGCTTGTAGAAGAAACTGCCTTGAGTGCTAAGTGCCCCATTTACTATTTATTTGCTCTCTGTGCTTCACACATTACAATAACCAGTGGTTGTGATAGATCGTGACCTGGATGAGCTGCTACATCACAGACATTCTGATCATAGTTAATTATTAAAAACGTCTGCTTTATACTTTTCAAGTGACAGTCAAATTCCTTCTTTCTGTCCAAAAAGTACCAAAAACAGACTACAGTTCACTAATGTTTCTAATTACATTACAAACATCGCATTACATACATTGTTATTGCATTAATCTCCCAGTTGAGATGGCAGAAGCAGGCTGTGTTTGCCTTTGCTTAGACATTGACTCATATGAGGAATTTCATGGTCGGAGCAGGTTGGTAGCAGTATTTGAAAAAGCCTCTCTGTCTCTACTACAGGTATTATTGCAGTGGTGATCTTCACCATCTTATGCACTCTGGTGTTCCTGATCCGCTACATGTTCCGTCACAAAGGCACTTACCACACCAACGAGGCAAAGGGCAGCGGGGAGTCGGCCGCGGAATCAGCGGATACGGCCATCATCGGCACCGACAACCCAGAAACCATTGACGAATCAAAGAAGGAATGGTTCATCTAACAGCCAATCAGAAAGAACTCTGAGAGAGGGAAAGCAATGTTTTAGATCATCCGATGCCACAGAGATAGAGGTGGTTTAAGTCAAGGCCAATCACAGAATGGACAGAGGATTGGCCATTCAAAAGGACAATAATCTCCCAGGGAAGGTTGGGGCAACGGGGAAGACTGTACAGAAATCCTTTTGTTTTGTTCTGTTTTTTTATATATCCAGAGTATTAGAAAGAGAAGGAAGGGACACTTATCCAACTGAGCACAGCTGTAAGAGACTGTACATGTATATACTAACCGGCTTGTCCTTCTTTGTATCGTGCTTGGGAGTTTTCAGGAGTCCTTTGAATACTGTATATGACAAATAATTATACTTACTGGGTCGTGTGATAGCAAAGGTTTATTGCCAGTCCCTGTTGCGTTTTGATTTTATATTTTAACAAAACTCTTATATCAAAAATGATCAAATCGACATGCCAAACCTTTGTTTTTGTTTTATTCTTTCTTTTTTCTTCTTCTTCTTTGTATTTTTTATTGTTTCAAACTGCGGATGCACCAGTTTGTCACATAACTCATGTCGTGGTAATATAGAACTGAATATGGATGCCAAAAGTCACCTTGTAAATATGATATTATTTTCTCCCTTTTCTCGAAAGATTTATTTAGTGTCAGACGCATAAAGCAAATTAGAAATTTCATATCTATATGAGAGTGGCGCCACACGTCTCGTCTGTCGCATTATAAACGTGTAAAATACAGAGTTTTACGTTTAAATCTTATGACATTCGATTGTAAGGGACACTCCTTTCTGTGGAAGGGCACCGAGAGGTTTCTCAGTGCATGATGGGGAAATCATGACGCCATCATCGCCATCTTCTTCATCTTCATCGTCACGGCAGCTTTCTTTGGATTTGGAATGAGTGAATCTGCGAGCCTTTACTCGTGCGGGCTTCAGCATGTTTGTTTGTTTCTTTGCCAAACACTTGAGTCTTATGTCAGATTTTCATGTTCAGTTTGATATTTGAGTTGGTTTTTTGTTTTGTTTTTATACATTTGAAACCAGTGTTGGGCTGTAGTTTTTAAAGCACACGCATGCGTCTGTGCGTATATGCGTAGGTGAATTAGGGCAAAATGAGCTTTAGAAGGGGCCGTTTGGGCATGCGCGAAGACCAGACCAAACAGCTTGACTGATGCGTACTGAGTTTTCATCGATGCACTAGGCATTAAGTGGGCGAAGCAGCGTGAAATGAAAAATCAATTTATATCTGAAAAACACCTGGGACGAAGTTAAGAAGATAATTGGCTTATTATTCCAGCGTGCCTTCAAGGTGCTGAGCCGTTTGGCCTTGCCTCACACTACTTATCACAAACCTGCGAGAAAAACTTGACTGCTGCTGCACGAAATCGGACTTAATAGCGTTTTCAGGTGTTTTTTTATGTTGTATTTAAATGGTGCTGTGTTCACTTACGCAGAAAAATCTTGGTCGGAAAAAAAAACGTTTGAAAATTTAAAAAAAACCAAAACTTCCAAAGAATTGGGCAACAAGAACAACCTCAAACCAAAACCCTAAAACCCCCCCCAAAAAAGCAAAAAAAAAAAAGCAAGGTTGAAGAACGGGGAAGCAATTGCCCCTTTGCAAGAAAAACACGTTTAGGATGAGGAGGCAGACACGAGCGTCACCCTGCAGTGTGCAACTGCGGTCCAACATGCATTCAAATATGATCTATTTATGTTTAAGTTATTTTTATGTTTACCTGTTTACCTTACCATGGCTTCTACAGAACGACGTGTTACAGCTGAAACCTGCTGCCAACTCTATTTTGTTGTGAAGTTGCTTTATTTTGTATGTCTGTTTGATCAAATTGCTCCCACGGCGCTCGCGCAGTGAATCACGAATCGCCTCGTGATCGAGCGCTTGCTGTGGATCACTTCACGTGAGACATTAGGAGCAGCTCCTGAGCTCAGCTTGCCTTCTACTGAGGCCTCAAAGAAGAATTCATCTGCTTTTACTTCGCATCCCGTAGGGCAAACAAGTGACTCTACCGATGCTTTGTTGTTTTTGGATTTTGATTTTCAGACTTTTAAAATGCATAACTTCATCCTCGATATATGTTTTGAACTTAACGGCGATGATAATTGATTATCAGCGCAGACAGGCAAAACCTTAACCCACATGTTTTGCTTTTAGTTCTCTTGAGTTCAATAAAGAGTGTTTGATCTTTAATAGCAGTTTCTTCGTCTTCTTCTTCTTGTTCAGACACTCGCAGCGTAATGATGCACATCAAAGACAGTACTAAAGGTACTCAAGGAACATTTTGTGTCTTAGCCATGTAACCATTAAGAAACAGGGACTATGGAAGAATCTAACCTATTTGCTTTAGTTCGACTTATATAAAACTGATATAATACTTAATAAACGCTATGTAGTTTTTCCTTGGAAAAGTCCGTAATGAACAAATGTGGAAGTTCCAGAAGGTCATATGCTGCCCTCTGGTGGGCAGACAGTGCACCTTCTTAGTCACCCAGATTTACAGAGCATACACACTGATGATTAATGACAGATTACCAAACTAAATAAAGTTAAAAGCTCATAGCTGATGAATTATATTCAGAATCAGTAATAAGTAATATATGAAAGTATATCAAATATAAACTTGCAGACAAAGGTACCCAAAGCAATGAGGCGCTACAAAAAAAGGACTGAAGTGTCCTTAAGACGATAAAGTTGTAGATAAATGTGTTCACTTAGGTTCAGCATGTTTGATTTTAAAGTGATGTCAGGTCTTTATATCTCTTACTCATCAGAAATTTAGTGCTACTCTGCTTTTCCTCAGGAGGGATTTGTTCTGCGTGCCTGGTAATTAAATTAAATTAATTCTGATTACTTTGTGTTTGTTTGTCTGCCCACACCTTTGAACCGAGGTATTGTCTTGTTGTTGTTATTACTGTTGCCATGATCCAGAACTAAATAGCAATATAGCTGCCCCATAATCAGTTTGTGTTATTATAATCTTCGTTTCATTATGTCTGTCGATTGAATCGCTGCCTATATCACTCGCAGCCGCATATTTGCATAACTGCAACTCATCCTTAAACCCTTTGACAAGGACTGTGTCCTAATGTAATGTGGTAAAGTATCCAACACACTCTCGCATGCCTGACAGTGAGCTGATGGGGAGCATTGTGTGTTAAAATATTCACGTAGCTTCCAAAAAACCCTTCACAGAACACACACACACACACACACAATTATTGTGAAATCAGACACTTTTTAACAGCTTTATTAGCTTTGAGGTTGGAAAACAGGAGAAAAAAAAAGTCTGCAAAAGAAATCAGAAGTTACAAAAGACAACTTATAATATTTCCGTGTACTTCAGTCCCTTTTTTTCTTACAAGCAGGCCTTTATTGTTCCACTCTGATGCCCCAGTTAATGTGCATGTTGACAAGTATGAGAGCTCAACTAGGATCAGGGTTGGTCTTTGGTGTGCAGCAGAAAACAGAGTGAAATGCTTGAGGTTCATTGTCCCAGGGTGTAGCTTTGTGAATCCGTCATGAC
>NW_005187408.1:2246002-2253714 GCF_000239375.1 Pundamilia nyererei
GGGGGGGGATGCTGCTGAGATGGAAGATTTGGGCTCCTCAGGCGTCGGGACACTCACCTGTAACGCATATTAGAAAGGCTGGTGAGCGAAGGTCTGCCTCGCTCACAGAATCAGTTACATTGTTGATACTGTTAACTTACCATTCTTGGGCAGCATAACAATGTTCTCAGCGAGGACACCAGTCTCCAAAGAGAACTGCGAGAATTTCTCCTGCAGGACAGCGCTGGTGTCGGGAGTGCGACCTACAATAAAAAATGACGGCGCTCTTCAAGAATGAGCAAATCCCGGAGAGCATTCCTAGAAAGTTACTCTTATTTTGGTAAGACAAACTCACTGTAAAGCTTGTTGAGGACCTCGGACACCCCATTCTTTGTCTTGATGGTGTGGACCAGGGCGTACTCATCGTAAACGACGTCAACAATGCGCATGTCGTTGTCATTGTTCCAAGCTGGTGGGGTCACAGAAATCATGTTAAATCTAAGTATTCAAATATATGTCAGATTTTGGGGCAGTTTTAAAGGCGTCTCTACTTACTTTGGCTGTGGAAGGTGAAACGTCCAGGAGTGTCTGTTTTCTTAGCCAGGTGAGTCATTCTCCAGCAGGAGCCATCAGTACTTAAATGGGGAAAAAATGACCAGTTTATTAGATATCCTCCCTAAAAAAGACAATCATTGCCATTTAATTTATTTTATTTTATCTTATTTTGAAAGCACAATTATACTCACTTCAGGTTGGAGTAAGAGAGGTCCAGATCTTCTACATCAGTAGGAGTTAAGAAAGCAGTCCCCATCTTCATGGTTGCTTTGTGGTTCACAAACCACTGAGCATTTGTAGCAAAGCCAACCATGTACCACTTGCCCGCCACCTGTAAGAAAGCAAACACTGTTTAAAAAGAGGTTATCTAAACCCTACCTGCATTACTGCTTCCCCTCTGCTTTCTAAAAGTGAGGGGTTGTTTTTGTCTGTGCAACAACCCAAAGACAGACGCAAATAACTT
The DNA here is from genome assembly GCF_000239375.1 of Pundamilia nyererei. Classification (NCBI taxonomy): domain Eukaryota; kingdom Metazoa; phylum Chordata; class Actinopteri; order Cichliformes; family Cichlidae; genus Pundamilia; species Pundamilia nyererei. Next base: position 2,247,000 of record NW_005187408.1, read on the forward strand.
CTTTCCTTTTAAATATGTATTTGTTACCTTCTCCAGGTTGAAGTCTTTTACGGGCATGACATCTGCACATGCAGCCAGCACGCACACCAGGGCGGCCAGCATCCTCAGCAGTGTGCTCCTCATGGCTTCTTCTGTCTGTGCTTCGGCAGCAAGGAGTGATCAGGAGTGTCAAGGCGGTTTGATGGGAAAGAGCAAGCGGAGGCTACTTATATTTGCTGCAGGGTACAGCCCTACCCCCATTCTGTCTCCTCCCCACTCCCCCTCCCCACAATCCTGCTGTTCGCTACACCATTACAAAAACCCTCAGGCGAATCACGGCTGTTACACAACTGGCACATGTGAATAGAGCCAGGACACAGGGGTAGAAGGGATGGGGTTTAAACATTAGTGTCCAAGCATGCCTGGCCAAAATGTCACATGTATAAAATCAGTGTGTTTTCCATTTTTCTGGATATGATAAACCATTGGCATCCAGTATTTCCTGCATGGTCAGGGATTTTTAAGAACTTCATGGTGGAAAAAAAAAAAATCATTCTCATAAATAACTTTGCCAGTGTTGCATACAGTGGCTTGATTGTTCCTTGCAGCCTCTGAGCACTGACTCACATCATTGTACTGGTTTCTTTCTTTCTTTCTTACTTTCATAAAACCTTTGGTGCATGCAGAATTTCGGTGAGAACCTCTGAGTTTTGTAACTACCAGGGAGTCGGAGCATGCACTATTGACTTGTTTAAATTTAAATATTGCATTTATGTTACAACAAATCCCCCGTTGACTTTGTTTCTGTGTATTGTATCATTTGCTTGTTACATAAAGTGCTGATTAGCTGTGAATTCTTTATTTTTGCTGACATGTACCGATGACTTATCAAACCTCTCCTCTGTTATGAGACCAGACGAGCACAGACTTGTAATCAGCTGGTTATGAAACACTCACATATCCACACAAACAGGGACACACACACAGAGAGAGAGAGAGGTGCTAGTTGGAGCGAGGGGAAGTGGTAAGAGGCACTTTTGGTGAGTTTTGTAACCACCCTTGTGACATCTGGGCCTTATTATCTCCATTCCTGGCCCCCTCATCCAATTTTTGCATCCTCAAGCACAAAACAAAAACGTGCATTCGCCTCTCAATGGTAAATCTCGGGATAAAAAAACACATGTTGACACTTCCATCTCACCACAGGATTAGCAAACAGCAAATAAGGACAATTAAAAGCATTCAACAACAGCTTGATTTGACTCGTATGTCCTTTTATTCAGTGTGTGGCTGAGGACATTTAATGTTAGGGGTGAATTCAAAAGCGTTGCTCTCCATCGTCCCCTCAGCTCCGCCTCTTCAGCATGTGGGAACACAATCTGTTAAACAAGGAATGCCAGGTTAAATTACAGAGAAACCGTGCTGATGTTTTTCAGCAGGCAGTGGAAGTTAGATAACGTGTTGACAACGTTTTAAAAACTGACTGCAGGAGCACAGCCTGCAGGAACAAAAGTCAGCACTGTTTCTGAGAAGGTCTGGCTCACTTTTCTTTTTTTCCCCCAAGTGATACATGATGCCATTTAAAAAAAAACAAAAAACTCATACTGTTATTCAACAGTGGGTCTCCCGCTTAGAAACACTCTGTGATATCTTCCTACTTATAGCTGTCAAATCTTTTTTGTACAAAATATGCAGGATGATTAAAAATCATGACATGTACCATTTTACCCACATGTTTGATACCATGCTCAAGCCATGATTATAACTTGCTTTGACCAGCTACATATCCCACATGGTGTGAAGAACCTTTATGCTTCTGTTAATCTATAGTATAGACATTTAACTGGTGATATTTTGCCATTTAACCCATTTGTCTCATAAAATAAAAGCGCTTCTGAGCAAAAACAAGATTTTGACTTTAAAGTATGCAAAACTGATTTATTTGCTGTTTTTAACAGAGCTCGAATGTGTATTTTAGCATTGAAAATGTCACATCTGTCTGCTGTACTTATGAGGGATCAAAAATGTCAAACTCAGTTTCAGGTTGCGTGACCTCATTAAATTTCCCAAAGTTACTGTACACAAAAATCACGTGATTCTGAGGAGGTCAGTAGGGAGGTACTCACCGAGTGAGCAAGTACTGTTATCACATGGTGATTTTAGCTTTCACAGCATTTTTCAAGAATCCTCATCAGCTATTCAAATCAAACCACACTGCAGGAAACTAGACAAGAGCTTTAGCCTAAACTAAATGTACATTGTTGCTGTGCTTCGGCATTTAATACATTTAAACTGTTCATTTATTTAAATTAAACATTGTACATATTAACATTTAAGTTACTGCCCAAAGGGGATCTGAATTATTCTCCTCATTTTGTTTTGCACACTGGTTATTGCCTTTGGCTTAATTACATTTTTTAAGTCAATAACTTGTTTTTTCATAACATACTGCTTAGCTTAGATTATACAAAAAAACTATGAAGAACATATTAACCAGGTAACACAAACAGCTCGAGATGAGTGTGTTTTTTTTCCTCTAGTAACATGTGAGGGAAAAGTGCCGTGAGCCACAATCACAGCGCAAAGCTGCAGCTCATTTGGCGTGAAACTAATTGTGTGGTATTGAGTTCCTGTTTCTCTTTATTCTTTATCCTTTATTCTTGTCGCTTCCGTACGTTTTTTGCACCTTAACTACTCCCTCAGTTTTCAGCCGATTTTCTCAGTTCAAACTCTAATCTGTTCTGCTCTTTCTGGCTATATCTTTTGGTGTTTATTGCTATTATACTTTTTAAAATATTACACTTTTTTCCTTTAATTTGTCCCATTGAAATGAATGGAAAACTTCAGAAATTCTGCTAAAACTTTCTTGTTTTCGAAACTTAACTACATGCTCATGCTTTCACCTAGAAACTCCATTCAAACTTTAAAACGTTCTCAAATGACTGGTCTTTTCCTGTGTGATTCAGCTTTTTCATATCTGTTACCGTTTTCATTTAATGCCTCTTTAAGTTTTCAGTTGCAGCTTTGTGATTTTTCAGAAAATACATGCGTTGTTATGGTTGCTATGCAATTAACTCAGAGTGAGAGCTGCTGCTTTCTGAAGTTTCTCTTCATGTCCGAACAACTTCTTGCTCAATTTTCACCCAACCTCCACAAATTATACATCAAAACGTAGGTATTTTTGCTGGCTTTCAGAAAATGTTACTATCACTGTTGTGGAAGTTACAGATTTTTATCAAATCGCCTCAGAGCAACAAAAAGTTTTAAAACTCTCCATTCAAAGTCTATGGGGAGTTTGTTCAAAACCAGTGCTGGATTTCTCTAATGAGAGGCATTTTCAAATCGTCATATCTCTGTAACAAAGCAAAGTTAAGACATGAGGCTTGTGCCAATTCATCTTCAGACACTGCTGACACTCAAGGTCGAAGCAGTTTTTACAGTCATCTTACCATTGTGCCATAAATTACGTTTGTTTGAGGGGTGGAAATCTGTCCTCCTCTCAGTTTTCAAACTCCGAAAATTCTGACTGCTCATCACCCCATTTTCCAGGGGCCGTTCTCTTTCCCAGTGGCGCAGTTGGTAATGACACGGGTCTGAAGCCCAAAGGTCGTGGGTTCAATTCCACCTTGTCCACATGTTTTCTTCCACTACAAATTACAGTTTTTCTCAAATGTTAAAACACAAAAGCCAATCCTGTAACCCAAATGACCAGTAGTCTAAACACATTTATTAAATGTAGCCACCATATTCCAGTACCATAAACACATGTCACATGAAGACACAATTCACAAAGCACAACCCTCTGTACTCATAAATCTAAACACATTTTTCCTTGCTAAAACACATGTTGCAAAACAACTCTGCTCATATTCTCAAATGAAAGCCCGTGTGATGCAAAATGCTTGCCACAGTCACCAATCTTTGAACACAGGGAACACACCTGGCGTCATTCACTACACACAATGACTCAAAATTGAAGACACTTGTTGCTAATGCTGTACCCACATGTAAAAGCAAGTTCAGAGTGCACAGTATGCTGAAGATTCCAAACAAACACAATGGATGAAGGCAGAGTCAGGGGAAGAGGAATTTGATGCAGAGGAGGGAGAAGAGCTGGCCCTGGAAGAAGAGGAGCAGGCCAATGAGGAAGAGGAGAAGGCCAACATGGGAGAGGAGAAGGTCCAGGAGGGAGAGCAAGACAACCTCGCACCATCATTACGGACGAGATGCGAGCAACAGCTCAGCGACATGATGCCGCACAGTGATTGTGGTGTGTGTGTGGTGTGAATAACGTAAATAAAAAAACTTCACACCCTGTTCATGTTTTCAAGATTACTGTTGTGTGCAATAGATTCTGTTTTTGCATTGAGTTGTGTTACAGTAGTGTACGTACATGCAGGATTTTCTATAGATTTATACTACTCATATGAAACTCACAAATCTAAATGCCTAATCCTCTGCAGAGATCTACGACGATCCGTTACTGTATAGTTTCTAAAATATGCATTGGCAGTTATGAACCAAAGAACCTTCTCACAAATTGAGCATTGTGTTTTCAATTGTTTTGCTGTAGTGTGTAATGCTGTGTATAGTGTTTACAGTTTTGACAGCTTCAAGCTGCTCTCTTGGTGTGGGAGTTTGAGTTTTGCAGTGGGAAGGTGTGGTTGTGTTTATGTAGCTTTAGAGAAGGGTGTTGTGTTTGGACATTGGGGGACCTGGTGGTAACGTTTGTGACATGTGTTTTAGCATTTGAGAAAAACTGTAATACACTATAACAGACCTGTAATTCCTATTGATGATTTATTACAATTCGGCATTTTGGCAGCTTTTCTAATATGGACCTCAGATTCTTGTTAACGCTCCATGGCAGAAATACATACAAGTACACAGCTTGATGAAGCAGACAGAAGCAGTACCTCTGATTGGTTCAGCATTTTCACCTCTTATCAGCACAAATCTCAGCCTCTTCTGCTGTTTTCATTAGAATTTTAAGCTTTTCCAGAAATTCTGCTGATGGAACTCTTTTCAGCAAAATTTTCAGTTTTTTCTGCTGTTTTCAGCAAAAACCTCTTTTCAGCAGAAATTCTGCTGATTGAACTCTTTTCAGCAGAATTTTCACCTCTTTTCTGCAAAATTTGCAGCCTTTTCACCTCTTATCAGCACAATTCTCAGCAGGTTCTGCTCATTTCAGCACAATTGTCAATCTCTCCACCTCTTCTTTGTGAGAATGAGTTTGGCTCAGTAAGCTAAATAACTACCCTTAGACCAGAAGGGCCAGGTTCGAATCCTGCTCAGGGAAATCTATCTTTTTTTCTTTTTTTTTTCAAATTTTTCAGCTTTTTTCAGCAGACATCTTCAGCGTTAAGGCATCCACACAGCATTTTCACAGGAAATGCAAATTTTTCTAGTTCTTGTTTGCAGTTCTTTGTGTAAAGCATGTTGTTAAGAAAAAATCTGCATAAATACAATTTGTTAATATTATTTATTATATTGCACTGAATCAGTGAAGCTTCTTACAGTACATGGGAGAAAATGCTAGGAAATAAGTCGTGAGCACTTTGCCAGGGAAATGCAATGCAATTACTCGTGGATGCACTTGTCAGCACTAGGCCTGCATACTACACCAGTAAGTAAAAACCTGAAAAATAATATAAGTTTGTCTCAGTGGCATTGCACATGCTTATCTTGTTTCTGTCTGGCCATTTTGTTTGTGACAAATCGAAACATTATTACCCTTTCTTTTTAGGGGATTGCTTTTATGTACATACGTCACTTAAGTTAATACATTTAAAAATGTTTAAAAAGAAAAAACAGCATGTAACTTACTGATCACATGATCTCGATCCACATCACCGCAGTGACCTGGAAAGCAAAAATAAATTCACATGTCATTATTTAGCCCTCTGGGGAGCTTTTACTATATATCAACATATGGCTAGTAGTAGTGTGACTTTCCCTGACCAGTCATTTACTACATATGTAGTGTGTTGTTGTGTTATTTTGTAATGCACTGTGTTCAGAAAATATTTGGATTGTGTTCTCAAAGGTTACATGGTATATTCATTTGGTTAATCTAGCTATCAGAGATCCAGAGCTTGTCTAGCTATGCAGTCATCATGTGTTTCAAAATGCCAGCTTACATGAAATAGATTGCTATTAGTATTCTGTATGATAACTGTAAAATTAGCCATACTGTAGGTGGGGAAGGGGAAGTGGTAGGCCCGCTGCAAATTCTGTTTTGCAGCAAGCTCTTCAAACTTGGTTAGCAGCGGCTCTGACAGATTGTCCACAGACTTCCCTGCGAACACAGCACAACACAAAAACCCTTTAACATATTTACCAAAGTAATAAAGTATCAACAGTGCTGTGCTGCTCAATATAAAGTACCTAAAAACGTAAGGGAGGAACCTACCATAGAGTTTCATTGTGATCTTGCCCTGTTTCTGGTAGTACATGATGGCATAGGAATTGTAGTCTGTATCCCCAATCACTATCTCAATATTCTGCTCAGGGGGAGATCCTGGTATATAGAGAACAGAGAGCAAAGTACACACAGGATCCTGCTTTATTCTGGGACACTAAGAAACAAAACTGACCTTTCAGTGTCAGTCTTCCTGGGACTGATGTTAGATGATAGACTTGTAATATCTCCCAACACTGGTGATTACTGAGAAGAGAAGAGAAGAGAAGAGAAGAGAAGAGAAGAGAAGAGAAGAGAAGAGAAGAGAAGAGAAGA
>NW_005187408.1:2253734-2270525 GCF_000239375.1 Pundamilia nyererei
AAGAGAAGAGAAGAGAAGAGAAGAGAAGAGAAGAGAAGAGAAGAGAAGAGAAGAGAAGAGTGCATGACAAATTAATCAATAAAACTTGTTTTTTCTCTGTTGAGGCCAGAAAGATTTCATAGCACTCATACAGCAACAAAAGCTTTCATAGAATGTTCTCCAAAAACAACACAAGCCACATTTTTTCCATTTAAATGGGATATTATACTTCTAGGTCAGTTTGGCCAAAAAAGAGTTAGCAGAAAAGCTGACGGATTTAACTGTTCTACCTCATCCTTCCTGTTTTTGAAGATGCATAAATAACATTAAACACATGGCAAGGAATAATATCAGTAAGAATGGAATGAGGGATTCAAGAAATTGGCTCCCTCTGCTGACAAAAAAATAGAAAGAAAGCAAAGAACATACAGAAGAATCAGCCACATGTGCAGCTGTACTCACTGCCTTGTTTTGGTGCTAACAGACAGCGTTTCATTAGAGGTAGCGGTACGAGCAATGGTGATTACTGTTGGCTCCACCTTGGTCCCGTGATTTACCAGGTAAGAGCATTTAGAGGCAGTATTAAGCAGGTACCATGTTCCCAGCATCTAGGACACACGCAATCAGAGAAAGGAAAAAACAAGATTTCAAAATATCTCAAAATCAATCAATTTGTCATAGACAAATGTCTTATCGGATTATTCTAATTCATCCCATCCCACTGAAATCAGAATTCCAAAAATGTTCCCGTGTCAAAACAAAACAAAACATTTCTTTTAAATGCCCTGCTCTATCCCCTTCATATCCGTTCACCTGCACAGAAAAATTCCCTCATTGCCTCAAACACAATATTGACACAATTATGCAAGTTTGCCTGCATCAGCAGCCCCCACAGTAATCCATAAAAATCAGAGCTTTCACAGCGATCGAAAGTTTGAAGAATAAAGGCTTCTCAGAACTGGCCTTTGACGTGTTCGAGTCTCTGAATACTTTACTTCGATTCCACATAGAATATAAGGACAAAAACTTGTTGGATTATTCTTAGACCAGTGGGACAGAGCGCTTTTGTGTGTATATGTGTGTGTGTGTCATGATCTAATCAAAGCAACAAAATAGCTTTCTGGCTATTTTCTTATGTTTATATTGACTCATCCACCATTAAGTTACTTTCACATAGTTTCCACAGATTCTTCTGCAGTCCTATTTGTATATCATACTGTGACACGGTACAACAATCAAAAAAACAGTGTTCAGAGGTAAAATAACAGCACACAGAGCTGTCTGCTGTGTTGGCGACATCTGCAACTGCCTGGAAACAGTCGGTCTCTTGGCAGTTGCAGCTTTTTCATGAATCTCACTGTCTTCAGCAGAAGGTTAAAAAGATTAACTAAAAAAAGAAAAAGACCAAATACTGCTGATGTTATTTGGCACTATATAAATTGAATTGAATTGAGCAGCCAGGGCCCAATGCAGCAGCAGTGAAAATATTCCGCTTCTTTATCTTATTTCTTACCCTTTCTATGTCTATGTCTTGTTCGGGTTGGGTCAGGTCAATAGGTGTGATCTTTGGCTTCTTGGGAGGTCGTCTTTGGGGTCGGGGTCGACTCTTAGCTCCACCTACAGCCTCAGCAGAATCCCAGAGGTACACGCACATCAACATCACCACTGCAAGCATGCAACGCCATAGTCCAGCCATTGTATCGCTGACAAACAATTCTTGTTTTTGTTTTATAGGTTTTCTGTCCACCCTGCTCTGTTTCTCCCTTCAGCTGTTCTCTTTCTGCTTTACTCAACTTGCAACACATATACCCAGAAGATATGGATAAGCAAACAGAGACCCAGAGACAAACAGTGTGAAACAGAGGATGGCCTGCTGAGTTAAATATTAACTTCATGGTAGAGATGAGGCCATACTAAAGTGCTGTGGTGTGCACTTCTGAACAACAAGAGGCGGCAATAAATTACAGGCAAACATCGGGGGTCATCGCAGCACAGCGCCGGATTTAGACGTGAATTTATTGGGGGGAAAAAAAAAGGATCGGTCATGTTTGCGTGATTGCCATCAAAGACTTCAGCTGGATATGTACACGCAACTTCAGATTACAAACCAAAAACACAGCAATGTTTTTGCAATCCTGCAGAACAACAATTTTTTGACTGTTTTTTCCAGATATGAAAATATGCTAAACATTAGAATGCTGTTAAAAACACTTTGTGGCATTAATGGCTTCACATATCCTACACATATGTTCCAAGTGGCTCATATGAGAAGACCTTCATTCAGATGACAGTTAAGGCAAAATACTTAACAAACATTAGTAAACAGTAAACACCAGTGACGAAGAGAGAACAGAAAAAAGATTATTGGAGAAGAAAAATGATTTACTGTGAGTCCTGTAGTCCTGTCCTGTGTAGACATCTCTCCAGTCCATATATCCATTAATATATGCAATATAAAACTGGTTTCAATTCACTTCCAGTTTAACCCACAATTCATCCCACTGCACATCACATAGCTTTTCACTTTAAACCCCCCCACAAAAAACAAAAGGGAAGTTCTTTAAACTGGTCCTGTTTTTTTTTAATGTTTTGATGAAGTCCATCAGTTACACTCATCCTCATCAGGTTTGTCGTTTTCTCTGGTTTTAAATGTGAGGGCAACACTGTTGATGCAGAAGCGCTGTCCTGTTGGGTCTGGTCCATCATCAAACACGTGGCCAAGGTGGGCATCGCACTGTGTGACCCAGATACAGAAACATAAAAAAGTCAGACGTTTGTGCACATTTTTTTTACTTTAACCTCTGCTTTATAGCACAAACAACAAGTATCACAGCTAAACTGAATGAAACCTTGGCTTCTTTTGGTTCCTAGCACAACTCACATTTTTACAAAGGACTTCTGTCCCAGGGCTGCCCAGGCTGTTGTCAGGGCGCCGAATGATGGAGGTGTGGCTTTCATCACCCTCCCATGTCCCGTGAGCCTCATTGAATGCTGGCCAGCCTGTCCCGGAGTTGTACTTAGCCTCGGAGCTATGAAGAGAGGAAGGAAGAATTTAGTAAACATCTGCTGATTTTTTTTAAAAAATGAGCAAACAGCAAAATCATCTTATACCAGTAAGCCCTCATTTTTCAGAGTTTTAATAAAAGATTATGGTCCAGTCCAGAAAATGTGCATACCCCTTTATTGGTTAGATGTATTACCTGAAGAGTGGAGCGTCACAGCAGACACAGTGATACATCCCCATTTCAAAATGGTTCAGGTAGATCCCACTAAAGGGCTGAGAACATCCACAAATACACACACACACACACCAGATCACAATGTAAGGAGCAGAAATACTGCTCATTTCACTACCTGTGTGTTCTTCAGCACCCTGGTTTTGCAAGTGTATACAATGACTTGTCCTTAGTCCTGTTATAACAAGATGAAATATCTCTGCGTTTCATTTTTCGGGCTGTATTTAATTCATAATGTAGTAAAAGTGTGTCGTTGTGATACAGAGCAGATCAAAGTCCACCTGAGAATGTGCTGCTGTTGATGAGATAATGTATGTCACTCTGCTGGTGTGCTTATGTGCACGTGTAACCTTCCACTTATTAATTCTGAACACAAAGCTTCTTTGGCATTAGGTTACATAATAATTATATTGTTTTTTGTTTTTTCATACACTGGACTCACCTCCTCAGTTCCTTTCTCTCTGGTGACTACATACTGCTCTGGGCTCAGTTTTTTATGCCAGTCTGTAGTCTCACTGTAACGTGTGAGGGACTGCAGGCCTGCACAGAGCAAAGGTCACACATTTTAGATATGCATATTTAAAACAAACCACATGTTTTGCGCGTGAGTGTGCGTGTGTGTGAGAGAGAGAGACAGTGAATCATTAAAGCCACATTTGTGGCAGAGTTTCCTGTAATTCATGCATTTTCTTATCTGATCACATTACCATTAATAATACAGACTCTGAAAACTTTAAAGCTGAGAAAGTGAGGCTGCTTGGAAATATATTCTTAAAGAATAACTAAGACTAAAATATAAACATTCTAATCTCAAAGAATTTCCACTTAACTTCTGAAATACTCTTTCAAACAGAGATGTAGAACCTCTAATAGTAAACATTCGTGCATGATGGTGCAGCGAGCTGCAGCTCAAGTACAGCGCTGATATAAATCAGAAGTTCGCTCACGGTACCTTGACATGTGGACACGGGACGGATTATGCCGGGGATCCTCCTCGGTAACTCTGCAGCTCTGGCTGTGGCGTGTTGAGAGGCAACAGCGACAATCCGGCGGACGAAACGAGACATGTTTGCTCCAGTGGAGTCAAGTGCGACTAAAGTGCAGCTTTCAGTGGAGCCAAGCAAACTTGCCCCATCGAGATTTTTCACGCCGCGGCGAGTTTGGGCTGGTCCTCGCTCGGCTTATCCGGGCTGTTAGCGGGGTTACACGGTCACAAAACACAACTGAAGCTACAAAGGTCAAAGTGGATGGAGTTCAGTCGTATTTTATTGCCAGCACTGTGCAAAGAGCGCAGTAAGCGCTGCTGAATGGGAGTGCGTATATGGATCAAAAAATTAAAATAAAAAAAAAATCTAAGATTAGATTTTAGATTTTTTTTAAGACTGATACAGAGATATTTGTTGATTTAAAAATATGACATTCAAATAGGTAAGCCATATTTATTTATTTAATTCTTTTAGAGACATGAAACATGAAAGGATTTCTCTAGCATTTATTGTTATTTATTTAACCTGCTCCTGTATGCTTTGCTTTAGTTAATAGCTAATATTGGCTATTTGCCAGTCTATTACACAAAGTCCATATACACATAAAATCTCCACCTCATCCCCTGAGAGGTGGTATAAATACAATCCTCAGGCTCGGGTCCACTTGAGGGGACTTTGAAGGTTCTGCACAATATCGTGGTTGCTCCTGGACTGCACTCTTCGGCACAAAGACCTCTGATGTTGTGCTTGGAATCTGTTGGAGCTACTCTTCCGGTTTTGGGATTACAACACTTAGTGTTTCCATTTCCACTGTGACTACTTTAGCCTTTTCCTTTCACACCTGCTCCAGTTGTTCCTTCAGCCTTAGTTTGTGATGTCAGTTGTGCCATTTCTTCCTAGTACTGGTGTCCGCTGGGATTGCCACATCTATCTGCTGTTCACAACCATCTTTGCAGGTGTCTATTTGAATACTAATTGTTATTGTTATTATTAATAATAATAAATGGTAAAAGGCCTGTACTTGTATAGTCCCTAAGGACCCCAAAGCGCTTAACACATTCAGTCATCCACCCATTCACACACTGGTGATGGCAAGCTACATTGTAGTCACAGCCACCCTGGGGCGCACTGACAGAGACGAGGTTGGCGGACACTGGCAACGGGTGAAGTGTCATGCCCAAGGACACAATGACCGAGACTGTCCAAGCCAGGGCTCGAACCGGCAACCTTCCGATTACAAGGCGAACTCCCAACTCTTGAGCCACGATCACACGACCAATAATAATAATAACCTGTTCAACTGTTCCTTAAGGCAAAAATCGGATGAGTTATCAGATGGTAGCTACTCATGATCAAATACATGATCAAAACAACCTGCTGAAGTTCAAATTGAGCATAAGAAAGAAGAAAGAAAAGAAGAAATGTGATTTAAGTGCCTAAAATCACATTGCCTTAGTTGTTGGTGCCAGGTGGGCTGGTATGAGTATTTCAGAAACTGCTGATCTACTGGGATTTTCCCCGAAAACCATCTCTAGTGTTTACAGACAATAGCACAAACAAAGAAAATATCCAGTGTGCAGCAGTTCTTTGGGTGAAAATGCTTTATGATGCCAGAGGTCAGAGGAGAATGACCAGACTGCTTCAAGCTGATAGGAAGGTAACAGTAATTCCAATACCCACTCATACAGCCAAGGCATGCAGAAGAGCATCTCTGAATACAAAACACTTCAGACCCTGGAGCAGATGGGATACAGGAGCAGATGCAGAACAGGAATGTATGTCTACAGTTCACACAGGCTCACCAAAATTGGACAATTATAAGATTGGAAAAACGATGCCTGGTCTGGTGAGTATAAATTTCTACTATGAAATCTTTCTGGTAGGTTCAAAAACATGAAAGCATGGATCCAAAGCTCCAGGCTGGTGATGGTACCATGAAGCTGTAAGAGATATTTTCAATTCTCCAGCTGAAGCATTAACTTTCTAAACAACTACAGCTTGCACGTTGGCAAAAACACTGCTTCACCATGTTGGACCCATGCTGAAGTACAAAGGTTGAATCACTGTGTTTAATAGAGAAACACCACAATAGACACGATTTTGCTTTCCTTTATGCATATGTAGAAAAAAAAATAGTCAACTGATGAGGTCAGTTGACATGATGCACACATCATGTACACATAAACACACATTACATATAAATCGGTTGATGCACATCAGACAAAATATGACGTCAAAGCGTTACCTTCTGTGGTATTTAAACAATACAATACTGATTATATAGTTTGATATTGGACTGCAGCTGGGCTATTGACTGGAAACAGGTTTCCAGGTTGGTGCACAAGGTCTACTATGTAGCGGCAGGGCTGTGAAGAGTGCAGCTTGTTGGAGGAATTTCTACTGAAAAGGAGAACCTCATTCCAAGCACGGTTGTAGTCTCCCCTAACAAGTGTGCAGCTCAGTCCAATGCAATCAGCCAGTGACTAAAAGAGGAGACAGAAGAATGTCAGACTGAGAAATAGGCTGAGGAACAAATATTATGGAGAAGACCTTAAAGAGACAGAGCTTAAATTGGGATGTCAAAACATGTTGGTCAGGAATAAAAAATATTAGGAAAGATGATGAACATAGCCGCTCATGCTAATGCTACCATGCGGGTAAAGAATCTGTACCTTGAACAGGAGTGCCCTGTGATAATAGATTCCCTTTTTGATGAAACCAATGGGAATAACATTAGACTGAAGTTGAATCTTCAGCTCACTGAGGTGCAGAATCCAAGAAAACTCGTGCATCTTTTCCTTCTCCACTGCTCCCCCCATGGCTTCGCTCACCAGCCTGAAAATAAGAGCAAACCCAACCAAAGAAAATGCAGAAACCTTTAAAATAAAGTCTTTGTTTTCCATTCTGATCTCTCAGGGTATTGTATTTCAGTGTGTTAGCAGAGTGTCTGCATTGCATACCACTGCTGTCATTTTTAGTCAGCTCTCCTGACATTTTAAAAGTTGGTGTGTAAATGTCATTTTAATGTGTTTCCATGACTCCAGAGATTTGTTTTAAACAATAGCTGCTGATAAGTTACTTCGCTCTCTCTTTGCATGCCAGTTTCTGCATGAATACGTTACCTGGCTAAGGATTCACACTGCTCTTTTTCATCATTCAGTGGAAAGATGTATTCTTTGGCAATTTTTATTAGAATCTGCAATGAGACATCCTCCATCATTCCCCGTGGTTTCTCTACAGGAGACTCAGGCTGAAGATAATCTTTCTGTTTTTCTTCCTTCTTCTTCCTGAAGAAACAATAAATTAGAAAAGAAATCAGGGGAGTCAGTGCCTTAAAATAAGAAAGAAAATCACTACTTAATATTCCACCTTTGTGAACTCTATCACACATTTCACATCACAGGATCCATGTTAGTGACACTGCTTTATGCTCATCCTTCATATTAACAGGCACACTCTTTTTAGTGTCTAAATCTCCTTTATGTTATCTGATTTTATATACATGTAATGAAGAGAACATATCATTACAAGATCTAATCATTATCACTAACGCAAGATCTTTCAATATTTTTTTAAATGTCAATGTTTTTGGCACTATATCGTCTTTAGCATGCGTCAGAGATTGTTATCATCTCTAAAATTTTTAGACAGTTTCAATAAAAGGTATATGAATACAGCACAGGGATGTATTTGAACACACACAAACTTTAGTAATAATAATAATAATAATAATAGAGTACATGAGGCCATAATCTTTCTGTTCCTCTTCCTTCTTCTTCCTGTACAAAAAGAGAGTAAATTAGAAAAGAATCCTGTCAGTATCTTACAAGGAAAGAAAATCACTACTTAAAATTCCACCTTTATGACCTCTTTTAATTCATTTCACATTTCGTGATCAATGTTAGTGGTACTGCTTATGTTGAGCCTCCACATTAACAAGCACACTCACTTTGGTGTCTTACGGTCTCCTTTAACTCTGCTTTCTGACTCTGATGGCTTGCTCTGTGTTTCGTCTCGCACATCTACTGTCACCCTGCAACCAAAGGACATCAACAAAATGGTTTATATGAACACACAGCACTGTATTTTATAAATCTTTGCACATATATTGTGGAACCATTACTCTTTGTGACTGTTTTTCTGCCAAGGCTACAGGAAAACTTGGGCTTAAGGGACATTGCCAAGAACTAAATCAGGTTTGTCTTGGGGATATAATATTTATTTCACTCAATAACTTGCAAATCAATTTATAACTTGTATGAAATTCTTTTTTTCTGGATTTTTGTTTGATATTCTGCCTCTCTCCATGATTTTTTTTAGCATGCAGCATTTATGTAGCTACATTTTCATGTAGGAAAAGGTAGCATCTTTTAATATTGTCTTGAAATGGGATTATTTTTGGCACAACTTCCTGTTTAGCATGTGTCAAAAAGAGTGTCAATGTATAATAATCATCATAATAACAATAATAATCATAGCTGTGGCCAAAAAGAGTTTGGACAAAAAAGATTTTTGTCTCCAGAACCTCTGATGTTAGTTGTTGTACTACTTCGCAAACACACTCACTTTGGTGTTTTACGCTCTCCTCTGACTCTGCCGTCTGACTCTGATGGCTTGTTCTGTGTCTCTTCTGGCACATCTACTGTCTCCCTACTAACAAAAAACATCCGTTAATTGGTTTATAGGAACACAGAAGAATAAGTCAGAAAATAAATTCAATCGTGAGGCCTTTTGCTTTGAAATTTGGCTCATGCAGAAGCTATGGATGAGACCAGGAATCAGTTACATAACAGGCTGTTTAAGAATGCCTGAAGTGTTGCGTGTAAATTCATGCTGGTGGAATGGGGGTCTGGGAGGGGTGAAGGGCTGAACAGAGGTACCCTGAAGGGGGTACTGCTCTCTTTTCCAAAGTTAATTTATGAAAATGCTGAAAGCATTTAACAGTGCATGCATATACAGCCTTAAACATCTAAGATGTGTTTTTTCATTGCGTGCATGCTTTATGTGGCTCAGTGAACACGCATGGGTATTGCATGTCTCTTTGTGCTTTTGCACATTTGTGATTTTGGGTGCAAGCTCAGAAATCCATTATTTGAATCACAAGAAGCCCTCTGAGTGTGTCGCCACCCTAAAGAAGGGCCAGCGTACACTGCCACACTAATTATGCTACAGGCATAGTGGGGGAGAATGGGAGGAGGAAAGGGAACGAAGGAAGAATAGAGCACAGGACTGGAGCAGAGAAGGGGAGAGTGATTGTAATCTAACAGCCACAATAAATTTTCTGAGCAAACAACATGTTGTGACTTCTAGTGCAGGAACCTAATGGTCCCAGTCAATTTCTGTAATTGTTCTGGTTAATTTACTTTTATTACCAGGTGGGAGGAGTCAGCTGTAACTGTTTAGAGGGCTATTACATACAGTATACCTTCCATTTGTCCTCGAAACATCTATCTAAACTAAAAGAATGTAATAATAAAGCATGCTTCTTAAAACAATTGGTGTCTTTTAAGCACAAGCATTAAAATAATGTAGTTTATATTTCTCCTTTTAAACTATCAAACCATACTCTAATATTAGATTCGTACTCTGGCAATACTGTTGCTTTGTTGACAAAAATAATGGCTTGCCGCTGGTTAACCGGTTGCTTGGACAGTTCCTCTAAAGTCAGCATCCTCTGACCAGGGTGAGCCTGAGGGAAAACACAAGAGTTGCATTTTAATTATTATGTGAAAAGTCATGTTGCATTCTTGTGAAAGACTGCCAATAACAAAAAAACAACAACCAACTAATGCTATGTTAATAAGATTGCATTAAAAAGTCCTTGAAAGGACTTCTGACAGCATACCTTTCCAGCATCGTAGAAGCCGCAGGTGATGATGTCAGTGGAGGCCAAAGAACTTGTCAGGCTGTATTTAAAAGACAAGTTGGAGTTAAGTAGGCTGTTCACAGCCAACTCACTGAAACTGTTCCTACGGGTCTTTGACTGGTTGATTTCCTGAAGTATTTCCAGGGCTCTGAGACACAGATAGAAACAACAAGCATAGACCAAAAGAAAGAAAGAAAAGAAAAATATTCTGTCATTACTAATAAATATAAAAATGGACAAATGAACAAAGGCACATGTAGTCACATCTAATATTGTCTTGCACTGCCATCTGTTGGTTATTTAGGAGATCACATTAAGCAATATCTATGCAGATATTGCATTTATTTTATTCGCCAGCCATTTATTTGGTGACACATCAGTCATGCTCTAATGACAGTGTTATCTATCACGTCTTACCCAAATTTGCACATCTCCACAGCAGTTGGCTCATCACTGGCACAGACATTCACTGCCAAGCATGCAATGTGCAGCACCTCCTTGGAGTGAGACTGCAGTAGATTGACCAGAAGCTGAAGACCTCCAACTCTGACTAGCTTGGGTTGAGTATTAGTTATTTAGTGAAAGAATTTCAAATGTAGTATCACAAAGTGAAACCGAATGCTGTTTAAAATAATCCTGCTGTCTTGAGTAAAGTTTACAGCAATGATTAAAAACAATGATCATTATTTATTATTACTGAACATGAGAACAAGCCAGCATTCTGAGGTCACATAAACACCAACCTCTGTCCTAGCTTCTTCATCACTGGCCAGCACTGCCAGGCAACGTGCAGTGTTTACCAGGACTTGTGTAACTGTAGATTTCAAGGGTTCCAACAGAGCCTGTATGGCTCCATGTGACAAGATGCTACAGCGGATGATCTCATGTTCTGCCATGTTGCAAAGTGTGGCAGCAGAATTGGCCACTATCTTTGGACAGCTTTGATACAGCTGCTGTATGAGGAGCTTGTCGCCACCTTCCTCATACACTTCACTGGAAAATACAATAAACAGGGAGGGAGGTTTAATGAAAAGTTAGACGGCTGACAATTACTGTAGTTTTACAAATTTATACGTTGTTAAAGCATATTATTTCCAAGCATACAATGCGTGGGTTCGAGAGTTCGAAGAAGACTTGTCTGAAAAAAAAAATGTATAAGACAAGATTGGAGAAGACAATGGAAAAGAAGTAAAGAAATTCCGTGTCTTATTTTTATGAAAAAAGGGGAGGACAGCATTCTAGTCCAGAGTAGAACACACACCTTTAAATCCCTGAAGTCATTCAGATTTTATGTAGCTAATAATGGGAAAACAACTGAAAGGGTCTAGAAGTTTACAAAAAAATCATATTTGGATGCTTTATGCTGGACATAAAAGACAAAAACGGGCACTTATGTGCATGCATTATGGGAATTTTCAGAACTTCTTCCTTTTCTGAGAGATGTTTGGGATTATATGGGCCAAGGGTTGAAGTGTGATTTGACCAGGTCACCAATACTTTGCCTTCTTGGGAACAGGGGTGTCCTAGCATATCTGAATGATCGATATGAACCAGACAGTGTGTACTGGATGTCTGACAAATAAATACTACCCAGTAACTTATCATACAAATAGTCTCATATGCCTTATTCTGTGTCTTTAAACTGCCTTGTTCTTTGTAGATGTTTTTATACATAATTTCATACATTTTGAATTGTTAAAAAAAAGTGCATATATCTGTACAAAAACAATGAGGTATAGGTAAGACATCAAAGTCCTCCGTTACTCACAAGGCATTTGACTCGCTGTTATGAGTGAGGTTAGAGAGGGCCTGGGTTGCCGCCTCTCTCAGTGCCAAACTCTCCCTGCTCAGCAGTTGAACCAGGACACTGATACAACCTGAAACACAAAGGAATCCAACTCAATTACACTTTGTTGTGCTGACTGCACCTAATCTCAGGGTGGCTTGGTGAAGATGTACGTGCCAAGTTCTCTGAAGCGTTCTTTGCTGTTTAGATGAAAGGTCAAGGCAGCCACAGCCTGACAGGCAGACGTCATCACACCAATGTTCTCCAAGGACAGAAGCTCAACCAGAACGGTCTCCACATCCTGCTCGTGAAGCACTTTGCAGCTCTCAGCTAAACACACAGTCAAGCACCCGCATACACACACACACACACATAACAGAATAAATAAAATAGAGTAAATTATGTGGGAAAGTTGAAAGAAATCTGTTGTCTCCAATTGCCTTCTGTGCTTACAGCTCTGAGCCACCCTGGTGATGCATTTAATAACACCTGACCGGATTTCAGGCACACTGGGAGTGAGGACAAATTCCATCAACTTGGTCAGTCCTCCACTCTTGTGAATGAGTTGGACACTTTCACTGTCACTCAAGCAGTTAGCCAGGACATGTAAGGCCTCAGCATGTAGGTCACTGAAGTTCTGTGAGAAATAAAAAGATAGGTCCAGAGGACACAGATTTTAAAGGATTCTCTATTATTTTATTCTTATTAACACAAACCAGCAGAATAAAGACATATATTACCTAAACCATATACCTACCACATTATTCAGGATACCCATAAGCTTCTCAAATCCCTGCTTGTCCCTGAAGGTCTTGTTTGCATCTCTGTCAGTAGTGACATGTTGCAACGTCTTTAAAGCCAAATGCTGAATGACAGGGAATTCCGAATTTAAGAGCTGCAGAAGTGGAGGGATCCCACCTAATTCGTGTACCACCAGTCGGCTTTTGTAGTCCTTCATGGGGACAAAACAGCAAAGGTTGCAAAAGGTTCACAGAAATGTTGAAAGCATTTTTTTCAACAATCCTAGGAGCAAATTTGAAGCTGTTTTCACTCATGAAATCTGTAAATGTTGGGAGAAATAGGTCAGGACTTTGTGAAGTTGCTCTTTCTCACACGTAGCGCACAGCAGGAAACAGTTCGCATTAACTGCATTCTCATTGCTAAGAAATACTTTAGGTTTGGCAGCAGTGCTGCCTTAGTAGAGCAGGAGGGAGGCAGAACACAGTGTGACCACTGACACCAGAGTTATTACCTGCACTATTATCACATAGATTAAATTGGACACAATAAATACTTTCCCTTGCAGAGCTGACAAGTTAAACACATTCTACAGCATTAAACATCTGCACTGTCACATGTACCCCTGTAATGTTATATCTAGAAAAGTTCAGGGGTTCAGTAAATACGGTATGTGAAGACAACTTTATCATCTTTTAGGACTATAAAACATCACGTTAATTTTTCACAGTGAAAATCCTTAGAATTTTTACATAAAATTACATCCTAAAGCCTGATGACTTTGGGTCACCTGTACTAGGTTGGAGATGGTCTCTAGTGAATTCCTCTTGACATCTGGGTCAGAACTAGACAGCAGCTGAATTAGAGTTGGCAGCCCCTTGTTGTCAAAGATCTGGGCCTTACAGAGGAAATCCTCTGACAAAGAAGCCAGGCACAGTGTTGCAAACTCGTGGACAACTGTATCATCTTGAACAAAAATGGAATTTGATTATATGAAAAGAAACAGAAATAAATAAGGATTGATCACAGAAATACTGCCTACTGCCATAAGTAAACACATGTGCTCTATTTTGATTGTATGCAACTTATACAAAGTGACACTGTTTCCTTTAGTGATCAAAATATATCTTAATCTTCTAATATCTATTACTCACCTTCGAGTGATAGTTTTTCAATAATTGATGGAATGGCATCTAATTTTTTCAACGCAGTCCTTACATCACCTTTCAGATTTAAACAAGAGACACTACTCAGTTACTCAGTAAGGCTAGCACCTTGCTCATTGTTAAATCAACAGAACAGGGAATCCAACATCTGGTAGATTAACAGATGCAAATTCCTGACAAACACATAGATGGCCGGTAAACTAAAGGGTCATTTGTAGAATCAAGACTGTCGCATGAGCTTGTAAGCTACCAAGTCCACTGCAGTCGAATCTGCATCAATGACGTAACTGGTCTAACGCACCATTGGTGGCCATGATGCCCAAGGCCATGAAGGCATTGCGTCTGACCAGCTTGTTGTTGTGAGTAATGAGTTGGCAGAGAGGCGCTAATGCCCCAAGTCCCAGCAGAGAAACCTTGTTCTCATCTCCTAACAACAGGGGGAGACAGTGAACAGGAAAATTAGGCAGATGGTGATGAAGTGAATTGCAAATGTTGCAATTTCTGGATTTAAAAAATGCATATCAAAAAAATACACCATTACAAAACATCAGCCTGAAAGCAAAATTAAGACAGGATTTTCTGCTATTCAGCTGCAAGGTTGCCCATAGAAATAAAAACAATCAATAATATGTGGAAGGGTTAGCGGTGGGTACCCTACCATACCTTTCTCTGCAAATGTCTGGATCGCTTCACACGCTTTGATTAAAATGTCCTCCTCTGGGGAGTTCAACAGCAGCACTACTGTTGCTGGGGCTTTGCTCTCAAGGGGTAGCGGCTCAAACTGTGAGAGTCAACAGGGAGAAGGAGTGTTTGCAAAATATAAAATAAATAACTGAAATATAGAACATGTAAAAAGTCAGGTCTGTCTTTTTGACTTTCATACTTCTAGGACAATGAGACAGGACATATCTCAATGCCCAGCATGTACCAACAGGCAACAACCTGAGAACATGTACATGCATATGATATCCTGATGCCGTTTTCAAACAATTTTGTGCCCAAGGCCTACTAAAGACCAAGCCACAATTTCAAAGTACATTTTTATCATCAGAACATCATAAAACTTCATCATCTAGAATGAAGTCAAAGACTTTTTTATTGTAGTGGCAAATGGACACACTTTTGAGCATGACATCTATTTTTTCCCTTTGAGTTTCACACTCCCTCTTTAGCTTTCTTCAGACTGTTAGTGTCTGAAGTTAGTTAGTGTTAGTGTTATTATCCACTGGTTAAGAGGATGTTTCACCACACATGAAACTGATCATTCTTACCTCATCACAAATATAATATTTACTATCAGTCAATGTTTTTGATGTGTCAATCAGAGCATTTGATATGTACTAAGGCAAATTCAAATTTCATTCATTATTTTTTGTGTAGTTAGAATAATCATGATTTGTTGACACAAATACCTGCTTGTATATCAACCTTAATGACCTTTGATGCCAAGCCCCAATGAATCAAGTTCCATAGTAGTAGTTCCAATCAGAGAGTTGTGCATGCTTTCTAATTGATATGTTCCCGGGATGTACAGTAGGCTGTGTTCATGGTATGGATGTGTTTCAGTGGACATGAATTAAACCTTGTAAAAGGTTCAAAAATGCATTAATTAGGTTTTGCCAACACCTAAAGAAACATTAGGTGAGAACCTTCACAGACCTAAAGAAACATTCGTCACTCACCGTTTCCTTGATTGGCGTTTCCCTCTCGTTCCTTGACTTCTTTCCCATATTATGGCCTAAAGAGGAGCAATATTGATGAGAGATGGGTGTCCAATAACGGTTCAATGCGTTCAACTCTGTGAACCCATAAAGCTAGCTAGCTAGCTAGTTATGCTACTATGCCACTCCTCAGTAGCACTGTCGACAGATTAAGCTTACAAAACAGGCATATGGCAAGCTCTCTAATTACTATCTCAAAAATGAACCACGACTTACGTTTTCTTTCCAGACCAAGAGGCAACTTCGAGGTTTTAAACCGACAACAATAACCTCACCGTACTGTGTTTTGGAAAAGGAGGTTGACGCAACGTTGCCAGGCAACGGGTGCCATGTGGAACTAAATAATGGTCTAAACAATCGTTATTTTAACCTATTGCAAAAGGTTATGGCTCCTATTGTCTTAGCAGTTTACTTCGGAAACACTGACAATGTATTTATGTAATCGGGACTTGGAACAAAAATATATTGGGTGGTTATTTATCCAAGTAAAGTAAAAAGAAAAAAAAACAGTATAGTCCATGAAGGAAATGCTGAGAGACACAAAAAAGGCAGGTATTAGCTATGTTGTTTGTGTGTTTTTGAACATATCACACACAGATTTACACAAACTGGTAGAATAAATCCTGGGTAACAACGAGGGGGGCACAAGTTTATGTTGAGTGAGCGTGAGGTCAGATGAAGAGGTTGTGAATAATACCACCAAAATCATCATTGGGACATTGTAGCAAATGTGTCAGTAGCCATCAAAAAGTGCATGTAAAATGAACTGGAGCTCAATGGATTGGGGTCTAAATCTTTAAAGGACAACAGAACAGTCTGGCAATTAGATGTATAAGTGTCTATTACATTATTTTATTTATTGAAAACACAACTTGCATGACCTATGGAGGGGTGAACCAGACAACTAAAGGTTCTGTGCTGTTTTCTAATTAACTGTGTAGTTTACTTTTGAGAACTACTAAGATTTGGAAAGCTCTTCAGATGTCCTTGAATCTGTTCATTGAATTACACTGAAGTTTGGAAGAAAGCACATTCCATCATTAAATTATCATGAATATATATATATATATAGTTACATATATTTTTATTCAATATAAATAGAGCTCAGTCAATATAAATAGAGCTCAGTCAATATGAAAAGAAATGCGCTGCCGTGAAGGGTGAGCCATAAAACAAATGAGCTCTATACCGCATCAGCACATTGAAGCCTCCTGCTTTTACAGAGGCACTGACACAGCATTGTGCCAGTGGAAACAGCATAGTATGCACCTGAGGACCAAATGACCTCCAAAGACATTATCTCTGATGGTGTG
>NW_005187408.1:2270568-2272843 GCF_000239375.1 Pundamilia nyererei
TATATATATATATATAATCGTATCTACAGATCTACACCAAGTAGGGATTGACTTGGATGGTGCACGTCTCTGCTAATCCATTACTATTATAGAGGCTGCAAAAAACGGGGGTGGGTGAAGAAAACTGTCATGTAGGGCAGCCTCACTGAAAAAGTGTATAGTTTTCATTCAGTTATAACATTTTTGTTGCTGACAAGAAGGGTAAATCCAAATGCCAAATATAGACTAATATAGAAAGGCTCTTGCGCTATTAAAATACAACAGAAAGGTATCATGGGCCCGGTAGTGGAGGGCAGGAGTAGTAGCGAATCAGAACAGGAGACACTGCAAAGCTCAGCCCGTCACCTCCCATCCGCCGAGCTGTCAGTTGCAGCGCACATGAACATCAACGCTGCGGGAGTGGACCAAACGTTGATATTCTTGTAACGTCGAAATATTTGCTCCTCAATGTTTTCATTTAAACCGGGCAAAGACATCACAGGATACACGCCCTGTCATCTCTGTGGACTAAGTACAAACGCGTAGGAAGAGGGCTGAGCCGCTCGCTAGTCGCCGAGCAGCTGGCTAATGGCAGTAGTTAGCTTGCAGGCTCGATAGCTGGTGAACGGAGTCCGCTTCTGCTTCTTGCCGTCATTTGGTTAGAGAAGGTCGGGGAGGCTCATATTAGCTGGTAATTCTAAGCGTCTAGCTACCCTTCAGCATCTCTAATGTGCTATTTTTTTATATTTAAAAAAACAAGCGCGTGTTCTGTGGGTCATTTGCCACGGGGGCTTAACAATTGTTCATCCTCCGTACGTTTACTGTTTTTACGAAATTTAGCTTTGATGTTTGCTAGCTAACAAGCTATTCTCGGCTATGCTAACGCTACCTCGGTGAGACTTCACATCGCAGGAGGTGCAGAGAGCTCCAGTCGAGAGTTAAGGAAGGAAGAGTAGTGACTTATGATGTGGGCTGGCGGAGAAGCGTATGACGGTTAAGTGAAGAAGAGCAAGCAGTATTAGGCTAAACGCTTCGTATTTCCTCACGTTAGTTTCTTTCGAGCTAGGGCCACAGCGACAGCCGAGCTCTGTGGGACTTTAGATGAGGAAAAGAATCGGGGCACCTTGGTTTGCTGGGATGGCTAAATGAATAGTACTGACACTGCTGAACCGTGAGCTGGTGGCCGCTGTGCCAGCTTCAAGGGAAGACACGCTGTCGGGATTATCGCACAGTCTGCAATAAACCAGCCAGTTTTCTTAAAGATGGCTTCGGCGAGCAGCATTGCCGCATCCATTGCGAGCAAAACCAAGACCAAGAAAAAACACTTCGTTGCCCAAAAAGTGAAGCTCTTCCGTGCCAGCGACCCTCTGCTGAGCGTGGTTATGTGGGGAGTCAACCACTCGGTGAGTCAGACCGTCCACTGTCACTGTGATGATCTACGGTTATGTCTCCCTCGATCTTTTGATGTTCCACATTAAGGCTCACTTGCTGTCAGATATCAGCTTTTGTGTTACTGCAGCTGAGTAAAAATACGAGGTGACAGCTGTCCAGCGGTTCACTGAACTGTCACCGTAAATACATGACTGGCTTCAATTAGCGCAATCCATTAGTAATGTTTGCTTTAGTGAGCTTTTTGTAGTTGCAATAGTAATGTCGTGGATCTTATTAGGCCGTGGTTTTGATGCATGCATGCGCGCGTGTGTTCGTGTGCGGTGAACTCGCTTTGGCTTCCTGTTGTGCACATGTAGGATAAGCTCCTAGGGCTCTGTGTCATGAGAGAGCAGATCTTCCCATGCAAGACAGCTTATCTCTGCTGTCTTTCTCTTCCTTTGCTGAATAATTGCTGCACTTGGCCACTTCTCAGATGTTGGAAAAAGCACACAACTTGGCAGACAGAGGACATGCAAATATTTCTGGCACCAAATCACAAGTATTATACCTGTAAGCAGTGTTTTGTAAAAAGATTTAGGCTACACATAGATGACAGCTCCTTTTTTGTTACAGTTGTAGTATATAGCTTATCCTTGATTTTTGCCCAGTTTTTAAAATCGTAATTATAGCAGAGTTATAACTGTAGGGCAATCTTTTGGCACCAGACTGAATGAGGAAAACTGATTGCCAAGGTATAGCCAAATGAGCTGAGCAGCAGCATTCATATATTTATTAAGCATACACGTTTATTTTTATGTTAGTTATAGATTTTTTTTAACAATGATGGCAGTAACCTTTATTCTTTGATTGTAACTGATGCTCTAATTTCTCACGCTTTATTTTTCTCTGCCTGTTTTATTTATAT
>NW_005187408.1:2273074-2277565 GCF_000239375.1 Pundamilia nyererei
AGTATTTGGTGGATACTTGACATACTTGCAGCACTGTGGGCAGATTGAGGGGAAAGTCTTTATGGGAATGTGTTACATTTTATTTATTTATTTATTTTTTACTCTGCAGCAATTGATTTTTTGGAGTAGGGTTCATTGTGGCAGTTTAGTGTGGATTACAGAACCTCAGAATAGTCTGACATGCATGATGCCAAGGCAGCTAAAGATCTAAAGCTTTTATTCTTTATCTAAGCTGTAGTCTGTAGATGGATCACAGTCACCTGGCTTTGGTTAGTGTTAAGCCTGAAGGCTCAAAGTAAGAAACACGAGAGTTTTACCTCTGTGAAGCTATGCACTACAAATTAGTCAGTCTCTTGTTCAATGTCATTGAAGTGCCTACGAAAGATAAATGTATATAAATATACGCCATTTGTCCTCACTTTACTGGTTTTGCTTATCAGATGTGATGTAAGCAGTTGTATCAGCTAGATGGCCACCAAGCTCTTAAAACCCTTCAATAAAAATTTATGGTTATATCATGGATTATTTTTTTTTATTTATTTATTTATTTTGTCACATCAGTAAATTTAAGAGAAAATCATTTGTTGGTTTTTGTGTTTGTCCATGCATGTCAAAGCTAGGATTATATCATAATCATTTATCGGATTCAGGTGTCTACTTTTGTGCTGTGTCAACTGTCTGCTGAAACATTATGGGTCAGTGCCTTGTAACCATAAAAACCTAGAGTTTGAAGAATCATTGAATACATGTTCAAACTGTACTCAGATTGCTCAACAGTGCACTGGAGTCGTCAGCACATTCCCTTGTTATGCCTTAGGCTACTTCTCCTGCAGTTTTTCTCAGCAGGTACTCAGCTTGTCATACTATCAGCTATGTAAAAATTACATTCCATGTCAGGTTACTAGATTGAGCCACTGAGTGTTTAGGCCATCAAGTATTGATATAAGTAGGGCCACCCCTTACCAAATTTGCCTTGTTGACAAGTAGTTAGCTACTCATGCACATTTATGATAGCCATCTATCCATTCATCTAAACATCCATCCATTTTAAACTGTTTATCCATGCATCATTCATTTTTTTTATTAAATTAATTATAATTGTATGTATAGGGAGCATCTAAAACTGCTGTTAACTCTTGAATTATTTGAGATATTACATATCTTTGGTAACACTGCATAATTACAGAGATACAGACCTCTAGTATAAGCTTTAAAAATCTAAATTTTACAACACCACACAGGAAGCCGCCAGTTAATGATACCATTAAAGCAACAGTCAGCAAGGACTCTGTTCCAATAGTAGAAAGAGTGTTTAATTGGCTATTATTGGGCTTTTTGTGCATTTAACATGATAAGCCATGTTTGACGTTGATAAATGGTAGGTGAATGGTTGCCTGTGGGTTTTGCCGCTCTATTGGGGCTGTCGTTTACTCTTGAAATAAACCCACTGTTTTTATTTCCTGCCTGACGCGTATAAAATTAATAAATGGAGGAACCAGCTGTGTAAACAGTAATATCTATCTATAAGTGACTTTTGCCACTTCAGTGAGACTTTGAGTTTTGTTGTTTTGTTTTGTTTTTCCTGGCAACCAACCAGTGAACTAACACTCTTCTCATAAACTAATGTTGGGTTGGTTATTACGGGTCAGCCCGAGCTAAAGGTCACTCCCTGCAGCAAGGAGATTGCAAAAGTAACATGAACTAAAAAGGGAGTGAATAAAGGGTGAGGCTTGGGAATGCCACCAGACTGCAAAGACAGTAGGACATTGAAACACATTCATTCATACACATGCTCTGCAGTTGTAACCACCCTCTTTAACCACTGTGGGTTGTCATCTGAATAATCCAAATTGCCTTGGCTTAAAAACCAGATTTATTTGAATTACTGGTCCGTTCATTTCTCCAGTGCAGATTAGATGCCAGTAGTTCCAACCTTTATATTAGTCCAGTGAAGTGAGAATGGCATGCAGAATGAGACAAATAGAGTGCCAGCAATCATAGGAATAAATGAGATGTTTAAATGATCCCGTAAACTATGTGTATGTCATCAGAATTGTTGTTGTGTAATAGCTAACCAAAGATATGTACTTTGAAGTATTTAAAAGCTTCCTTAAAATAACCTTCTTAAGCAAGTAGCCCATTTTATTTTAATCCTAGTACTTTGAAATGTTGTCAGCATATATAGCATCTGTTTTTGGCTGCACTAAGATTACAAATTGGGATTGGGGTGCCTCAAGCCATAAAAATTGCAGTGTGGATTTTCGAAAAGAGTATTATTTGGTCCTTTTTCTTGCCTTCTGCCATTGTCAGGAAGATTTTTCTCACTATAAAACTTAATAAAAGAAACTTACATGACAGCGGATTTAGACCATAGCTCTAAGTGTCTAGCTTGGGGGAATGAAACAGGGCCTGTAATGCTTGTTTCCAATTCAAATTTTTAAATCTTTTGCTCTACTAGAGTAGCTATGAGTGATTCACATAAAAAAAAAAAAAATCAAAAAAAAAATCATTTGTTTAATCTTGTTGGTGCAGCCCATGTTCATCTACTCCCCAAGCAAGGCTCTCCCATAGAGGCTCCCATGCCTTTAAAACAGATTTATTCTGATTGGGTGCCCCTTGCACACAGCAGGTTTGCACAGCAGGTGTGTGGGACTGCTGTGCTCACAAGCAGACCTTTGTGCCTGCAAGACCATATTACACTTTATGTGACCTCAATAAAATGCAATATAATGTTTATTTTAACCGCTGACCACATTTAAAATAAGCATTCGAAACGGTAAAGTTATATATGACAAAAAATAAGGAAAAGCGTAGAATTAGCACTTGGAGCTTGCAGGATATGGCAAGTTAACTAACAGTCTGCATTCTTGCTGAAAGTAGTGGCTTTCAGAGGGAAGGAAAAGTGTGGTTCTTGGCTCTGTCTTATAGTAACGCTGTTATTATGCTTTAGCCTGAATGTAAATGAACCTAGAATAAGACAAACTAGCAACCCATTTTAGCTTCTTAAAATTGCAACATCATAAAGCGTTTTCTCTGTATTAATGTTTTCACACTACAAAGAACACTTTACAGATTGCATCTCTAACCTGTGAATATTTAGTAGTGTTACCATGGTGAGCCAGGGACTTCATAGAACCCAGTCTGTTGCAGAACCTGTTGGCATGAATTTAGGTCCTAACTCACCTGATGTGCCAGATGGTTTGCAACTCTGAACCATCTGGGAAATTGTCCTTGGAGTCTTTTAAAAGGGCAGGCACTAAAAAAAAACAACTTGGCTGTAGATTAGATGGCCAATCAGATCAATACACTACAATAGAGAGTGCTGAAGAGGAAAACCAAGCCTGGGGAAATTTGAAACCTTTGAAGCTAACTATTCTGTAAGGAAAATTTGTGCATAAAAGACGCTCATAGACATTCAGTTTCCCCCCCAAAAAAATTCTAGGCAGATGGCTGTGTGACCCATCTGTCTGTTGTCACACCTTAAACACTCCTGTAGCTGTGACCTTGATAGGCTTCCTGACGGGTCGCTGTTGCCATCGTGATCTGTAGAATCTTTCCAGCTACCCAATGGTGAAGTCAAAAAT
Organism: Pundamilia nyererei; assembly: GCF_000239375.1. Taxonomy (NCBI): domain Eukaryota; kingdom Metazoa; phylum Chordata; class Actinopteri; order Cichliformes; family Cichlidae; genus Pundamilia; species Pundamilia nyererei. The sequence goes on from NW_005187408.1 coordinate 2,276,659, forward strand.
ACTTGTTTCCTAGAAAGATGCATAAAAGTCCTGGCTACTGCAAGCTAATTTTAAAAATGTTTTCAGGTGCCAAACACCTTGCATCTCCAGTTTGATTCTGCAGTGAATCTGGCTCAGACTCCCAGGGGAGTCTGTAACAAGGGATAAAGTTTTGGTTTGTCTGTCAGGTCTATTTGTAAGTCCTTGTGTTGTATGAGGGCAGTGTTGGAAGAGAAGTGTGTCAGAATGTGTTCTGCTGTTGTTGTGTGAGTAGATTTGTCATTGGCTGGAATGCTGCATTGTGACTGTTTAGGCATCCTTTACATTAATGTAGCTTTGACTCCAGTATTTTCTGACATGCTGTTGCATATAATCTGCTCCAGTGCTTTTAAAACTAAAATAAATTTGCTAGGTTGTGTGTTGATTTTTATTTTACCAGACAGGCCTATGTAGCAGGATCTAAATGTATCTTTTTAGGTAATCGTTTCAAGTTTAAATTAAAATAGTTTTGTTCCTTTTTAAAAAATCTGGCTCCCCCTGATCTAAATTTTAATTCATACTAGCGCTACTATTCATTCTTTTTCTTTCTGTTTCTTCACGAAACCCCTCCCCTTCCTGCAGATTTTTAACTAGTTTTGTGAGGGTCTCTTTATTTGCCATCCTGTCTATGTGGCTCAGTTTCATGCCCTGTCCCCCTCTCTCCTGCCTCATTGTCTCTGTGTCTGACTCAGAGTAGCTGTGCCTGCTTCTGTGTATTACATAAGAGTTTGATTCTATAAATATCTGTAGGAGTGACCCACAGCTAATACGTGTGATGATTATGGAGAAAAGCTGAAACCTCACATCCTGTCACCCTGAGGCAGTGACAGACAGAAGAACTTGTTGAAGCATGTGGTTTTTCTTGCACTGAGCATATAATTTTTTTTTT
>NW_005187408.1:2278667-2308196 GCF_000239375.1 Pundamilia nyererei
TTTCTTTTCCCCAGTACATATTGAGTTACCTCGTAGTAAGGTGACTTTTTGTATTTCCTGTAAACCATAGAAAGAAGGCTAACCTGGATTATGATGCAGTATTATGTACTATGTCATAGACCACCACTGCTTGGGACTATGGTGAAAGTTGGTGTACCAACAGTTGTTATTGTTCAGGCTCAGATCTTTTTCGGCATCATTGCATTTAGAAGAACATGTTATCTTACATTGGGATCATACTTACGTTGACATGTTTTCAAAACCACACCCATTGTGCAAAAATTTAAATCAACAGATAAATAACCGTGGTTCTAAAGAAGTTAAAAATGCAAGATACGGAGTAACATATTAGCTTTGTGAACACTGTAGGTAAGTCTTTATTGCAAAATACCATTTTTATGATATACAGTCATGTCAAAAAACTGTTTTCACATGACTCGGTGCAGTCCTATTAAATGCAGTACCCTCCATGATTTAATAGCTTGTAGAATCACCTTTTAGCAGCAATAACTTTAAGCAATCATTTTTTTGGTATCTTTTTTTTGTATTTTTGTAAATCAGTCTCTCACATTATTGTGGAGGAATTTTGGCTGACTCTTCATTACAATTTTGCTTCAGTTCAGTTAGGTTTGCATGCATTCATTCATGCACAAGTCTCTTTATGGACTGCTGCAGCATTGTAATTGAGTTGAGTTCTGGACTTTGGGCCTTTCCAGCACCTTGAGTGTTTTTTGGGGGGGGGGTTTTAGCAACTGTTGTAGATTTTCTGCTGTGGAATCACTCTCTTGTTGCATGACCCAATTTAAAGATTTAATTTACAGAGGAATTCATGGTCAAATTACCTTGCAAGGTGTCCAGGTCCTGTGGCCACACAGTGAACCCAAATCATCACCCCTTCGACCACAGTTGGTATGAGGTGTTTGTGCTGATATGGTATTTGTTTTTCACCAAAATAGCTCTATTTGCACTATATGCAGCCAGACACCTCCAATGGAGCGTCACTTGCTTGTGGAGTGTCACAAGCAAGTGTCACCAATCTCTGTAGATTTGGTGACACTTGCTTGTGATCAATCAAGTGAATTTGATAAGCTGTACCTAAAGGTGTGCATAGTTTTTCACTGGATTGCACAATGTCCTGTGGAAACTATTATTTTCATACGGCCATAAGCTAAAGTACTCCAAATTGCCTTTGTGGCAGTTCCTGTTGCAGTGTATCGCCTGCACCACATTTTGCTGTGATAATTAACACATAGATGGGTAGATTGGTGTTGGTTTCACAAGGATAAACCAACACCAGCAAAACGTTTGCAACTGGTAAAGATAGCAAAAACAGGCTTTTAGTAATAGCTGCCAAAGTTGATTAAAACCACTTATGACTATGTCCATGGGAGGACATAGCTGTCACTGTGTTTGTCGCTGTAGGCTGTGCTTCATTTATTCTGAGTCTGGTTGTGACACATTTGTTTAATAGGTGTAAACACATGCAGCAGCGCTGGTTATGCTGTCTAAATGTTGCACTGATGCTGCTGTACTTCCGCACTCCTGTGATGTATTGATAGCAAATCTGTCATAGCAGTACTGCTGATTCAAATAGTTGTACAGCAGGTTATATTCATAGCACCATACATTAAACCACAAGCACAGCAAAAGGCTGAACAGTACTGGTAGCCAGCAATTTCCTGACAGTTCAAAGTGGTTTTATGTTGTTCAAAATTAAATCAGTACTAAAATCAGTACTAAGCAATAAAAATGCATCACACTATACTTGCAGTATCTACTTGCACTGATGTGTACCGTATGGTCCAAAACAAGAGGGGAATCTAATCTATAGTTAATAATATTCTCTCACATTAAGAAAAGAGAAGACAGAAAGGTGTAAGTACAATAGAAGTTGCTTTATAAGTAGCAGTCCAGTCCATTTACAATGTTAACACAAGACTGTGAATTACTTTCATTTACTTGTCTCCTTAGAGATGTTTAAGGTTATTTTATGTGTGCCCACCAATAGCCTATTTAACAGTTACAGCTAACGTTTAAAAAAATAAAAATAAAAATCTTAAAAGACATTGACAAAAATTCCCCTGAAGCTAAGATCCTGCAGGTCGCAAGGCTAACAGTTAACTGGCAGAAACCCTAAATAACCTTTCTAGCCATCACTAGAACAATGGACAATTTTCCCCAACTACAGCGTAGTGAAACATGTTTTTCTTAAAAGCGAGAACAGACCTATTATATGCAACTATCAAATAATGGTATGTGAAAATGTTTCCTGTTTCTCTTTCTAAAAATGTTATGTTTGACCTTTACTAACAAAGGTTCAAGAGGAACACATCAGAATAATTACATTACCAAGTTAACTTTTTCCACTGATAACACATTCTGCTTACAGTTTGCAAATCAGTAATGGTGTTATCAGAAAAGATAAGTATGATCATGATTGGTCGCATCTTTCCTGTTCATTGTCAAATATGTCCCTGTGGGCTACCCATCTTGATTGCGGGTCTGATTAGTTTTGCTTCTTTTATATAAAAGTCTGGGAGCAGTTTTCTTTTCAGCTCTGTTTCATTCGCTCTTTCAACTATTAGTGAGTCATCTGTCATTGTGCAGAAAGATGAGGCTATGCCGAGCTGCTGACAAAGCATGCTATCTTCACCAACTTCCTGTCCAATGGAGCAACAGCGCACACTTACTTCACTCTGGGCCGGAAAACCAGTCTTCATCACCATGGAGACAAAAAGGAAGTGGTGGTGTGAAATTGTCTGCAAGGAAAATAAGCACATGAACTGGATGGTCATATGAGAGCCTGAAACATGAAATAGCTCTACTTAACATTATATGGTGTGGGCTAGGCGCAACTATAGTCAACTATAGTGAAGTTTATATACAACATTTCCACAAAGGCACCTGCGCAGATGTTTAGCATCAAGGTAGAAGCCTATAAAAAAAAATCTTCATTTGTAAAACATAGGGCAACATTGTCATCCTGGGTAGGCACTTTCTCATGTTTCCTTTTGCTGTTTTTATGGTTGTGAAATTTAAAGGTAGCAACAAGGACATTTGCTGAAACAGTAAATCTACACAAATGGTCATATGAGGGTAGTTTGGGGAAAAATGAACCTCGAGGGACCCATCGTCTCTTTTATCTAACAGATATTTTCATCTCAATTGTCATTGCTGAACACTAGTGTCCTCACAGACACGTGTGTGTGTCTGTGTCTGCGTGGTGTGATGAGGCATTGTCTCTGCTCTTGTGTGAAATGCAGCTTTGTTGATTAGGTGACATCTCCCTTGTGTACCCAGGATGCATCTGTTGTATTACGTCACTGTGACGATAGTGCCTGTCACAACAGGGTGCTGAACCATACTTGGATATGACATCTGTGAACTTGGGTCCAGGTTCAAGTGGCAGAACAGGCTCAGATTATATACTTGACCAAAATAAATTAATATCATGAGCCTGTGGGGAATTAGCCCTACATCTTGGCTGTGCTGGGAATTTGTTAGTCATTAGTTACAGATTTTTCTTAAATTATTAATGCTGAATGTCTACATTTTAATATAGCAGTTTCGTCATATATAATAATTTGAGAGTGGACAAGATCATAGACGTATTCTTCCACGCTCAGCCTGTTAATACATGTCTTCACCTGACTGTGACTGGTATAATGAACTTTCTGTTGCATACTGTCTCCAACATTTCTGCAACTTTACAAGGCTGCAGATGATCTGCAATGGTAAAAACATTGGATACCTCGTTTAAGTGAGATGCTGAAGTCGTGATATGACACCTCATTTTGAATCTCAGCACAATCCTAGCTGTAAGCAATGTAGAAAATTTCAATCACATTTGAGACATGGCTGCAGAGGAACATGCACATGTCTTGTTATTAATCAGTCAAAATGAAATATTTTAGGCTACTCCCTGCACCGTCATCACGAGTGTGCTTGGTGGAATGATTGGAGGGTTATTAATAGATTCAAGCAACCTGCTAGGAAGCCTGCCGGCAGCCAACAACAAATGCACAAACACACACACAAATACACACATCGTATGTGCCTGATTCATAACAAATGTCAGGTCTGTGCAGTGCAGCAATGTGAAGCATGGCCAGCTCCAAGGGAAGCTCCTGCAAATGTACCATAGGTGATCACAGCTCTCCTGTTCACTGTATAAGGTTCATTGAAGCATCACTCTTGAAATTCAAGGTAAATGTCACTGGGGGTTTTGAAAGGATGAGTGCTCAATTTTTAGCTAGTAATGAGGACACCCCAGTTTCTTTTAAAATTGCATTTCAGAGACTAGAGAAATGGCATTGCACACTGAAAAGAAAATGTCATTATGCTCTGAACTGTAAGCATGTTCTATCAAGAAGATTAGAAAATAGCAGGGCTTCACAGACTGCAGGATCTTGAAGAAGCATATTAAGATTAACTTTTCTGCAACACATTCTCTTACTCCTACAAATCCACATGTTATCTAGACTCTATTTATGTCTTGTATTAGACATTATATTGACATTACAGGCTGCGTGTCACTCTTTTTAAAGTCCCCATTTTGTCATTGTCTGTACATTTAAAAACAATGACAAACATTTGCATTTTCTGGAGCATTTCCTTTTGATTCTCTTCACTGCCTGTCCTTCAGATTTGTAGATGACATGATCCTAGAAATGTAATCTATTAAAATGTTTACATCTCCAGTTGTTCAGTGCTGAAGATTATCATTAATTGATGGCCCTGGACACATTGGTTAATGCTCTTTTAAATAATAAAGCACAATAACTTGTATATCTGCTTTAGTGTGGGTTACAAATTCATCCATCAATGTTTTGTTTTCAGGACCCCAAATTTCAGATATCTCAGTTATGTAGGATTGATAACTGTAATATTAGAACAGCCAAACAGAGCACAATCCATGTTCTATCTTAACTTTATTTCCACATTGTGTAGAAAGATACAATGAAAGAATCCTTTAAGTGTTAATTTCCTCGGTCACTACATCATATTTTGTCTAGGATTTCTGGGACCTCTTATACACCACATGCTTCACAGACATGCTTTAAGCTGCTTCGTTTTCCTAGATGCATGACTGATTGACCCTGTTTTTGTGTTTTTCTTTGCACAGATAAACGAGTTAAGCCATGTCCAGATTCCCATCATGCTCATGCCAGATGACTTCAAGGCCTATTCTAAGATTAAAGTGGACAACCACCTGTTCAACAAGTAAGTTCTTTTTTTAAATTCCAAAGTAATTGTGTGTCACCAAAATAAATGTGTTTTTTAAATTAAGCATAAAGGAGTAACAAAACACGCTAAATAGCATTCATGAATTCTTCGTTATGTTTTTCTGATTTTTGTGTACACACAGGGAGAACATGCCTAGCCATTTCAAGTTCAAAGAGTACTGCCCTCTGGTGTTTCGAAACCTCAGGGAGAGGTTTGGCATCGATGATCAGGACTTTTTGGTAAAAAAAGACTTCTACCATTTGTAGTATATGATTGGTTTAAATTTGAATATTGGGTTGTCACTTACTAAAGATAACCATGTTTTTTTAGTAGATGTTTCACAGTCTAATAACTTTAACAATCTAAGCACACTTAAACACGTAACTACTCCAAAACAAATGCAGTCATCTTTTCCCTCTTTTGTTTGAGCCCACTCTGTCTTCAGTTTTTGCTCTTTCCCAGTAAATCCCTGTTTCCCGGTGCAGTATGTGAGTTGGCTGTATTTGGATGTCATTGTCTCCCAGCTCAGTGCAGCTGCCCCTCTTACATGTTTTCATTAGGGCTCAGCTGGCTGCAGTAGGAGTTGAAAGTCACCAGTCCAAAATGCCACATTGTCGCTATTAAACTGGTATTAGACACTTGTTGAAGATAGAAGGTTTAAAGGTTTGTTTGTTATTTTTCATGGTGCTTAATGTCAGACGTATTAGTTTATGCTTTGGGAAGGTCATTAGAGTGCAACAGTAACCATTATGTTAAATAAATTATGAGAAAAATTGGTAACCACTGCAAAAAAATTGATAAATTTAAGCATTTCTTTAGCGTGTTGAGCTTGTTACTCAAATGATTTCAATATTGCACTAAGACTTGGTCATTTCTTACTTTTCATACTTTTTAGCAGTCTCAGAAAGCAAATCTTCTGTAAGCTTCTAAACATAAGAAGAAATGATATTGTTGTTTCTGCCACATAACTCCAAAGTTTGTTGTCATTCTGCAACATAAGCTAACAGTTTAAGAGAGGGGGTGAGGAATTCTTAGAGACTGAGGGATCGAGCCATAGGGTATTGGATCATCTTACTTGTGAGCTCCAAAGTCTGGGCAGCGGCTGTTTACGTCTGTGTGTAGCTTTGGCAGCGCAGCAGCCGTAGGGGTCAAACCCTCATATGTTTAGACTAGAGTGTGGGAGGTGGTGAAACAATAAGAATGCAGATGTACTTGCTGTATTTCTGAGCTCCCTCACAACTGTGCACTACCTCAGAAATTTCCCTATCAGCTATTCAATAATGAGAGGTAAATATGAGTTCTGACTCTTTTTCAAAACAGGTTTTATAGGGAAGTTAGGATTGTCAAAGAGCAAAGATGACAAGCTGCTGTCATTTCACTGTGCCCATCCTTATCCTTGTTTCATCTTTGTTTGTGCTCTGTGTTTGCAGAACTCTCTGACACGCAGTGCTCCCTTAAACAGTGAGGCCCAGGGACGCAGCGGGGCCCGCTTCCATACCTCTTACGACAAACGGTACGTCATCAAGACCATCAGCAGCGAGGATGTGGCCGAGATGCACAACATTCTAAAGAAATACCATCAGGTGAAGAGGGCTTTTTTAACTATAATGTATGACTTACTGTTTATTCTTCCATAGGAAGAAATAGATTATGCTAGCCTATGGCTGATGAAAATAACATCAAAAGGAAAAGGGACAAGCTGTTGTCTTTAATAATGCAACTTCTTATTGATCTTGCAGTTTAAGTAGTGATAAAAAAAAAAAAACTTTATGGGTTCCATAGTCATGCCATGTCCACTGATAGCTGTTGTAATAGGAGCCCCTTACTCCCTTTAGTCTGTTTATCATCTCTCAGGAAAAAGCTAAGTTGTGCTTTGCTTTAAAAATCTCTTTCTTTATTCCATAAACTCTCCCTGTTAGTACAGGCATTAAGTATCCATTGTGACTGAAAAAAGGGTCATATATTTGTCTTCTTCACACTCTTTCTGTAGTTTATTGTTGAGTGCCATGGCAACACGCTGCTTCCTCAGTTTCTGGGGATGTACCGGCTCACAGTGGATGGGGATGAGACTTACATGATTGTTACTCGCAATGTCTTCTCTCACCGCCTTTCTGTCTACAAGAAATATGATCTCAAGGTAAGAGGGAAGGAAAGAAGAACACACAAAAAAGAAATGAAATGAAGGAGGAGAGGTGATCAGATACAGCATGAATGTGAAAAGAAATTGAATCCGTGTGTCTTTGTTTTTTGTTTGTTTTTCTAAGGGGTCCACTGTGGCAAGAGAGGCGAGCGACAAGGAGAAGGTATAGTCACCTGCTGAGAGCTAAGGTCCACTGTTATACATAATCACGAATACTAAATATCTGGATAGGACTCTTAGCCATACCTGTCTGCTTTGAGCAGTAAATGATATCAGTTACAATTTTAGCTAGAATTCTTAATAAAAGTAAAAGCTTTAGATATCAAAGCAAACTAAACAAGTCCACCAGACTTCCACTTAAATTTGCAAAGTGTTGCTTAATGAAGTTCTGAGAGGATTTGTGAGTTGGTGTCGTCTTAAACAGCTGTGCTGTGTACCCTGCCGATGTCTTGGTTCTGGTACTACTGAACAGTCTGGCAGTCTGAGGAATAGTTTAAATATAGTATATTAAACGTGAATATTTTGTTTAAATAACATGTCATAAGAAAGCCATGTGGATGATTAGAGAATGAGAAAGAAAACAACCTGTTTCCAGTGTTTTCAAACAGTTCCAGGCTCACTGTCATCACCCAAATGGTTTAACTAACAGGACTCTGGTGTCTGCTTTTGTTTCCCTTTGGGTGGGGATGACAGTAGCAAATATCCATCTCCTTCAGGTAGCACCTACTTTGTCACTCCATTCCCTTTCTAGCCACTGCATGGTATTTTTGTTCCTTTTAATTTGCTTCATTCCCTCTAACCTGGCTTCTGCTGATCCATTAGTTCCCCTGCTTGCTGTCTGTGTGTGAAAGACTGATGGTTGTGTGCATCTGCGCGTTTGACTCTATGTCTGGCTGTTTGTTGTTGTAGTGTTTTTATTCGGACAGATGTTGTCTCATGATTGAGTATGTTGTTTTTTATGTATTTGTCTGGTTGGTTGGTGTGTGTGTGTGTGTGTGTAAACAGTGTATATGAGCAGGACATTTTGTGCGATGGAAGTTTTGCTGTTTGATGTGAGAAACAGCCTATTTTTGAGCTTTTGGCTGCTTGAACAGAGTCACCTGTTGAAAATGAGTTGTCACAGAATTTGCAGAAATCTGACTGATTTTGTCTTTTGTGTTAAATGTGTATTCGCTAACAACAGTTCAAATGGTTACCTTGCCTGATAAGAAGAGTTTTATTTAGCTGTTTTTTGTTTTGTTTTTTTTCCTTAAGGTTGAAGGTTTGATCTAGAACAATGATACTTACAGACATCGTCTTTGATTACTTTGCAGTGCAGTGTATCAGCTTAGCAAGATGGAAAACTCACTGCTCTTTTCATTATCTGCATACACATTTATTTCTGCAAAGTTTAGTCTTTGCCTGTAAAAGGTATTTACATAGGCTGCCCCAGTTTTGAACCACAGCAGTTATATGGGGGGGGGGGGGCTTAATTGTGGAACACCATGCAGTGAGACATGGAAGACTTCAGGGAATCCCTGAACTAAATATAGGCCTCTGTACATGGGGAACAAGCAAAATATTATTATGGTTAAAACAGATGAGTGGAAAAACAAAGCAGCTGAGGATTTAACACACACGTGAGCCTACTATGTGACCTCTTTTCGTCTGCAGCGCAGCTGTGTGAAGCACCATTTGTTGTCTAGCAATAGAGATTAAGAAGCAACAGGATACATTTTGGCAAGCTCGCATGTATTAAGTCAGATGTTATATTTTCTGAGACAAACTGTCACTCTTAACTTAAACTACAACAATTTCAAAGAAGTTGGGCCACTGTTTAAAATGTAAAATAAAAATGAATGCAAATCTCATGAACTCATATTTTATTCATAATAGAACATAGAAAACATAAACGTTTAAACTGAGAAAATGTATTTGTAATTTAATGGCAGCAGCACATCTCAGAAAAGTTTGGGCAGGTTTGGACTTGGGGCAGGAATGTTGTCCCATTCTTGTCTGATATAGGATTCCAGCTGTTCAACAGTCCTGAGTCATCTTTGTCATGTTTTTTGTTTCATTGACCAGATGTTTGCAGCTGGTGTAATGTCTGCATTACAGGCAGGCCAGTTCAGCACCTGGACTCTTCTATTATGAAGCCATGCCGTTGTAATAGCTGCAGTATGCGTTTTAGCATTTTCTTGCTGAAATGTACAAATATGCCCAAAAAAGATGTGAATGGAAGCACGTGCTGCTCTAAAGCCTAAGTATGCCTTTCAGCATTTATGGTGCCTTTCCAGATGTGCAAGCTGCCAATTCCACAGGCATTAATGCACCCCCATACCATCAGATGCAGGCATTTAAACGGATGCTGACAACAAGCTGGATGGTTCTTCTATTTAATCTAGAGGACGAAGCGTTTTCCAAAAGCAATTTCAAACTTTGATTTGCCTGACCACAGAACAGTCTTCTACTTTACTTCTCTGGGCACTTGGGCCCAGAGAAGACAGTAGTGCTCCTGGATCATGTTCACATATGGCTTCTTTGCAGGGTAAAGAGCTTTAACCCGTATTTGTGGATGGGACAGCGAACTGTGTTCGCGGACTGTGATTTCTGGAAATGTTCCTGAGCCCATGCAGTGATTTCCATGACAGAATCATGGATGTTTTTAATATTGTGTCATCTGATGGCCTGAAGATAACGGGCATCCAGTATTGATCTTTGTTCCTTCCACACAGAGATTTCTCAGAATCAGTCTCTGAAACTTTTGATGGTAGTCTTTGAAATTTAAAGTTGAAGAACATTATTCTGAAATTGTTTCATACAATTTGTAGATTGAGTTTCTTGCGGATTGTGAACTTCTACCCATCTTTACTTCTGGAAAAACTCTGTCGCTCTAAGATGCTCTTTTTACACCCAGTCATGTTACCGACCCAATGCCCGCTAGCCTAATTAGTAGTAAAATTTTCCTCTAGCGGTTTCTTTTTTAGTACCACTTACTTTTCCAGCCTTTCATTGTGCAGTTGCAAAGTTTTGAGACGTGCTGTTGTCATCAAATTTAAAATGAGCTAATGTTTTTCATGAAGTAATAAAAGTTCTCATTTTTGACAGTTTTTGATATGCTTTCCATAGTTTGTTGTCAATAACGTGGCTTCATGGGATTTGCAAATCATTGCTGCTTGTTGGTTTTCTTTGTTTTTTATTTTTTAGATTTTATTCTTTGGACTTCTTTGGATCTGGGGTAATACTACACGTTGTTGCCTGTAGGTTGTATTGATTTCTTTGCTTAGTTTAACTTTTAGCTAATAAGCAATACATAACGAAATAACAAGTAACAATACGTGAAGCTTCTTTACTCTAATACTTATCTTATAGTTAAACTGCAGAGTGCAAAATACAGCATCTGATCACACATACATTTACACCAGACTTGGAACAGATCTCACAGAGTTAACTAAGGTTCAGCCTTTAGAGATCAAGATCTGGCCACACACCCACGACCCCACACACAGGAATACAGACATGCTTAAGTTACGTTTGCTCTCACACACTCAGTGGGTCAGTAAGATGTCTAAGAAGTAAAATGGTGTCAAATAAGAATAAAAAAGGGAAACAGTCCATTTTGCTCAGTCTGTATTCTTAAAAAAAAAAAAGTTTTAAAGAAACGCACACAAACAACAAGCACGGCAGAGTCCTCTCCTGACTGCATGGCCCTCTCCCTTTCATGCATGCATCTGCATGGTATATATAATGTTTTTCTGCATCCTTTACAAAGTTACATGATTTCAAACACATTCCGATGTGTATGAACACCGGCCTCATTCTTTTGCACATTGTGGGCATTTTCTGTTCTACTCATGTATGACATGTATATTTTTTTCTTTCTTTCTTTTTTTTTTTTTTTTTCTTCATGAAATAAATTCTGTGGTTCTTGTAGCTGCTGTCTCAGGGGTTTGGCTGTCAAGCAGCAGCAGCAGCTGGCTTTTCTGACACATTTTATATACAGCATTTACCAGAAAAACAGTCAGGTGGTTGACACCTTCATTTATTTTATTCTCAAACTAAGTAGAGCTCAAATGAGGTTATACTGGTCTTATATGGGCCTATTAAATCATGTTATTTATATTATTTGTGGTTAACCAGGTATTTAGGACACTAGCAGTGACAGCGTTTTATTTTATTTATTTTCTTTGGTGATCTGTGAAATTTAGAGGTTGTGTTTGTTTGTCATAAATAGTCGCTGGTCATTGGTTTGTGAAATAGAACTAATATCACCACTAGGTCTCTGTTCAATGGCTCGAAACTGCATTTATTTTCTTTTTAAATAAAAAATAATGTCCTCTCTCTCTCCTTCACAGTAGAAACAGCTGGTATCCGGTGGGGCCACATGGCTTTCATGTGGCCATATGAATGAGTCTGAACTCCTTGATATTTTATCTTTCTTCCTTTGTCCGGTAATTTTAATCCTCTAGAAAAAGTTCCACGCCTGATAAGTTGTTTGGTAGGTTCATAGGATGCAAATAAGTTTACAGTTGTTTCCTCGCTCTGCTAAGTCCCAGATCCTTGCTCCATAGAGTAGCTTTGCCAGGCTGCTTTCTTTCTCTATCAGGTGTTTAAGCCGGGAAATGAACAAACACTAATGTAGGCGGTGCAGAGTAATGCCTCTATGTAATATCGATCTTAAATTTTGATGTTTAAGCTTTAGAGGGAGTCTAAAAAATTTATTTTAGGTCGATGTAACCACAAAATAGTGTCATCTTTTTACATCTTCGTTGGATGACTGTGTTGGAGACTGATATGCACTTCTTGGCACGTCCATTGTAAAGACATCAGATTTACAAACGTCTAGACGGGTCATGCAGATCTTTCGCGCTGATGCCCTTTCCAACCCTCTACCAATCTGAAAACAAAACTATTGTATTCTGTTACATTTTAAACACTTTGCCTTTACTTCCAACTTCCTTCCTCCCTTCCTCTCTCCTTTCTTCTTTCCTCTCCTCCACCCCTACCGCCCCTCCCTCGCTCCCCTTTTTCTAGCAGCCACCCCCATCAGAGGATGCCCCCCCACGGCCCAAATCTGGTAATGTTCAGCAAAGGCTGCAAACACTGCGGATTGCCACGCGCTTTTACTGCGCCATGAAACACGTAAGAGATGTAAGAGAACCAGGGCTCATATACCAGGCATGATCTATTAAATCTATCTTATTTTATTTATTTATTTCTGTTCTTTTTGTATGGCCGAATATTTCCGTTTGTTCTCCAGGCTGATCCACTGTTATTTAAATGCCATATTTTTGGCAAACATTTCATCCATTTACAGTCACATTTTGGTCAACTTGTCAGTAAGATTGAGTTCGCCGAGTGATTCATTGTTGTTCCCAGCATTCACTCACTGGCACCTTTTATTTATTTGAAACACTGGAGAGCAAGAAGCAGTAAAGTGGGACGATTTGTTTTTATACTTCACATTTTGATCTTTCTTCTAAGCCACTAAAGTACTGAAGAAAATGAAAATGTCTGTGTGATAAGGAGAACCTTAGACCTGAAATACTGAAGCAAAACATCCTTTTCTGTGCTTGTCTAGTACATAATTTGTTTTGGGGACCATGTTCCATTGTTTTGTAGAAATACTCCAGTATATTGAAGCCCTGCTAGTTTTAGGTGTTCTGCTTTTGGCAGCAATATGGCCATTGGGTCTTTAAAAAGGGTTTTGTAGAGCAACTAGTAATCATACAATCATGGAAACCCACATAAAACCAATGAGTGTGTACATAAATGATGTACACACTCATAAAGACACGTTCTGTCCTCAAACATAACAGTGTTAAATGAAGTAAGTAGCTAATTTTGTGTTTACGTCTGAGTGGTTATAATACAGCTGCTGATTTGCTAGTAACTGATACCAAAGTGCTGGATAACAAAAGTGAAATTAGGAAGTCTTCATAGTGTGCAGATTACATGTCACTGATGTAAAAGGTGCACTGTAACAGTGTATAAAGGTATAAAAATCAGGAGACAGCAAAACTGCAAGATCCATTTCAAGCCAGCTGACAGGAGAAAAAAGAAACAACATTCGTTTTCAAGGCAGTGGAAAAGTTCACCTGTCATGCAGTTTTGTAAGGCTCATCAACAACCTTTCCTTTTTTTCTCTCCCCTCTCTCAAATAAATCTTTCTCGCTCCCTCAGCGAAGCGCACCAGTCAAGTGTCAGACCCAAATTATTTTAGTCAGTGTAGCTGAGAAAATCAATGAGAGTGCAACTGAAAGCATTATTTTTTTGTGACTTGGAGGAGCAAGAAGAAGGAAGGCTTGGGCATGGAAATATTACAGTTGAAATGAGCCCACAGAAAGATGGATGAATTGCCAGATTTGGGATGTCTGATCTGGTGACAGGCATCTAAAATGTTTTTGGGTTATTTTTGCTCTTTGCAGTCAGCCTCATTTATTTTTATGTCGCATCTATATTCAGTCAAGAAAGTTGTACATTTCATTTATTTATTTATTTTTCATTTGGAGGTCTATGTCTGTATATATATGTGCTCAGTTGTCCAATGATGTGAGAAATATTCCTGTAAAGGCGTCTTCTGTATGTATTTGTATGTGTGTGTGCTGTCTGAGTTTGTTCTAGTGCCACAAGGTGTTGTGTGTTGCTGCTCCTCTCCTGCTGCCATAGAAACATTGTAGTAGCTAAACTGCTGCTGCTGCCCTCTTACCTCATTTCCTGCTCTCCTTTTCCTCAGTGACTCAGAACTAGGCCCCTCCCTACCCACGTATCACCTATTCCACCTACAGGCTGCTGGTGGTTTTGCAGCAGCATGGTTGAGGAGAAAATTGATCCCTGTAGACTGACATTTAAATAGGAAATTACTTCCTTCTGCTTCTAGGCTGAATAATAGCAATTAGTCTCAAAGATAACGTGGCTTTATAGAATTATTAAAATCAAACAAACATCTTTTTACCTGCAAACCAATATTTGGAATCTGAAAAGCATCCTAGTAGAGCAAGAGTACTTCTGCGAAACTAAGAGAGCGGATGCTTTTCGGAGTCTACTCTCGTGCCATAAAAGGACCTTTAGTGGCTTTGAGTTGGATGTTCTTTTTTTCATGACACAAAGTATACGGATCTACCAAATGCATTTAAAATGCTGTACAAATTTCTGTACAATGTGCCAGAAAAATGATGATAATACAGACAGTAAATACATTTAAGTGTAAGTGATACGGGAAGTTGTAAACTTAGAGCATCAGGTGGATCTGTACCCTGCTGTGTGCATGTTGCATGCATTGTATTAAACAGTCAAAACATTTAGCTCGAAAAGAGGAAAGCCTTGGTTTGGACAGACAGCTTGTACCCTGTAGCCAACTCGTGTTATGTTACCAGTAGTACTTGTTGTGTTTGGCTGAAGCAGACAGGCTTATCGAACAAACCACAGGCTCAGCGCCTCATATATGTGAATGGGGTATTTCAACATGCAGGATTGTTAGGCCGATGCAATTACATCCACACTCAGTATGAGTCATTTCTAAGATTAGAGTTAATCTTTGTAATCGTGCTTTTTGAAATACCCCCTAATGCTTAAAGTTGAGCAAGACTGTGCTATCTTTAAGTCCTGTGTAATGACACATATAATGTCTTGTGAGTACTCTATGGGAAAAAAACCAATGAAGAATACAGATGCTGGTGTTACAGCTTTTATTTAATATTGTATTCAGGTATGTTCAAGTATAGAATCTGTGTATGATTGGGTGGAGTGATATTTATTGACACTTCCTCATCTACACTTGATTTAAGCACTAAAATTCTGTCTGCACATTTTTGCCCAGGTCTGCTGTATACAGTACCATGCCTTTTGGGTTTGTGTTGTAGTTTTGGCTGTTTCTATCTGGTCACTAATCTCCAATACTAATGGGCAGGCTAAAGAGCTGCCCACCTACAAGGACAATGACTTCATCAACGATGGGCAGAAGATCTACATTAACGAAGAGAACAAGAAAATGTTCCTGGAGAAGCTTAGGAAAGATGTGGAGGTATGTGTTCGACATGAATTTATTTTTTTTCCCTGTCAAATTGTGATTCGGCTTTTGCGCTGTCTGTTGGTCCCATCAGTGGCTTTCCATGCATTAAGTGCTGTATGTAGCCAGATGTGAGGTAGCAAGTCATGCTGTAAAAGATCTCACTTGATGTCACCATTCATTCATCACTAGTTCATTTTATATTTTGCTACAAAGTTTTAACTCAACCTCTATTTTTTTCCTCTCATCTATTCCTCCATCACCACACATTATTTTACCATCCTGCCTCCATGCACCGTCCTCAGTTCCTGGCCCAACTGAAGCTCATGGACTACAGTCTGCTGGTAGGGATCCACGATGTTGAGCGAGCTGAGCAAGAGGAAGTGGAAAGCGAGGAGAACGAGGCCGAGGAGGAGGGTGAGAGTGACGGAGGAGGCATTGGGACCCCCCCTGACAGTCCCAGCAACACCCTGGATAGTACCAAGCCACTATCACCTGGAGAGTTCGACCCCACCATCGACGTCTATGCCATTAAAAGCAATGAAAGTGAGTGAGAAATGCAATCCTTGCATTGTGATGGCTGTATGTAATGGGAAAAACAAAACAACAAAGAACTAAGAGCTCCCCCTACTGGTAGCTTTGGTTTTCACTGCATTTATCACATCTGGTATTCAGTCTCTCAAGAAGATTATTTGTGAGAAATTGTACATACATTAAACAGCATCTGCTTTTTCCCCTCTACAGTTGTATGGTTTCTTATTTAGGGTGCATTTGCTTTAAACTCCAGGTGCTCCCAGGAAGGAGGTTTATTTCATGGCTATCATAGACATCCTGCAGCATTATGATGCCAAGAAGAAAGCTGCGCACGCCGCCAAGACTGTCAAACACGGGGTACGTAGCTGCATAGAGACCCATTATTTCAGTGGCTCAGTTGACAAACAACAAGGTTAAACTTGCCCAGTGATGATGGATATGTGTGTGTCTCTGCAGGCCGGAGCAGAAATCTCCACGGTGAACCCAGAGCAGTACTCGAAGAGGTTTTACGATTTCATCACCACTATCCTGTCATAGCCTCCATGAGTGACGGGGGCAAAGAGGCACATGGGAAAGGGGAGGGAAAGTGGGGAGTTGGGGTGGACTAGAGAAAGTGATGTAGAGGGAAAGCATCCAGAGTAAGAATTAATAAGGTGCTGTGATGGCTTTGTGTCACTCTCCCTTATCCATTCTCCTCACCTCTGTTTGTTTCCCTCTTTCTCTGTCTCTCTTTTCTGTGGGGTGCCACCTGCTGCAGCTAAAAAGGAAAAAACATTGTTCGTTTACATTCATCCTCTCCTCTGTTGAATTCTGTTGTTGTTACTTTGGATGATAAAGGCGTTAAAAGGAAGAGACCCAGTCATTACATTCTTTTTCTGTTTTGTTTTGTTTTTTTGTTTACGGTCGTTTATTTGGGAATATGGCTTTTTTTTCTTTATTGCCTCTAACACATCATCCAGCTCCCTGCATTTTTTTTATTTCAATGTCTGTATTTGGTTTTCCCATATGATGTTGAGGGGGAAGGTTGGTGGAAGGGTGTGATGTGGTTAGTGTGAGAACAAGTGGAGGTCGCTCTCAGAGGCGCGAGCGGGGATATAAAGAGGAAGTTTACGTTGAGCCTCGTCTAATGCAATTGCTTCGTATAAGGAAGTAGGAAGCAGTCTTCCAGCAGGCCAACTGCCAGACCCACACCCGAATGCCGAACATGTACTCGGCCATATAAATTTTCCCATTTAAATTCCTCCTCCAGCACTCGCCCTTTTGACGCCGCCCCCCCCTTTCCCCTCTCATTCCTGTGGTTTTGTTGAATTGAGCTTCTGGGTTAACCTCTGGCCACAGACTACTTAACTTCATGTAAATTAACGCTTGCTTTTAGCTCCAGCACTAGCTGCACCTCTGTGTCTGCACTTTGCTATCTTTCTGATTAAGAACTATTAATGGAGGAACATCGATTGTAAGATAAGAAGAGGAGCTTCTGTTTGCTGTCCACTTTTCAGTATGTTCGATATAGTTAGCAAGTCACGCTTTCTGTTCCATGACAGCAGAGAATTGCCCAGAAGCCACATGTGGCTGTTGCTTCTCAAGAGCGAATCAACTCCGTGTTATGGTGTCTTTGTACAGGGTGTCAGATTGAAACATGAACAGCCCTCAACTTTCTGTTGCCATCAGCACCTTATGAGTCAAATCATAAAACGTTGCACTTTTATTTGTTGTAAGAGGTTGTCAGTCTGTTACACGCGCAGCAACAACAACAAAAAAACAAACAAAAAGGAACTCGACTTGTTTAGATTTTAATCTTAGAAGCTTGGATTCAAATCCCATCTCCTCCATTTGTCACCTGTGGGCTCTTCTTACAGGGATTGGTTGGGAAACAATTCAATGCAATATTAGGTAAAGTGGGCGAGTTCTGTTAATCCAGCCTTTCTGACCCTATAGGAAGAGCCCACAGGTGCTGCATTGGTGGGATTTTTGATACCAGGCGGTAGTTGTGGTAGTGTGATTGTGTTCAGGGCAAACACAAGACAGTTTACCTCCAGCATCGTACCAGCACACACCCAGTGGCGGCAGATGGAGTGTGTGTGTCAGTGTTCAAAGGTCGGAAAGGGGGAGATGAAAGGGGGAGGGAATAGTAGATGTAAAGATACGTGTTGTTAAGTCATTAACACCAACAGCATCGTTCTCTAACCTCAGCTGTGAGTCTGTTATTCATCGTTGTCATTATGTCATTATTGTTGACTTTTTTGTTTGTTTGTTTTTTAAGGTGGATTTTGTGTATTTGAATTTGGTGGATTTATGAATTGACGTGCTAATATTTGTTTCGTTTCTGAGTTTGTGTTTTTTTTTTTTTCTTTGTATATTTTGCACAAGAGGAAAGGAACCAAATGTTACGAATACCCAATTAGCTGAAACGATCTTAACAAGGGAAATGCAATATTTACATGTATGTAAGTGAGAAAAGCTGTTTTTGCGCGTGACGTCGTCTATCACTTCTGGATAACCAACTAAAACAAGTAAACTCGTCCTTCTTGGCTGTTATAACCCATGCAAAAACGCTTCCATCACAACATGTTTGTTTAGATATCATAGATTATATTCACAGTTATTTTTTTACATTGGATTTTAGTCCTGAAAAATGGTTGCATTTAAAAGGAAAATTTAAAAAAAAAAAAAGAGAGAGAGTCACCCTTCAGATTGAATGATAGTGCTGTGGTAAATGAAGAATGATACTGCTTGAATTTAATACAATTTATAGATGTTAGTGGGGAAAACAGTTAACTCAAATATGCATGTCACAGGACTTCGTTTCCTTTCCCCTTCCTTGTCTGTGTTGTTGGCTGTTCTATTCTCTTTGTGTGTGCTCCCCCTCCCTCCACTTTTACCACATTCGTGAGATGTCCAGCATAAAAAAAGCCCCTGCCATGCTTTAAATAACTGTTGTTTTTTTCATTGTATACACTGTGCAAGATGTGTGCCTTTATACTCCAAATTATTTAATTTTATATTTTGTAATTTTTTTTAAACAACAGTAAAATGTTATTTTAATATTAGGGTGTTTACTTTGACGTTTTGTTTTCGACTTTTATTTCCGACCTTTCACAACATCTGCATTTAGATTTGTAACCTTTCAATAATTCAGTTAAATAAAACCAATAATTGTTTTTTAACCTACGTTTAAAAAGAAAAAAAAAGTAAGGAGGAAAAAAAAGCAAGCACCTGTGTAATGTTTGAACACAGTGGGTTGGTTTTGGTTGTGTAAATTTACATTCCCAGGCATCCTTTTCCTTCTCCTCAAACTGGAGATGCTGTTTGTGTCTGTTGTTGGTTCATGCTGGTCCTGCCTTTTATAATTTAAAAAATAAAATTAAAATAGGAGGTAATATAGTGTGCGTGTGTCGAAGTGCATTGTGGAGTGTGTTTTTTTGTGACTTTTTTTTGTATATTTACCCACCAGTCACATGTGCATTTTCAGATGTGATTTTTTTTTTTAAGTGTTTTTCCCAGATTCCACTTCAGTGTATTCATTAGTGAAACCAGCTTCTGTTCTTTCCGTGTAACTCAGATCACCTGCTTGTTGTCAAGGAGGTTATCAGCTGATAGTTCATCCTGTGTCAGTGATTAGTGAATATTCTTTTTGTGTTGTTTCACTGTAAATGGGCTGTTTTGTTTCTGTTGTCGCGTAGCTCCTACTGTACATAGGACGTGTCGAAAAAGAACATGTGGAAACGAGGGAGCTGATTGGGCCCCAGAGATCTCCTTGTGTAAGCTTTGGAAAGGAAACGGTGAACTTCACCAGATGCAAATTAAAAACAGTAACACCCATGCCCTGCAACTGTACCGTGAAATGAACAGTCCCTGCTTTTTGTGACTTCTTTTGTGAATGAATGAACTTCTCCCAGTATCCGCCACCCACCCGTCGACCTGCTGCTACCGTTAACTTGCCAAAAGCATCTTCCAGCAAGCAGAACTACCCCACATGAGCTTGAAGAACATTGTGTGTTGTATAATGTGTTTGTCTGTTTGTTTCAACTTTATTTTGTTGTTGTTCTTGTTTTCCTTTTGTGGTAGATGGAGTGAGGTGTGCAGCACTCATATGTGAACATGTCCAAAGTTATGGGAAACAACCCAGCGTTCATGAGGGTTTATCAAGTTTTAAGGGAATTAAAAATGCAAAACCAGGAAAAAAAGAGGTGGGATACCAGTTTTTGTTTTTTGAGCTTTGTGGACAAACGCAAACTTTTAAAAGTCCTCGGAAACAGTCACGTCCATTCATTTAGTATGCAGATGTCAAGTCAAACAGCAGCCCACCCCTGCAGGGTGTGTTTTGGTTTCACGACGGCAGCGAATCCTTTCAGACATGAGAATTGGTTCAAGCGTTGCTGTGTGTGTATGTGTGAGAGTGCGTGTTTGTTTTATTGCTGTCTGACATTGGTCAGCGAGAGTCCTCTTTCAGTGGCAGAGAGGTCAAAACTGATGTTGTATGTTTATTGTTATTCACATTTAATGATGACAATGGTGATGATGATAATAATAATAATAATAATAATAATACACTCCATTCCATAAGCGCACTCAAACATATTAAAGCACTGGTCCTGCTTAACTCAAAGTCTGCTGTGAATTGTTTATTTTCTGTGTCTCTCTTTTTAAACTCTTCAGGATTGTCTGGATAAGATGGCACAAGATATGCCACAAAATGTAATACTCACTGTGTGCAGAGGACAAAAAAACCCATTCAAGCTACTGTATGAGAAATGTTCCCAATAATTAATATTAGTTAACAACACTTAAAATATCTGTTTGTTTGAGGGGGGGGTATTCATTTTTTCAATATGATTAATTTAGTTATTTCTAAAATGGAAATTCCATTTAGAATAAATAAAGTGGCATAACATTTTTTAATAGCTTTTATTTATTTATTTTGATAACTTGAAGTAGAATTTAAGGGATCTCACCAAATTCTCCACACACACGCAAAAACAACAACGCAAACATCTGAAAGTTGCGCAGCTGTTTCAACATGTCTGCTTTTTCCACTTAACTGCTTAAATATTTGGCACTGCTAATTCAACAGGGAGCTGAGCCTTATTAAAAGTATTAGGCTGTGACATTTTAACAGTGACTAAATATATTAAAATCGTGACATTTGGCTAATTATTGCGCTGATTTTGCAATAAAAGTTTTGTTTCCTCGTAAACCAGAGCGCACTTCAAAGTTAGTTTTCCACTGAAATATAAAAAACAAAAAAACAAAAGGGAAAAAAAAGTGTTAAAGATGAATGCGCGTACACAGTCTACAGGTGTGTTTCAGTTTTGAGCAGAGGCTCGCGGGCGTGTGAACAAACGCTTCTACCGGGTCGTTTTCATCAGCTTATTATTTTTATACTTAATTAAAAATTAAAAAAAAAAAAAAAAAAAAGCTCGTCACCATCAGCTCGATCGTAAGCTCGGTATACTATCATTAAGTTTGGAAACCCTGGTGAACATGTCGCCTCTCTTTAAAACAGCCTATATTAATACGGATGTGTGTGTATATATATATATATATATACACACTAATGAACCATCAGCGTCATGTACTCGTATTACAAGTCTTTGGATCAGTATAACTATATCCAACTTTTTAGTTGTTGTTTTTTATTATTATTATTATTGTACGTGTTAGTTTCGTACAGTAGTTTAAGGGGAACGAACGCACAAAATTAAAACACTTTGCCTCTGGTCGTCCTGTGGCTTTGGATGAAGGTTTCACACTTTTCAGTACGAGAGTCCAATGAGGAAGAAACACGGCAGCTTATGTTTTCAAACATTTCTCCAATTCGTGCTTCATGCTTCTTTAACCTGTAACCTCTACAGCATGTTTATTATTCACACGGAGCTGCAAGTGGTTCAAAACCCAAATAAATAAATACAAATTTAAAAACAAGAAATATAAAACGATCAGTGCACTAAGAGAACAGCGTTTGGTCTACAATCGTTCTGTACAATTCACGTGACGCTACAGGCGATCAAATGCGTCCTGTCGCGAGCACACGTCTTTATTTTTATAATAAGAGAGTGTGTCGGCAGCTGCTGCCGTGATGCGTCCAGACCCGTGCAGCGGTAAGAGGCCGGGGCTGACCCGCACCGTCCCTTCAGTGCGGGAAACCCAGCACACAATAAACAAAGAGCGACTCGCCATGTGCGCCGCAGCTGCTGCACGCACACGCGCGCAGCTGAAGTGCAGCGGCATTCACAACCGCCAGGGGGCAGACTGAGCCCTGCAGAGCTCAGCAGCGGATGAGCACACGCCAGGTGAATTCATTGTCATGTTTTTCTCTTTTCTTTTAATGCATTTATTTATTTTGTTGCTTTTCTGCATTATGTGACGTAATAACAAGCACCGATGGACACGAGCTTTTATATAAGAGCCATCTGTTTCCCGCCATGAGCCAAGTAAAGAAATAACGCTGTAACATGATTCTATCCAAGAGTATGACTTTGATGTCTCTGTCTCAGGAGCTGAGGAGCTTAGACGGGGGCTGAGTCAGATCCACGTGTCAGCGAGCACACAGCCTAATTAAATCTCTACTACCTGCTGCTGTGTCACTGAACCTGACCTTTGACCTCTCTGTGCAGAACAGAAACACTTCCAACTGCATGAAATGTCACGCTGGCTGCGGATGCACCGTTAGACTGCAGAAGCAGGTGTAGCATCTAAAGAGAACATTCTAGCCTGGATGCTGTCTTTTTATTGGATATTCGGCCTTTTAATTTAACAGTTGGCATGAAAACTTTTGGGGAAAAACAAAAGGAAAAGAAAAACATTTGTAAAGGCACAGTATATCTTCACATGAATATGGACACCGGATGTGTGCTGTGAGCCAATGTCAGGCCGGCTGGTAGTCATCTAATCGCTCAAGCAAGGCCTCCGAGTAGCCGGGAGAGTAGTACCTGAAACACAGATGACACATACTGTAAATGCCACTGAAGAATCTCCATAATATAACCTCCATTTTTGTTCATTTTTAAGCTTTTCATTTAGTCACATTTTTTTCTAAAAACATGATATATGGTCAGATGATCTGCTGTGGATAACAAGGTTCGGAAATCAAAAAGTATACTCCAGCATGCACGAGCGTGTCTGCTGGGAGGAACACAGTACCTCACTATCTCCTCAGGGAAACAGCCGTTGATGGCATTGATGTATTCCTGGAGGGGAGACCCGGGCTCAGCCTCGATCTCTTGGACTTTCTTCAGTCCACCACTGGTCACAAAGAGGCGCCGTGCTTTGCTGTCGTGAGGCAGCACCTTTGAGAAAAGGACTGGCATGAAAAACAGTCTTGAACTAAATGACACCAAATAAAAAAAGACTTGATCAGATTATGGTCCTGCTTGTAGAGTTACCTTGCTGAACTGACAGACCACATGTTTAAGGATGTTGCTTGGAGCTTCATAGAGGAGGGGCTCCAGACTTGGCAGGTAAGTACACTTCTGCAGAACACTCTTCAGAGCTTTTTTACTCTAAAAGTGCACAAGAAGGGAAAGTCCTTCACATTTGATCCCACTCAGAGACATTATAGGAGAGAGACACTAGACTCAACGAGTCCTTAAAAACAGCAAAGACTGGGACAGAAGTGTAACTTCCAAGTGGAACAGCTTGGTGCTGATGTCCAAAACCAATCAAATAAATAGTTATTTTGAATAACTTCCCAGCTAACCTTTGATTTTAGATACTTTGCATGGCTGAAAAAAGGCTCCTCAATTCTAATCCTAGTGCAGCTGAGAGTGTACCGAAGGTGTACTTCTGTCGCTGATAACAGGGCCTTTGACTGTAATTAGTTTGTTTAAAAGTCATGTAAACATAAAAAATCATAAGCAAACACTTTTGTGACTTTGTGCTGTGAGAAAAAAGGCTGATTCTCTGGATGCTCAGAGGAAACCCTTACTTTGGTCTGCAGGTCCTCAGAGCTGCTGGCGTTCATGTAAAGCTCCAGTATTTTGGGCAGCAGGTTAGCTGTGGTCACTGCCTTGGCGTGCTCAGGGGTGTGATGCCCTATCTGGCCCACTGACCAGACTGTGGCCGCCTTGATGTGATCTTCAGACTCCTCCGACAGACATAGGGCCAGCTGGGGCACCCCCTGCAGGACAGGAGGGCACACAGCACAACAGGGCCGCCTCAGTTAACATGACCTACATAGCAAGCATGAAGAAACATCACTGGCTTCAGTGGCTGGATTAGCTGTCACATAAAGAGTTATTACCACCTTAGAGACAATGACAGCCATGGCAAGGCTTTCACTGTGAGCTGCCACATATCCCAGCATCATAATGCCAGGCAAACGCACGTTTCCATGGCAATTGCCCAGGTAGTCAATCACTGCTTCCAAGCCCCCACAGTTCACAATCACCTGGGCCAGCTGGGAAAACAAAACACGCATGCAGGCACTTGACTGTGCGTCTCTTTTGTGTGCATTCGTGCCTGCAAATGTGAGTGCGCGCCGTACCTCTGGAGTGTGTTTCACCACCTCCCTCATTAGGGTGATGACATTTTTCTTGACGTACTCATCTGGATCTCTGAGACAGGACATGGCTGCGGGGAAGATCTCAGCTTCTATCACCATCTCTGCCAGGCTCACGGAGTGCTTGCTGATCTGAGTGAGGGCAGCGAACACCTGCCTCTAGATGGAGACAAAAAAGATGCCTGAATATTTTCAGAGATCATTTACAGTGTTGAAATGGAGATTGAGTCAATACTGCATGTTCTCCATTTAAATTTACAGCATCTTTTTCTTCTGGTAATTTTGTTTTATTAACAAGAAATTAGAACATAATGTGTAACTCCGTCTGAAAGTGAAAACCTATCCAAATTCTAAGCATGTTAATTTTTTTTAACAGTGATTGGTTTCAGAAAGTGTCCTTATAAAAAAATGATTTTCATATTTTACACAAGACTTTTTTTTTTCAATATTTAAGTCTCGCAGATTTTAAAACGCTGATCATTTATAAGCTTTAACTGAATTTTGTACAATCAGAATTTGTGCTCAACAGGTCTGCATTGAATAAAGTTTCCTGTTAAGTATTCACGGTGAAAGATATTTTCATGCCAACATTTCAAAATAAAATTCTGCAGGAATATTTTAGTAAGTCAGAAATAATAAATTATCTCAGGACAGGATAACACTTTTTGAAATGTGAATCAATGGAGTTGCTAAGTAGCACAAAAAAAAAGAACAACTCCTTGCGTGTTTTTGTACAAATAAAAAAATTCTTATAGTACACACTAACATACATACTTTTTTTCAATAATACTACCCACACCCCTAATAATAATTGTTTATCATTTACACCAAAATATTCCAAAAATATAACATAAAAAAGATTAACGTAAAGTAGAATATGGAAATCCTTACTTTTATACTCCAAAAGTATTCAGTGATCCAAAATATTTAGAATATAATTTGTTCTCTTTAAAACTGCCACTTGTTAGGTCCTCATTCTACTCTTCCTACATTTTAAAGATAATTAGTGACGGATAAGTATTTTAAGTACTGAAAAGTACACCTTAAATTTAGATAAATTGTGTAGTAAGTGTTGGAAAATCACAGTACACATTGCTAATGTACCCATGTCTAGATGACATATTTTAGCATAAAAATCATTAATATTCTGAGGCTTTTACACTTTATGTTTTGACTACTTTTTTATTTAGTGTGTTTCTTTTAAACATTTAACAAAAAAAACCCCAAATAAGTTCTTTAAAAATATTATAAATTACTGTGTAAAAATAATAAATTTATGTATTTAAATAAGGCTGGCGTTTCTTTGATTCGCATTTTGACACATGTTAACCTGAGCTAAAGCATTGGCTGTTCTGACGAGACATCGAAACAGTCATTAGGGCCTCACCTTGAGCTTGGTGTCTGGGCTGAGGATCATCTGTGCCAGGTGTGCGATGGCTCCAGTGTCCACCACAGTCTGTGCCAGCTCTGGCGTGTGTTTGGAGATGTCACTGAGAGTGGAGGCTGCGATGCGTTTGAGGGCCATCTCTGGCTCCAGAAGACTCAAGACCAGCAGGGGAACGGCACCCGCATCCACCACTGACTGAGACAAGGCTGCATGGGAGAGGAGGAAAAGGCGGTGAACACATACACACGCAAAAAACTGTGAAACAAAGAATGATGTTAGAAAAATGTAGTAAATCATAAAGTGTTGCATGCTCGAACTATGAAATCACTCCATGAAGTCATTCTCTATCAGCTTCTTGATGAGTGTACCCTCCTAACCCGCATTGTGTCGTGCAATGTTGCCCAAAGCCCAGGCAGCAGCCTCCTTCACCCCGGGGTCAAACTCCTCCAGGCACAGAACCAGAGCGTCCACCCCCCTGCAGGCCACCACAGCCTGCGACAGCTCTGGGGAGTGTTTGGCTACTGCACGCAGAACAAATGCTGCTGCCTTCTTATAGAACCTCTGCACACAAACATACACAGACACCTGCATCAGTTTTTAAAATGAACTGCACCCTTCAATTAAACTGTCATCTTACGTAAATCATATTAAATATTTTACATTTTTGCTGTTTGGGTTTCTCTAAAAATGTCCAGAAATATGGCTTCTGTGCTCTGAAGCTTTCCTACAAAGTATGTAAATAAAATAATATATACAGCCACACAGTGCAGTGAGGGGATGTGTTAATTCTGTTGGGCTTCCTGATTAGTATTTTGCTGTCGGGTGGGGTTTCGGTCCACTTGCTCCCCTACAGGAAAAGAAATCACTGCAAATCAATACAAAAAATTTCTAAAATGATCTCTTTTTACCCCATGATGAAACATTGCAATTCCCTTCCCGTGCTGTGGCTTACAAAATCACTAGATCCTGGGAGATTTTGGAAAAGGCGTGTTTTTTTCTGCTCCGTGAGCTACCACAGAAATCTCACTCTGATATTTATTTTTGAGCTTTTAAGGAGGCCCCAGGTTGGTCTCTGTAAACAGATGGTATGTTGGGGGTTGTCACCCCACTTTTAAAATCTGCAAAGCACTGTGATCTTATTTTCTACTTGTTTTAGAGGAGGGCTTTTTGTGTGTTTGGTTTTACTTTTGTCTTATTTGACAAATACAATAACAACAAATTTTAATATTAAGAAAACAAGAAAAAAAACTGCATTTTGAGCCTCTGAGTGGGCTGACAGCAAAAAGAAAGAGGAAACAAAGGTCTGCTTGCTCTTAGGTTTTGAAGTAGCCCCCAGGCGGGCAAGTTACCCCAACACACATTCTCACATTCAAATGGCTGACCCTGAGGTCCTAAAGGGTGACAGCCACTGACTGCCTCTTTCCTCTCTCTCTCTCTCTCTCTCTCTCTCTCTCTCTCTTTCACACACACACACACACACAAACAGATCAAAACTGGAAAATCAAACTGAAGTAGAAAATTGTCAGGAAGATTGGATGCTCACATTCTGCAAGGCCAGGGAATGGGCCAGCTGTGGCAAGATGTCTTCCTTCACCACAGCCTCTGCGAGGTCCTCACTGTTGTCTGCCAGGCGGCCCAGAGCCAAAGCTGCCGTATGTTGGATACTGGGGACAACATCAAGCATCAAGGGGCGCAGCAGGGACATCACACCTGCAGGAAAACAGAGGTGAGGAGAGGAGGGGGCAGGAGCACAGCTGGGCTGGGCTCTTGTTTGTTTATCGCCCACTTTGTCCCAGAAAGAGGAAACCAGCAGATGTTGCGCTTAAACCACAGAAGCACGTTTAAGCTTGATATTTTATTTAATATTACGTTCTAGTATCAGCTGATGTTTGCTGGAGCCACAGCCGTAAAGGTGCTGGTCATGATGAAACCAGGAGATGTCCTTACTGAATCATCAGAGCTGAACAGGTGACGGAGAAACAGGTTTACCTTTTAGGTGACATGAATAAGTTGAAGGGAAGTTATGAACTGTTTCTGAGAGACAACACCAGGATCATTTTCTACGTAGCTGACAGCTGGTAACTTTTGCCAGTGGGCCAGGTAGGACATTAAGGAGGAAAGGGGGGCACGAAAAAATATGTTTCTTTCTTATTCTCATTTAAAATGTCTAGCTTTTAATAAATAATTATCTGAATCTTTCAAGCAAAGTGGTCAACTGATGTCAAATGTATAGAAATCATACATATATACCAACAAGACAGTGTACATCACTGTCACAACAGCATTTGTTTTCAAAAGCTTTATGGCTTTACTTATAACACCTGGTGGGCCGGTCTCTAGTCGATTTTTTGTCCCAACCCTGGCAAGGAGTGAGTAAAGGAAGCAGATGTCGGCTGTCTTACCTGCATTTTGGAGTAGTTCTATATTTTGTGGCCGGTTCGCGAGATCAGCGACAGTTTGCACAAACTGCATCCTCGCTTTCTGATATTGTTCGAAAACTGCAGAGAACAGAAGTGACAGAACAGACGGAAGACGTGAAAACAGTGGAGTGAAATATCCGCTCGGCCTCATCACTACACCTCATGAAGTTCACCTTGAACGACGTGGCGCTGCGACATTGTGGTGTAATGTGCGGTATTGATGGATACCGCGTCCTCTCACACTTTTTACTCCGTTATCTTCCTGCTTCCAACGAAACACGGTGCTATTTTTCAAGGTCTGGTCCTCAACAGGTAGTGTTGTGATTACCGGTCGCCACGACAACAGACGGGACGCAGCGTGTCCTCGTCGAAGATCGTCTACTAGGAAAAAAAGAGTGATGAATCACTCCCGGTACGCTCGTGTCCGCTCGCCACGGCTCGTGTTTTCTGAAAAAGTGTTCAAAGTGAGCGATCTAAGGACTTCCTAGGTTCACTTTGCGCTGTTTTCAGTTCCCCCTAAAACACGACGCTGTCTCACTCTGCGGGGATTTATTGAACAGAAAAACGAAAAATGAAAGCGGCAAAAACTGAAGAAAGTGAAAACACAGCGTGCATTATGAGTGAGCTCTCAACATGAGTTTCTTTTATTTTTTTAATCCCTACATGTGTCCTCATATAACCTCCCTGGATGAGCTCATGTAGACCGCTCTAAATAATGTCGTTGATATAAATGAATGAATGAATGAATGAATGAATGAATGAATGAATGAATGAATGAATGAATGAATGGGGTAACTTAAAATTTAATAAGTGACATGGGCCGAATAGTCGTCATTGTTTTTGTTGTCTCTAAAATATCGATCAGTTTTATATCTTGTTTTAGTGCTGTGGGGAAAAGAGTAATAAATGTAATCAGGCGACAGAGGAAACTCCGTCTATTAATAAATGATTTTTTTTTTTTTTAAAAAAGGCTTATGCGCTCATGACAGTGTAAAAAGGTTTGCCTATAGGAGTTAAATGGCTGATCCTATTTATTTCTTATTTTTTAAACTTGTTAGCGGGAGTTTGCAAACCTGTCTGCATCTGCTAGCCTACATTTGAAATATTGGCAACTTTTACGTATAGGATTCATATTATTATTTTGTTTTCTAAATGCAAGGAAAAGTCGATTTTACTATCTTTTCTTTTTTATTAATTTTCTTAGCTCTATTGTAACTAAGTTTGGCGCCAGATAACACCTCATTCTGTGTAAATATTAATACGCAAGTATTTCGTTTTACTTCGCTTTCTTGGGAGGTTTCCCCAAATAAAATATGAAGGCTGCAGAAAGTGGAGCAT
>NW_005187408.1:2308404-2309825 GCF_000239375.1 Pundamilia nyererei
AGTATATATATATATATATATATATATATATAAACCATAAAATACCCGCGTAACGCAAAACTAAATAAAATAATAATAACAATAATGAAACAAAAAAATAACTTATCACAGAGAGAAAAACATCAATTTTAGCGTAGTTTTTGTATAATTGCACATTTTAAATTATACTTTGATTAAATCGGTGAAGTCTAATCAGGCCACTTGTTAAACAAATCAAAATTAGGTCTGAACGAATAAACAGTGGTTTGTCTCTTTACCAGCCAGTTCTCCTCCACGTCCTTGCTGTGCAGAGCCTGCCTCTCTAACCGAGTCATACTAAATCCTGCTCATTCAGACTGACATCTGGCGCTCTGTTCGACTTTTTCATTTTACACCCATCAAACTGATCGATGATCTCCCAAAATTCAAG
Organism: Pundamilia nyererei; assembly: GCF_000239375.1. NCBI lineage: Eukaryota > Metazoa > Chordata > Actinopteri > Cichliformes > Cichlidae > Pundamilia > Pundamilia nyererei. The sequence goes on from NW_005187408.1 coordinate 2,308,814, forward strand.
AGGAGAAAGAAAAAAAATCGAAGTGACTTTGCCAGTAAGTGTAAAATGTTTTATTTAGATGTTTTATACTGTGCAACAGTAACAATACAATAACTTGTCCATACAATCGAGCGATACAAATACGGAAAGAAAAAAAAACACAAGAAAAAAACAAAAAACAAACAAAGAGACATCAAAACATCTGTCGTTGAGCATGAAATGAAGCTGAAGAGGAGCCCAAGTCATCCCCACGGAATAAAGGGGAATAAGAGAATAACATCGCCGCTGATTAAATATGCATTTTGCTTCTATTTACACACGGATTCTCTAAAACGGAGCGTTAAAGTCGTGGAGGACGAGCAATCCGAGTCCACTGCAGTTACAAGAAACGTTTTTCTTCTTCCAGTAAAAAGTAAAGTCGATTCTTCTTCCGTAGGTTTTTTGTCCACCCTACAGCCCTATACAAACTTTTTTGTTTTCTCCTTTCATTGGTCCAAGGTGTGCCTGGACACTTCTTTAAAAAAAAGAAAAGAAAAAAAAAACGTCCAAAATTACACTCATGGGACAAACAAGCGAACCTTCTCTGAGACCAAAAAAAATAAAAAATAAAATAAGGAAAGTGGCGCTACCATGAGCATGCATGTTTAAAGTTTCCACCCCACACGCACATGAAGTAATCATGATAAACACTTTTAATTTGAAAGACGTGAAAACAGGAACAGAAGAGTCACCTTCAGTCACTTCAGGAAAATAAAGATGCAGCTTTTTCTTTCAAAAAAAAGTACATGTTTGTCCTTCTCCATCCATCCAAACTTCCTTTTCCCCTCCTCCTCCACCCTCGACATCTCGTTTTCTTTTTAAAATTCCCACGCCGCTTTTCCTTTCTTCTTTCTTTCTTTTTTTATTTTATTTTGAAATGTCTCCGATTCCACTACGTTTAAACTTACGCCATAATATTGAGAACAACAAATGGAGAGAGAGAGCGCGAGAGAGAGAGAGAGAGAGAGAGAGAGAGAGAGAGAGAGAGAGAGAG
>NW_005187408.1:2309845-2330022 GCF_000239375.1 Pundamilia nyererei
GAGAGAGAGAGAGAGAGAGAGAGAGAGAGAGAGAGAGAGAGAGAGCACATTGTCTACACAATGTAACTACGTTGGCATGAAAACAGTATTAGCTGAGCGGGTGTCTGGCGTTGGCTGGTCTGGTCCGGCACTGCTTGGAGCCCCGCGTCATCCGGATGAGGTCGACGAGCCGTTCAGAGAAACCTTTCGGGGTTTGCCGCCGTTGCCGCCGCAGAACTGGGTGAAGGGTCGGCTAGGGCTCGGGGCTGTGGCGGTGGGAGTCCCGTTGACTGTGCAGCCGCTGCTGTTGTTGTTGCTGTTGCCGTGCGGGTGCGGGGACTGCGCAGGCGTGCCGGGGCTCGGCAGAGACGAGGACGTGGACGGAGCCCCGGCTGGACTTCCGGCTTTGTCGCTGGCAGAGTCGCTCTCCTGCCCGGATCTGCTCGCGCTGTTCTGACCTTCCTGCTGCGCGTGGCTCACCTTCATCTTCTTACAGTTGGGTCGGACTCGGTACTTCAGCGGCAGCGGGCCGTTCTGCGGAAGAGGAGAAGAAGTTATTAAAACATTAAAACTTAAACTGTAAATGGGGTTGGCGCCATTTTTAGGAACTTTATTCAGTTGTTTTTTTTTGTTTTTTTTTTTATTTATTTAATTAGTTACTCAACTAACCCTGAAGTGACCAAGTGGGGTCATCTAACCTATTTTATTCGTAAAAAAAAAGTCGTAAAAACTAATTTATTAATGGGTTTCTTCTACAACTTTTTAAACTTGTTTTTTTATTTTTTTACGGAATTGATTCATTTATTTGCAAAAAAACAAACTTGGAAAGATATGTGGGGGTCATTTACTTTTTAACCCCAAATTTCCATTTTTAATCACTACTCTATAGAGATCAAGATCCAGTCATGTCCTGGCGTACATTCAGTTTGATAACCAGACCAGAAAGTAGCAAGTTTTGTTATAAACTTGCTACTTTCAACTCAGTAACCCAGATACATCTAAAGCGGTTAGTTTCAGAGGCCACATATGGCATAAAGATCTTGTGCCCTTTGTTGCCCCTCCCCCCTTTTTGCATACACATGATAGAAAACCATAACTAATTGCAGAATGTCCCTGATACACACACACACACACACACACACACATACACACACACACACACATATATATATATATATATATATATATAAAGGGGCAACATAAAATTTAATAATGTTCAAAGTACATATTATTTCAGGTTGAGTACAAAAACATGATACCATACAAATTCGAATATAGCCATGTCCATGGTTATGTATGTGTTCATTTGACTAAAATCTTAAACGGAAACTGATCGTAAATTTTAAACGTTTTTAATATTGTAAATATGTTTTTTATTATTATTATTATTTATTTAAATTTTGGCATCTTTAACAACATGTATGAACAAAAACCCTCTTTCTCGAACAGCTTCCCCATTTGGAGATTTTGTGTTTTTGAAGACTAAAATAAACAAGCAGAAAAATATCTATATTTAACTGACCGCACACTATACAACACCAGCTACAACAAAGTGATAAAAACCTATATATAACAATATACAAAAACTTCAGTGTAATGATAAAATAATATTTTAAAAGCTCAGCAATCAAAACGTAAGTATCTATTCTATTTATGTCTCAAGGTGAAATTTTAAAAGTACCTAATTTTGTTGATATTAAATGTATTTTTAAAAATAAATTGTGATTAAATACATTAACTGACACAGAGGGAGATGGTTTTATTTAACAAAGAAAATATTATTAATATACTGCAGTGTATCAATAAAAATTAATACACTGCAATTACAACTCAATAATTGCAGTGTATTAATCACATCTTGAGATTAAAAAAAAACAAAAAAAACCTTAGCTTTCTAAAAATGTGCAAAAATATTTCTTACCCTTCTCCAAGTATAGATATATGCTATATCCATTAGCGTGTAGTAATCTTTCAGAGGTTCATCTTCATACATGACTTCAACCTTAAGAGGAAAAAAAAAAAAGAATGGGTTTATTTATTTATTTTTTATTGTTTTTGTTTTTCGCAATAACCTTTTGTAAGAGGAAATCATTAAATATGTAAATAAGATATCTCTCAGTTTTTTGTGATACATTTATAGTAAGTATCTCTGAAAATAAATAAATAATTAAACTAAACAGACCTGGTAGGTGTTTGGGATGTCCATTTTGCTGCGCAGAAACTTTCTCAGATGCATAACTGTCATGGCTGCTGGACACTGCAAGTACCTCTTGTTAGCCACCTGCAGATAAAACACATTATAACAAAAAATAAATAAAAATACATATGTATATACATACGTGTGGAATAAAACATTTATACACAATGACTAGAATCTACACACAGGCTGGTCCACCTTAAAAGCAGCAAAAACAATGTAGCCCTTTACCACTGGAGAGAACATAATTATAATTGTTTGTCTCCACACATGTTTGATTATCCCTTATTCTAAGGCTGTTTTAAGCCTAAAGTGTTAGCAAAGATGAAAAAAAATGACAGAAACAAAAATGTGCCTAAGTCAACGTGTGATACCTGATCTTTTGACTGCTTGTCCTCCACTGCTCCTCCCAGTCTGTGCGCCAAAAAACAGAGGAAAAACATAAGTAACTTTCCAGCGTATGTATAACTCTAAAACTAAATCACACAGAGTTAGCAACAGAATTCAAATTTTGAAAGATTATTTTAAAAAAAATTATTTTTAAACATACTATGTTTCATGCAGTACTTTTTTGTGAAGTATTACTGTAGTCAAGTATTTTGGCAAATTCCAGACATTAGAATAAACTTAAAATAAAGTCTTGAATATTATTTTATAATGACTGCAAAGGCAGCTAAAATTTACACACCATTAAAAAATAATTAATTAAAAGGCATTTGAATACAAAAACCAAAATCTGTCATATTATACGCATGATCCTATTTCTGTTCATTACATCACACTGTGGGTAGGACATGTCGTATTTTGATCTATAAAACATGGTACCAGCGTCAGTTAAGCTAGTTTTCATGATTCTAGAGCAGACTGATAATATCGGCTATAGTGCAGCAATATCTGTAAGCGTATCATAACAGCTGTATCTACTAACGAGAAACCTCTATAAATATTAGATTTTGTAGTCTTTTAGGAACAACTATTTTCCATTTCCATGTATTTTTAATACAAGCGTACCTGCTTTGATCAAAGAACTCAATAGAGAGGCTGATGATCTCATCGTCTGTAATAATTCTCTTGTCCTCATCTGCTACCTCTCCACGATCTTCATTTGTTCCATTAGACGCTATAGAAACACACACATGCACGGCTGGATGTGAGGGTGGGTTTATATGTTGCGTTTACAGCACAGCAGACTCTCTGATGTGGAAAATATTTCGCCAAAAGAAAAAAAAAAAGAAAGAAAGAAAAGAACATTTTCTTTCTGACTCACCATCTACGGGGTGCTCTGCGTAAAAGTCTCTTCTCCTCTTCATCTCATCTGAAGACATTCAGAAAGGTGTGTTATTACCAATCCATTCACTTTCACTTCCCACTATTACCTTATTTCAGAAACCATGTGAATTCTCAGCGACCCTTAATATTGTGACTTCCAGGAATAAATATTTGTCGAAACACAAGAAAAGCTAGATTAAAACTGTGGCATCGATGTGAGAATTCATGGAAATAATGATTTGATTCTCCAACATTTCTGTCTTACAGATGGGTGATATGAGACATGACCCTGAAAACTGTTTTGCTTGAACCTGTCTCAGCTTGTTTTAATGAACTTCTAGTGCTCGCAGCAAGAAAAGCAGACAGATTTGATGACCATAACCCTCAGCGTCATCCCAATTCAACACACCTCTGCACTTTACAACAAATAATTAACTGTCAAGCTGAAACTTCAAGTTTTTCAATGCAAAGCTTTCCACTACACAACATACACACCATATCCAAATGCAATTACATATACCCTCATCGGTAATGTTCATTTATTCTTATTTTAATATACTTGCAGAGACAAATTTACGTGCAAAAGTCAGACTGAACAGTAAAAATGCGACTCTTACTTTTGAAGAGGCCGGGGACCAGTTTGTACACAATGTCCTGTAAAGTTTTGTCAGACCTAAAGAGAGAGAGAGAGGAAAAGAAACTTCAGTCAAGTATTTAAAACCAATTCTTGTCTGAAAAAATGAGACCAGTATTCATCGCTGTGGAAAACCTCAAACATGTCATGTCGCCTACACGCCTACATGTGTTTCTCATGTCTGAATGTTTAAATCAGAGGCTGATTCAGCTGTTTAGTGGGGAACCCACAAAGGGAAGGAAACCGAAAACAAGTAATGTATTCGCTTAAGATTGCAAAGGCAGAAAATATACGTTCTACACTGTTTGAAAAGAACAGAAAAATCATATTTAAGGGGTTAAATTCAAGCCATCGGGCGTCACTAAACTTTTAGAACCAAATTTATATGGGCCCTGAAAAAGGTAACAATAACAACGGGGGCAGCTGAGCAAAATGCAGAGAGCATGGTAAGCACAGTTCTCACCTAATGTTGAGCAGTGGCTTGGTTTTGTGCACTTGTACATCACAGATGGGACAGTATTTGCTGGTTTCCAGATAGCGCACAATGCACATCTTGCAAACTGCAAAACAGATGAAAAAAAACCTGTTAATGTCTGATGAGATCTGAAAGCATTTCCTGAGGAGCCAAATTGAGTTTAAAAGAGAGCAAGAGCAAGAAATACATTTTGCAGCACTGAAAAAAGAAGACTGGGAATGTTAAAATTTAATCCAACATATCTCACATTTAGCAGCTTCGGGTGATATGAACTGATTTTGACCCATAAAAAAATTTAATGAAATGAAGTTAGACGAGTTTTGCTCACATGAATGAAGACATTCGATGATGGTGGTTGCATCTATGAAGTATCCTCCACACAGAACGCACATGAGGTGAGGGTTGAGCTCGGTAATCTTTATCCTGGTCGTCCGATGCATGTTGAGAGGAAGGAACAACAATCCCTGCGCGCAGAAGGAGGACAGGTCAAAACAAAAGCACGCAGAGGTTTGTCAACGCACGGCGGAGCATTTGGACGAGACTGCTGTTTGCTTGGACTGCGATAAAGCAACATCAACCTTTTTGCCGATCCAGAAATAACCAGAGGGAAAGACGTTCGTTGGCAGATTTACAGGCAGCGGCGAATAATCATAAATCAATCACTTCCGCTGAGATCGATGGAGCCATGCGCTCCCCACTTTCCTTCGCCTTAGCTCAGCATCTTTAATGACATAGTAGGGGCAGCAGCGGTCGAGCTTTGAGGAACCAAATCTGAGGCACGGCACGGGAATATTGACCTCCCGCAACTTCAGATTTGCGCGCACTTTTAAAAACATGGATGGTTTAAACTCTAAGCGAAATCGAAAACGGTTTAAACCAAGAGCGCAAATGTGGGGGTAAAAACGAAAACCTATGCGAGACAATGTGAAAAATTAAATAAATCAGACCCAGCCAGCACCGAAACCTTTAGTTAAGTGGGTAACCCCCTTACTGGGTTGCCATGTTCTGTGGGGTTTGGCGAATTTTGCCAATAATAGTGGGCTAATATCATCCACACGGGCGCACCGGGGTGACTGGGTGAAAGTGTGTGTGTGTGTGTGTGTGTGTGTGTGTGCGTGCGCGCGCAGGGGGGTGGGTAATATGAGGCACCCACTCACTGCGTCAGGTGTGCCACACAAGCCACGGGGAAACCTGAGCGTTTCTATGGCAACCCCGTTTGCTTTTTTAGCCCACATGGCTCGTCGCCAGTGACCAGAACGACAGGATGTCTAAACAAAAACAAAACGGCGAGCCGTGCCCGTGTGCAGAGTGGGAACGAGGAAGGACAGAGTCTCCGAGTCCCTCCGTGCACACACACACAGCCGCTGGGCTGCCAGGCTGCCGACAGCACGGCTGCCATTTTGTGGAGGAAAAAAAGAAGCATGTATCGGTTCAACGGGCTGCGGGGTTTCCTTCTAACGGGGGCGAATGAAGCCCACCCCGAGGTGTTTACACGAGCTTTATGTATCTGTGAGCCAGACACAGAGGAGCGTACGAGTCCGACCGGGAGAGAGAGAGAGAGATTTCAGCTTTATTTTGATTCGCTTTGCGCTTTTTTCATCAACACCGCGCAGCACCAATATGGCCAGACGCCAGCGACTGCGCCGAAGTTGAGGCGCACGCTGGGTCATTACAAACCATTTATTCTGCGCCATTTCCAGTTCAAGCACCGCACAGTCCATGAATCAAACACGAATGTCGAATTTAGGCTACACTCTGTGCTCGAGTGCATTTCAACAAAAAAGCGAGGGCGGTAGAGTAAAGTCACCAGATGCCAAAGGATCCCGGTCTTCAGATTTTTATCCGGTAGTTACGATCCGGTGGGCAAATTGGTCTCGAAAAAGATGACCAGTCTGGCGCACTTTTTTGTTTTTTAAAGTTGGACTTGTAAAGATTATCGCGGCTGGGTGCTGTCATTTTTTATTTTTATTTTTAATTTAATGCAATCATTAAAAGTCTATCCGGGGTAAAGAGTGAATATGAGCGGGTGACCCCTCTTTAAACGCTGGATGAGAGCCAGCGTGCCCAGCTCGGAACCCACACTATTACTTTATGGAGCCACAGTCGGCACCATGCCCGAGTCACGGCTGCTTTTCAATGCTTCAACCGACCTCTCCTTGGCCGCCTGTGAACAGACCACTGCAGGCAAGTTTGGACAGCAAATCGGTTCAAAGGATGCCTCACACACGGATAATGATGGATAATGCCTACATATATGCAGGGAGCCTGTTGCGCCATTAATCGATTGGCTGGTGTTTGGACAACTGCTTTCCCCTCTGCCAGGGTGTGTGTGTGTGACCTGCCTGCTCACTTTATAAGACTTCAAGTCAGGTCAGCCAAGAAATCCAAAATAAAGTTAATACACTTTGGGAACGAATATTGCTGAATGGCCAAAAATCAAACAATACAGTCTGGATTCAGTTGGGAATACGCTGAATGCAGAGGTTTGTGCACAACACGGGCTTTCCTCTATTTTATTTTATTTTTTTACTGATAATTTGGCTTAAGCTGTAGCTGGTGCTGACAGCAGGCCATCAATTATTTCTCCACAACTAGTACATCTTAAATTCTTTCAAACAAGACACGTTAAATTGGAGATTTCCATCGGTTTCTGTAGTTACCAGACCAGTTCCTCTTGTAAAGCGTTCACCTCTTACATGTAGATCAACAGCAGCTGGAAATAACCCAATTAAAAAAAACTGGGATGGCAAAAAGAAAAGAAGGAGAAGAAACACATCAGCCGCTGTGAGTTCATTTAGAAAACCGTGGCTTAAATAGCTCCTGATTAGAACTGACCACAGGACTAAAACGTATCAAAGGAATTACGTTTATTCCGTGTAAATGCCTCCCTACTCAGTGGATGTACTCCATCCAGTCTGCTGGGCTACATGATCGCTCCTATTCACACACATGTGAGCCTGTCAACCTGCAAAAACCAAGCGGGTGGCGGTGGAGTGTGTGTTTCGGGGGGATAGATTCATTTAACCCATTATAAGTGCACACAAGGTCTACACCAGCGTTCATGGGTAAAATGATAATTTTTTTACCCCCCCTCGCTCTCTACAGAGGAAACACTAGCTTGCGCCCATCACCAGACTGGGAGCTACAGTGTGCGCCAACACACAGACCGTATAAAGGTGGGAATTATTGCGATCCATGATGAGCTTTTAATTGTCAAACAAACAGTCTGTGTTGGCTACAGCTCATGTGAATTTAAGTGGAATTACCAGAGCTTCAGACTGCCTGGAGAGGCACAGCCACTCCTTTGTAGTCGCCAATTTTTTTTCTCTCTCTCCCTTCTTAATTTCTTCTTTAAATTTAAATTTAATAACCATCCTTCCCACTCAGGACAAGCACACACCAAAACGTAAACAGCCAGTTGTAGTCCGTATACGCGTTTAACGACAATCCAGTGTTTACAAAGCAGCCGTCATGAAACATTTATGCTCGGTGGAAACGGTTTGCCTCCCTGGCACGTTCACGGGAGCGATCCAAGTTAAGTTAATAAATCCAACATCCGGTCACGTTCACCGAAAACCAACCTGCCACCCAATTCCCATCACCCCAAAGATCCAAACTCTATAAAATGAAGACTCTACGTGGAAACACGAACGCAGGGGGACCGTTTGAAGCACTTGCTGCTCCTCGCATCGCAGCCAACACAGCCTGGTTCGCCTCGGGTCTCCCACTTTACATAAATCCCAACGACGCAATGCAAACCCGAACCGTGACCAACTTATACGGACGCGTAACTGAACGATGGGAGAAGCAGGAGCGAATGTGCCCGACCCTTAATTGGCGTTTATAGCCGAGCGGGGAACATCTTTTGCTGGGGGGAAAAAGTGGTGCGCAGACCCACACACGGAGCTCCACGTCGGTGATCGCTGCAGCCACCGTTGAAAGCTCCACATCCACCGCTGGACGTAGCGGGGGGAAAACACAAAGACACAAAGCCCAAACCTCGCCCTTTCGCCCCGTTAGTTAGAGACGATATCGAAGGAGACGTACCTGAAGGTTCGGCCGGGAATCGGTGGGCACCGAGGCGAGTAGACAATGAAAGTTGGGAGGCGATCAGCAGAAAATGAATAGGAGTAGAGCCGCCATCTTGAAGCAGGCTGCAGACGCTGTCAGTGGCGGAGAGCGCACGGCGGACTGGAGCGCATTTCAGATGTGCGAATAAAAACTCCCCGTTTCCTCGGCGATTGCGCGGCGTGTGCGTGTCCGACAGACGCCTTCCAAGAGATCCCGGTCCTTCGGCTCCGGCTCGGAAAGCTTCCCACTTCGGCACCGATAACTTTGCCTCCAAAATATCCGCTTCGCCCCCCAGTAAAACGCAGCAGTGTGTGTGTGTGCTCCGTGGAAACTGACACCGTCCCCAAAATGGCTTGTAGTTCGACCGCCCCGCTCTGGTCACGTGGTCTGGTTGCTTAAGGGTGCCTAGAAATTACTGTCGGTGTATGCTGTTTCTACTGATCTACGTATGTGCAAAGTAGCAAAGACGTGAAGGAAAAAAAGGCTGATTTACACGCGATGGGCGCGTTTTTAACAAACATATCTTTATTTTAGCGGTTTGTGCCTTTTTCTCGACCTGAAACGACACCGAGAAGCTGCTTAAGGGCGCTCACAAATTACTGTCGGTCTATTCTGGTCTTTTTTTTAAGTGTGACGCATGATTTAAAATAACACACGGTGCACATCCATGCAGCTTAGGTCGCTTTTCAGCACGACGAGGCTCAATATGTCCTGATGGGTATCCAAAATTTAAAAGAAAAGAAAAGAAAGAAAGCGAAGGGCACAATGGTTGGAGCAGGCAGATGTAGAAAGTAGGCTCTCGGTGTGCCCTCTCTCTGATGTCAAAAATAACAGCAGCAGCACACGCGCTCGCACAACTTCGTGTCGTTTTGACCATCAAACGCATCAAAGTCTATTGAGGTACCAAGTGGCTGTCTTATTAAGCTATCCAGCTCATTGCTTTGAAGATCCCACGCACTTGGTGGAAAATACGCCAATATGACAAATGGCCCTGGTGTCAAACCTTTGTCACAGTCTGTCCTGACATGCTGTGCAGAAAAGAAGAAGAATAAACTTCCACACTTGATGAATTGGAGCCTTAACCCTCCGCTGAAAACGATGGCATCTCGGATGTTTACGGAATCCGAGCCGCCGTGCTGCTTCAGCTGAGGAGCTTTGAACTTTTCAAGCTGAGGTGGACGCAAAAAAGCTCGGGGAGCTTTATTTTTGTTTGTTTGTTTTGTTTTGTTTTTTAGTGAATGGACTAAAATTCTCATGACGCGAGAAAGCCGTAGATCTCTGATAATAGCCTTTTAAAAATAGAGATCTCAAGAAAGGCTGGGCTGAAACTCTTGTGGTAACAAATACTTCGAGAGAAAGAAAGAAAAAAAGACACCGCTGTCGTGCAGCTATGTCAGAAATCCTACACAAGCTGTTTAAACAACGCGAGGGTGTAGTTTCTTTACTGTACACACGTTCAAATTAATCTTTTAATAAAATATTTTTCTCCAGTCCTAAAGGGGAAGTTCTTGGAAGACGTGTAACACACCAAAATCCTGAAATCAGTCAAAGAACAAAGAAGATTTTATTTATTTTATTTTTCTTTCAAATACATTTGTTGGGTTGACAACACACGTGACACATCAGTGGCAGGTATAAAGGGGACGAAAGTGGACACAAGCTTCACATCTGACTGGCTTTCTCCATAGTCTTGGCGGCGTCTTTCAACTTCCCCACCAAATCCTGAAAAGGCAGACACCGATCATCATTTATCCATTTATATAAAAAGATATATTATTTATGCACAATGATTAGACTAATTTCCGACTTTAGATTCAGGCTGATTAGACTGAAGATGACTGACGGCTTGCATTCATCCAATCATTCCAGAGCCGCTGATATCAGCAGGTCTCTGATTTTATAAAAGGCACTGCTGATGTTTCCACGATGATTACAAAACATTTTTAACCTTTTTCAAGTCTGTTCATTATTTTCTGTTAAAGTGAGCTGCAGTAAAGGATGGATCGTAGCGATTCTGTCTCAATCAAAATCAGAATCCGTGAAGAAAAAAATAGCTACCGCATGGACATAATATTACAATTTCCCACGTTGACTTTTTTCCTGAAAGATCCACACCCCTTTCGATAAGGAGAGCTACCACAGAGCAATAAGTTCCGTGGTTAGTGTTTAGGACTGCTAATAAATGTGACTGTAGTGCGTAATGGCACAGGTACGACGCAATTGCGAGACAATTATCCACCCCAAGAGTTTTCCTCTACCTGGAGCTGCTCCACTGTGCAAGTAAAGTTGATGTCCTCTGAGGATCCTTCATTCTAAAAAATAATAATAATAAATAAAGGAAGGAAGAAAGAAAGAAGGAGCAAACATAAGCGTCCTGTTACCCATTGAAATATACCAGACTTTATATAAATGCTGGAAAGTAGAAGAGTAAAGCTGCGGCTGTTACCTCAGTGTTCAGTGATATCAAATAGAAAGAATCGTTGACTTTATCCACCTGCCCGTTCTGTGTGAGAAGCAACATTTTAGAAACACACAACAAATGATATACCGCTAACAGACAGAAATTAGTCTCGCGATCTCACCTTCATGTGGTACTCCAGGCGCCACGAAGCGTCGGTAATGTGAGGTAGACCCCTTCCTATGCTATAAGAAAAAGAAAGGAGAGACTGAGTCATCTTTGCTTCTGTAGAAAATATTGCCCATTCATTCGGCGAGGAGGCAGAGAATTAATGATATGACCAAAACTCCTAAAAAACTCTTAAAAACTCTTAAAGTTGCCGTGCGTCACAGGGGTTTTACGCATCAGGTGCAGTTAAATCCGTTTGCATATATGGTGGCTCTTCTACAAAAAGCTGTTTGTTAGCACGTCATAAATCCACATTTACAAGTCAGTTAATCTTGGCGCGGAGAAGCTTAAATACTGACTAGAACAACAACTCGCCTCCTCTTCCTCCCACGTTAGCACATCCGTTCCAGACCTCGAATATCCAGTTTTCAACGTGTCAAATCATTCGGTTAATAATTGTGCAAATTTGCGACTCGAGTTTTACCAAAACAATTAAGTAATTAATAAATAATAAATAAACAAACAAAGCCTAGGCAATAGTAGGCTGTGATGGCATCCCCAGAGAGCGAAGCAAACACCTTAAAATAACATGAGCCCCACAAATCTCTTAAGCACTGCCAGCTCGAACCACGCAGCGATGCCTTACCTTGCTAAAAGACGCTCCAAATCTTTTTTATGTTTCTGCAAAACAAACCAAAACAAAAAGCACCAATTAGCTGCTGGCAAGTCTGGCAAAAAAAAAAACAAAAGAAAAAAAAAGGATGAAATAAATGCGTCCTAGTTTGGAATGTAGGCTACCTGGTATGCGCTGTAGAATATTTCTGTTCTGTCTGCGCTGAATGTGAGCTCTTCAAGGCTGGAACTGAACGGAGAAGACAATACTTTAAAACGCAGCTGGTTCCCAGAAAGGAAGTCCACTTAGACAGCTTTACATAAAGCAGCAGGGAGTTCATATGGAGATAGCAGAATTGCATGCATTCCTTTCGTCATCCAATTCCAAGGAACAATTAGTTTAATTCAGCTTGTTGCACAGGTTCTATGAGCAGACTTTGAAAACCGACTTGCTTGCAGTTAAGACTGCGGAGAAGCAATGAGTAAAATATTATTAATAATAACAGTAATAATAATATAATAGAAATCTAAAGCGTTTGCAGCTTTAAACTAACGCTTGCTTGTTCGGGACATGCGTACAGTTCATCCTCTACACCTTGAACATCCAACACCACTTGGATCAAGTGGGGAAAAAAATCTTCAGCTGAAAAAAATACACAAAACAAAGAAGAAAAAATGCTACATATGAGAAACTCGTGAGATGTATAAATAATACCACAGATCCAAGTATAACAGCGTAACTACAGCACTAATTTGCTGGAGACATTATGGCTCCACTGGCAGCTTGCAAGCTCCTTCATACCTACTTCAAGATGAGAATAATAAGTCCTGCTACACGAACAGAACATCCCATCGAGCTTCAGAACTTCAACGGATGCTTTACTAAAACCCCGAGTCGCTTTGTTCTGCAGTAATTATACATAAAGACCACACTTAAAAGTCTCCTTGGAGGTGAATTCTGGAAGTATTGTCTCCTTGCATATTGTTAGAGGCATGAAAACAGCGCGGTTTTGGCTCAACGTCATGAAATGACCTGCTTGTAAATAGCGCGCTACTTCAGGTGCTTCGCTTTGAAAGGGTTAGGTTTGAGGTCAGGGTCAAACAAGGCGACACACACACACAAACACACACACACACACACACACACAAAGAAAACAAAAGAAAGTGTAGGCAGTGTAGGCTACAGGATCCATCTGTATCATAAGGACAGGCTGTTACGTGTGTTATGGGAGGGAGACTCTCATGCGGGCAACAGATAAGGTTGTTTGTGTCCAATTTATAACCACCACCTGCACACAGGGTGGACAGTAAATGCTCTGTGTGCCGTCTCGTACCTTATCGTGGACTGGTCTGCGTTTTGTTTGACCGCCTCCAGTATGAAGGTGACGGCAGCTGTGTGGCTCTGCTTCAGCAGGATTTGGTCTATCTGGTTAAACTCGGGCTGATCTGAAATGACAAAAAAACAGAAAGACGGAATGAGGAATGCTGCTGTTACAACATTCTTACTGGGCGGAACAGAGAAGCCAATTCGTGTACGTCTGATGCAGGGTCCATATACTTTGGTTTCTCCACACTGACGCGCAGAATGGAAATCATTGATAATTTGCATGTGAATGGGACCCCCTGTGCTGCATCAGCCTGGGGTGGGGTGGAGGGGGTGGGGGGTCCTTTGTTTGTTTGTCTAGTGAGTACTTCACTTTCTAAATAATTCCGCAGTAAAAATGGGATTGGGTGCCGCAGAGGTTAGACGACACATGGCCTGTGAAAACAGCTGAAGCAGCTGTGATGAAACTAGAACGTACATCGAGCAAAAGTCTGCTGTCATTTTGCATCATTTATATTTACAAGACAAATTCGAGCCGATTAACAGCATCAGCATGCAGGGCGCTTCGCCGGTCTGCTGAGAGCGATTACAGCCGTCAATCGGATGTGTGTCCGAGATCAGATCGGACTATTAGAGTCTAAAATGACCATCGTGGTCTTTCTAATACTCCGAGCGGACTTGATGCCAGTTTAAATGACAAAAGGGATCCCGAGTGGCCGTGTGTGATTGTGCGACTGCTGCTGAATGCAAAGCAGGCAGCTCGAAAAGACTCGGGTCGCTTTAAAGCAGCTGATGGGCAGCAGGCGGCCACTCGGACTCGTGAAATGTCTTAAAATAAACGCAGGGATCCGTCGGGTTAATTCGCAGCGCGCAGCAGAGCCGTAAAAATCCGCAAACACCGAGGCAGCTCCGCCGCTCGCTCACACCCGGAGAGAAACCGGAAGCAACAGCGGAGACAAAAGCAGCGGCGCGCGGAGAGGCAGCAGCTCACCGAGGACTGTGGGGTCGCCGTGAGAGGAGAGCAGACTCCGGAAAGACACGTCCACCAGCACCTGGAAGCTGCCGTGGTCGAAGACGGATTGGTCTGCTAAAGACTGTAGCCCTCTCTGCACAGACTCAGACAACTCCATTTTGCAAAGGGTGACCCACGACATCAGACCACGTGACGGATCAGCTGATCTGGAGAAGCAGAGGGCTGTGGGAGGTTATAGCGAGAGAGGCAGACTCGGGGCTGCTGAATGGGGAAGACACTACAGCGTATTGTGGATCTCCGAGAAGACGTTCATTCATTTATTGTATTAATCTAGGTTTGTAGTTTAATTGTGCGATTCATCACTGCTGTTTCATCCTCCAGTCGGATCAGTGATATACAGAACAGCGAAAGAATAAATAAATAAATAATAACATCTGCGACCCCCAAGCTTTTCCATTGTCGGTACCACGGATACGTTTAAACGCTTTGCCACGCAGTTTTATTTAGATTTGTACCCTATATCCAGTGTAATCATCCCCATATCTGGTTTCTGACTGTGGGATTTACCGGGTTACAGTTGTCCCCGGTATTAACTAGACCACTAGACCTCCAAGTATTCACACATACCTCTCTATGAGCAATATTATCCACAAGCGTTTAGCAGCGATTACACTGACAATGGGATATTGGGTTTATGACTTGCTGCCGGTCAGTATTGCTCAGTTATTTAGCCAGATACACAAAGTACGGGGCGGGAGTCTGTGGTGAAGTGCAACACAGGTTAAAAAAAAGATTTTTAGGTCATATCCTCCCGAGAAAAGAAGAAAAAATAAGCTTCCTATTGAACTTGTTTGTAATTTCCTGCCACCCAAACACGTGAGATATCAATGGAAAGCCCAGGATGCCCTTTAGTAAAGGACTTAGTAGGGTAGCTCAAATAACTCAAAATTATATCTAGACCAGAAACAAATGTCCATTATAGAGGACACAAATAAATAGGCTGGTTCTAGGGAGGATATAGATCATGTAAGGGAGATAAGGGTGTGGGTGTGAGATTAAGCATTTCTAGTTTAGATAGCAGAGACGTGGATCGTGTCAGATGATGAGCAACAATATCAACATCTTGTAACACTTCGTACAGCTGTGCTACAGTGTGACTTTGCATGCTATGCAGTCCACCCGTCAGAGCGAAGACACCCCCACTCCTTCTTCATCACAACTCTGTCTGTATTGTATTAGTTCTGATATTTCTACATCGTGTCAAATCTATTAATTGAGAACAAGCACAATGCCACGGTCTTCCACCCTCTGAGGTCGGGACGGACCAGGATGAGCAGATGCGATCGTGGGCGACTTATTGAGGTGTGGACTGTGTAATATTGTCATTGTATTATCAAATCAGATTTAGCGCACTAATTATTGCTAAATATATCACGGTGCATACTTTTATTCGTTTACTCATTCAGCGGTTTCCAGGATCTTTTTTTTTTTTTGCACAACTATACAGTTATCTAAAGCAACCATCTGATTTGCACAGCTGGGTTCTCATGCTAAATCTAATATATACATCCAGATAAACAGATGAAACGAGGGTTTTTTTACGCCTTCGAGACGGGCATCTTCACCCACTTCGCATTTGAACTGGCATTACGCATTTCTTTTTAGGGCAGTTACTCTACACAGCTTATATTTGCTCCCCGGTGCTCGCCAAAGCATTTCGGTCAGGGCGTTTAGTATTTATTACATGTGACGTCTTTCTTTTTTTTTTTGCGCGTGTCGGAAACTTCCTCGCTCAAGCCTCGAGGCAGTCATGAGGTGAGCCGTAAATAGGTCACTTTTAAATTTCCATTATGAGCCTTAAATATGTGGAGTCGGTGCGTAACGCAGTCCAGGCTTGGAATCCAGTGAAAAGTATAAAACTGCCACGAACTGAAAAGAAAAGAAATTCACTTTTGCACATGGAAACTACAAAATCAGCGAGCACTTGACTTCTTATTGGCTACTCTTTATTCTTCTTGACTTGGAGTTTGCCCCCTCGAGCTGTCTGTTCCATCTTTGTGCAGCTCGGATGCTTAAACTTTTATTTTATGACTTCCTGCAGTAATTAAAAAGCTATCAAATCCATTTATAGTTGTCAATTGTTGTCTGTCGGTGGTTGCATAAATTGCGACGCTAATTTTAGACAGCATCGCATCCTCTCAGTGAGACCGTGGTCTGCCTGCCGTTCATTATCTAGGAATGCTCTGGACTGCGGTCTATTGCTCGGCCACACACGCTGCAGCTATCGGAGTGACCTCTGACTCCGCGCTTTGTCCAAAGTCCATTTTGGCTCCGGGTCGGGTTGTGAAATAGATTAGCCTTCACTCCCTCAGTGCCGCCGTGCTTTTTCCTCCAAGATAGGTCTCAGTGCGTGGATTTCTCCAACCTCCTGCTCCAACTTTGGTTGGGGATCTGCGTCACGAGCCTGACGTCAAACATTCGCAATTTCCCGGTCATACATTGCGCGATTAAAACCGAGGCTCAATATTTTTAGACATGTACAGTTTAATACATCGCATAATGTGGTTTACAAGCAGTTTCTAATACCTTCAAAATAAAAGTCTAGCTAAAAATTAAATATGAATAAAAATATTCGAACTCGGGCTCATGAATTAAAACTTAATACTTAATCATAAGTTTTGTTTTTTCTCTTTAACCCTTTATTTTGCCTGATCTGTTTAACATACAAACGAACCGTGAACCACACGCGTGCCCTTTTTATTCTGCGTCATTGTGGCTGTTAAATGCGCAACTCAACGGACAGTTTCTCTTAACCTTTACCATCCTTGACACTGCTGATGAAGTTGTTTCATTTTATATATAAAAAAGAAACAACCTCTTTAACAATGACACATAACCTACAAACACATCCCTGCTTTTTGTGTTTTTAAATGCCAAAGGGAAGTTTTGTATCTGCACTGTAATCGATTCCGCTTTGTTCCTCTTTTCTTTTCGTGATTATAACCCATAGTTGACTGAGGGCCAGTGAAGTCAAATGATCTCATTGTTTAACCCATAATTCCTCCTCACTGTCTGTCTTTACATAAAAAACAAACTATAAACATCCCCTTTAAGAAGAGGCCGGGGTAACGTGACCTTAGAAAATGTGTCAACACCGAGGCATTTCCAGAACCAGCTTGTTGGGAGAACACAAGGTCACACACCGTCACTGTATTTATTTCTGTTGTAATAAAGTCCAAAACGAGGTCTGACGTAAACATGGAGTTGTACTTGTAACCTGCCATTCAGATCTGTTTCTGCAGACTCTGGTCTGGATTGACAGCATGCATACATTTTATTATTTTTTGATGCATTCGGTCATTTCTTTCCACAACCGCATATTCTCCTCTTAGCCAATCATTAAGCACACAAATCAAGAAAACTGCCTGCCATCGTTCCTGTGACGTTGTCTACATTTGCTGTCTTCACTCTTGAAGACTATTTGTTTTGTTTGGCCTGTGGCTTTTTACCACGTGAACGAGCTATATGTAAACAGAGAAAGCTTCCTTACCGTAATCACCTTCTTCTCTTACATGGAAGCACATTCAGGGGAAATGCAGTCATTTACAAGCATCCGTGCTGATCTTGCCTGAGCTCATTTTTTGCAAAGGGAGGCAGCACAGTGCAGTAAATATTCTTTTGTTAAATTTTAGTTACCTGCTTTATTGCAAAACTGGTAATAACTCTCTGTGTGCTCACATAAGCAGGGTAAAGTTCAATTATTCTTTTCAACAATTACATTCATACACTAATGGTAACACAACACTGCTGATAAAAGACAAAACTGCTCATGAAAGAAGCAGAAGAAGTAGAAGTCTAATGGTTTTCAGTGAGCAGCTCCTTCAAACAGGGGCTGATCTTCCTGTTTTTTCTACATTGACCAGTTTTATTACTCCCAAAAAGTAAATTAATTACAGACCTCATAAAAGTGCTGAATCTTTGTGTTAATTATCACTAATTATCCCTGCCAAGCACAAACACACACAGAGAGTTGAGATCTTATTATAAAAAAGCCAGAAGCAAAGGGGGAGAAAAGGTGAAGGGGAGCTGATATTAACACTTTTTTTTTCCTCCAAAAGACTGAAATTAACTAAATTGTGAGCTGCTGATTTTTTGAGTTGTTGCTGGTTTAGCTGTTGCCTGTCCTTTTTTTAAAGTTTCCATTCTGGCCAAATATCAAATGGAGCTGAATTAAACAGGATTCCTTTAAAATCCTAAAATACAGACATGTGTGGCGGCTTCTCAGCATGCAGTAAAGCTTTAAACATGAGCAGAAATCTTACTGAAACACAACCTGAACTTTATAGATCCAGGAGTTTATATAGCAAAACTATTCAGGGTTAGAGCAGGTTACTTGTGGCCTGATTTTAGACAAAACTGTCAGCGCATGCTTGGCCTGACTTTCATGTCTAAAGGTTAGAGAATAAATCCAGTCTGTATGTGTGTTGCCTGAGCGTGGATGCTGGTAACTAAGACAAACTGAGAGTAATGTAAACGTATTTCAGAATATGCTGAACTGATTTTTTTCTTTTCTTGTCCTTTACTTAAGCAGAGACACTTCCAGCACCCTCCATTTGTTCTGTTTCCCTAATGCTCAAACAAGATCAACGCTGATGGACATCTGACTGTTATTATCCACACTGTGAATAATAACAAGCAGGGTTAGCTAGTGAGATAGATATCTTTCTAGAGCTGTGATGTTCTTAAATTGTCTGACTTATTTACAGCTCTCACATGCAGAGCAAAACCCACAGATTCCACTGAGTGTGCCTTCAAAGTGTAAAAGATTGTGCAAAGGTTTAAAATGATAATAAACCCTATTTTAAAAAGAGGGACTTTACAACGAACTAAAGCAAGCTGCTGTTAGCTTCACTGACAAATTGGTGCTTAAACTGTGCACAAATATAATCTGTGAGCTTACAGGCACAAACTGAAAAATTTGACATATTCTAGCAAAAACAAGAAGAAGAAGAAGAAGAAGAAGAAGAAAGGAAGCTAAAACTAAAAAGCGCACATTTATGTGCAGAGTAAGATCAGTGAGAAAGTTCTCATATCCTGGAACAAAACATCAAACAATCATTTCAAACTGTTTCAATGGGATTAATACATGTTTAGTTTTAACACATTTTTTTTCTTTATATTTATTTTTTAGAAGTGGCAATTTGAGATTGAACCAAAGTTGGTAATCTAACATCAAACCAAAAGCTCACATCTTTAAAATACAGTCATTTATTGAACTTTTTTCCCCTTACAGTCTTTTTTTTTGTGAGTTAAAAATGTAAGTAAACCTGATCACTCATTAGCTAAAATCAATGTAATAAAATGAAAATAGCAAAGAGCTTTATGAAAGCATTCAAGTGAAACGAATGAAACTTTAACGGTGAAAAAAAAGCACCTATATGCATTTTCGCACATTGATTCCTTGCATTTTTCCAGCTCCAAATGAGATTTTTTTTTTTAACTTCAATTAAACATGGAGGAGCAAGAAACCACAACTCCCAAATAACCGCCTCCGGGGTCAGGACCTCGGTGTAACAATGAGGCCCCTATGAGAATAAAGAATAAGTCCGAGCAGGCTGACTGTGATTCATATCTATCGCTTTTATTGTAAAACTGTAAACTGATTCCAAACCCAAACATTGCATCACTTAACCATTGTTCCCGGGAGAAAAGAAAAGAAAAGAAAAGAAAAGAAAAGAAAAGAAAAGAAAAGAAAAGAAAAAGTGATTTCTCTGTCAGACTCTCAGCTTCATTTTCTACCATAGATCAGAAACACAGGAGCGAGCTGCACGTCCCCGACCTGGTCCTCTTAAACAAACAAACAAACAAACAGCGGAGCGCAACCGAGGTGTATATAAATATGTGAGCATATTCAAAAGGTAATTTATTTTAAAGGCAGCTGCTTATTTGGATGAAAATTGCTTTCAGGGAAACACAACAGGTCTCGAAGCGTCGCCACGAGTGCGTGTGCGTACGTGACAGAGGCAGAGAGAAGAAGCAGATTTCTGTGTAGTGACTCTGCCCCCTGTTGGAAAAAA
>NW_005187408.1:2331529-2342237 GCF_000239375.1 Pundamilia nyererei
TTTATTATTATTATTATTATTATTATTATTATTATTATTATTATTATTATTATTATTATTATTATTATTATTGTAAATCACGTACGTATTGCTGTACATGTAAACCTCACAGAAGAAGCCGGTAGGGGCAGCTGTTCCTCCTGTTTCCCACCGGTGAAAAGCAGGCTTTCAGCGGCTGCTGCTCTTCCTGTGGCCGCTGTCGGGAGCTCGTTTTCCGCTCACATCCTGTTCGGCTCCCGGCTGTACTGCGGCTCTACGACCTGACCGCTACAGGCAAAGCGCGCAAACAGAAAGCGGATTTAACAGTTTAGAAAATTAATGAATGATTTTTATTTGATTGACTGGTTGATTTTTTTTTCTTTTTCTTTTGCTCTATTTCACTCAGATTTCTTACACTGGAGCCGCCATATTTTTGGATCTTTTATTAATTTATTAAAATTTATTTTAAATATATTTGATGCTTTTATTTACTCTATTTAAATCAAATTAAAGCCCCCCCCTTCTTGGTGTGTTTTACAGTTTTACAGTTTCATGTCTTGACATTACACCAGACTCACATCTGTTTTTGCAGCAGTGCAGACACTCTGAAGTTTATCACTGCCCTGTTTTTTTGTTAGCATTGTTGCTGGTGGTTTTGGGGAGTCGTACCCCATCCCGCCTCCCCGACCCTTACGATTGGCTACACCCATCAGACAAGGGTTTGCCAGCACTCCGACTGCGTGCTACTGTTGAATGGTTTATTCAGGGCTGAGCTTGCTCAGGGCTCGTTTTAGCCAAGCCACATGATAAGGCCTCAATCAGAGAGGCAAGGGGGTCTGGATCAAAGTGAGTTAAGTGAGTAATTGAACTTTGTGGTTAGAAAGGTTCTCGTTGACATGTTGCCAAAAAAATTCCAGCACCAACACCACCCACTCTGCAGCTCCCACAGGTTTTGTGTGTGTGTGTGTGTGTGAGGTTTGCAGCAGTGCAGAGGAGAGCTCAGGGAGAAACAACTCCTACTACGCAGCACATCTGGTAATAAATTGTATGAATACTCCTCCTGTCACCTGTTTTGTGCAGAATGCCACTCTTCATGGTTGGCTATCTTTATTGGGAGGGGTTGAGGTGGTGGTGGTGTTGGGAAGTGGTTACACAAGCAAATTTCTTTCAGGCACAGTTGGGCCGCAGCCCGTGGGAAACACGGGCATTATGAAGTCAAGGCCAGTTTGATAGCTGCAACGGAAGACTAAATGATAAGAGCCAAGCATAAAAAAGATTGCTGTGTGTATTATGAGCTTTTGTTGTTTTGTTGATGCTTGGAAACGGCAGAGGAAAAGCTTCGATATCATGTAACAGTTGCCCACAAGCGCTTTTTGCTGCAGGCAAAATTTATCTTTCTTTCTAACATTTTAAGCCACGTTAAATTTCTACAGTGGGCTATTCTATTGCTGACTATTGGGATTTAATAGTTCGTTGTAAAGTGCACACAGTTATTTTTTAATTAACAGCCAAATAATTCATTCATCAACTTAATAAAATGCAACTTTGGAAACTGTTTTGTACCTAACACGTGATGCCTGAGGCTCACGGGCAGGGTCGGTCAGACAGACGAGGCTGGCACATGTCCACTGAAGCCCAAATTAAAACGCTTTACAATCAGGCAGGGCGAAGGACGGCCCTGAGGCTTTTCAGTTTCCTTGTACAGGGGGTCTTATCTGAGGATCAACTTTCATGCGAGCACTCCCAAAGAGGGATGTTTCTTTGTTCTATCAAGACCAGTCTCCCCAGCTTCTCCCTCTCTCTGCCCCCCTCTCCCTCTCTCTCTCTCACTCTCTCTCTCTCTGTGTTTGAAATATATGAGGAAATGTAATAATGAGGGGGGCAAAGTAGTCCATTTGTACCCTGTCGTATGCTGCAAAGACAGAGGACAGCTACATGACTGTTATTGAGTAGCAAGCTCCAGTGGCAGCACAACAAATAAGAAATATTTACTGCTCTATTCCCTCTCCTTTCCACTTTCCCGGGAATGCCCGGTTAATTGAAGATGGTAATCATTCATTCATTGTTTGCTGATGCAAAATGTAGCTGATGTGCGCAGAAATGTGCTCTCTGTGAGGCCGCCGTTGGTTTGTGTGGAATGAATACAATGTTGGACACAAAAGGAGCACAGCAGAATGAAAAGTGTCAATCTCCACCTGACTCAGAGCCCATTACAGGGTGAGAGAGGAGACAGATGTATGTGTGTGTATGTGTGTGTGCTCCTGCTAGTGTGCGTGAGTGAGTGGGAGAGGTATGAGAAAGACAGCCAAAGGTGTATAAAGAGTACACATCCATTCACTGTCATGATTAGCAGCTATTATCAACAGCCTGAGCTGGTTGCCAGTCAGGCTGAATTATTCTGCAGTGAATCGACTTAGCAGGCAGTTTGACCGATGACTCTTTCCTAACGCTGAGCACTAACTCTGCTCAGTCTGATTTCATTTCCTACCTTTTCTGTCACTCCTCACATTGATTGGCTCCCGTGCTTTCAACCTGAACCTCTCTTTTATCAAACCCACCCTCCTTTATTTCTGCTGCTGCTTTTCCTTTGTCCGCAGCATCGAGTTTGTCCCTTTTTTCCCACTTTAGCTTAGCAGGAAAAAAAATGTCAGAGTGGACCTTCTGTGCATCCACAAAGACACGCATGTGGACAAATGGGAATCCATGAATGTTTGTTTGTGTGTGTGTGAAGTTTGCAGGGCAGTGCAGTGCAAGCAGCAGTCTGATCCATACTAATGTTCATTGATAGGAAAATCAATGGTGCATTGATCCAAACCTTGGCTCTGACAGAGGAGAGAGAGGAGGTGAAAGTGTGATGACTGGCGGAAGAGCAAGAGAAAGAGGAAGACGTGAAGAACGAAAGGGCTGAGCAGATGAAGGTAAACGGTAAAGCACCGCAGGGCTGTGTGTACCTGCAGATGACAGAGATGGGACTAAAGCCCTGATGGATGCTGTCGGGGATGAGTAACTATATGTGTGAACAACCTGTCGTGGCCTACTATTCTCTTTTCTCTCTCTGTTTCGCAGAACTGCTCTCGAGAGTGGATGAACAAGCCTCAAATGGAACCTGAGAAGCAAAAAAAAAAAAAAAAGGAAAAAAAGAGGAGAAACAGGAGAGGAGAGTAGGAGGGGAGGGAGAAAATCAATTTTCCCAGACAGAGGCAGGCTGGTCTAATGGAGGTCTAAAAGAAGAGGAGGAGGAGAGGACATATTTTCCTCTGATTACCTCCTGTAGCCTTCCTGGCAAACCTTCAAAGCTGTAGCGTTGCTAGAACGGTCTCACTCGGCCCAGCTTTTTGTAGGAGAAGGTGTGGAGACTGGTTGCTTCTTTCACTCAGCAGCAATCAGGCTGTGAGGTGGACAAGACGGTGCAGCAACAACAACAAAAAATCCCAACACAGCGAGGAAATGGCAAGTAAACACTGACCTGTAATACACCTTAGAAAATAAAATCCTGCTCCAATGAGCAGAAACGACCATTTTTCTCTTTTATTTGAATTCTGAACATTTGAATGGGACATTGAAGGTAATTCTCTCTTTTTCTAATCTCCATGCTGCCCTTTCATAGCAGTTATGTAACCCGTTAGATCTCCAAGGGAGAAGATGAGCTGGATTAAAGGGATAAAGGCTTCCATTTGGCCAAGATGACCCATTTATAAAACATAAAGAAAGGAAATTTGTCCTTAGTGTCTCTGTCAAATGAAGGGAGATATCTGGAGAACCCCTTTTTGCTTGTGCTTCTCCGCTCAGATGGCCTATGACCAGGTTGCTATGTTCAATTTCCTGCAACAGGCTGGATTGTTATGAATTGGAGTGGAGTGGACCTTCAGTGCTATGCAGAGAAATTGCGGGCACTGATTTGTTCCAGTTCCAGCTAAGTGAATTTTAAATCTTGTTTATGGCTGTCATCATAAAATAAAAAGTGTTGCACGCAGAGGAAACGAGACGAGCAGAAATTTGGCTTGTGGAGCATCAAACCGCTGACCGAGAAAAGCACCGATAAATCCAAACGCTGGAGATTACGGTCGTAGGAAAAATAGACTGGAGTGGCTTAGGAAATGATTTCAAATGTAATGAGAAACAAGGCATCTGAAGCTGGAATCTGTGACCCACAGTAGCACCAAAGAGGAACAAAAGAGACTCAAAAAAGAGTGGGGACAGATGTGGCTCCAGTATCCTCAAACTCCCTCCACTCCAATGGCCACTGTATGTCTGCTCCTGTAGCTTTGGGGACGTGCTCATTAAAACCAGTGAATGTTCAATCGGCTATTAAACAACGTTACAATGAACTTTTCCCTTTCTTTAGACCACTTACTGTACAAATACAGTGTTTCCCTCCTGGTAGAAAAGACACTATAGTATGGAGGGAGAAAAAAGCTCAGAAAGGTTTGAAAAGCTATTAAATGTTGCTGAAGGAGAGCTTGAAACACTGTCTGTCTCTCTGTTTCTCTGTCTGTCTGTTACTGTTTTTTTTTCCTTCCTCCCTCCCTGTCTAGTTGGCTCTTTGTGTTTTTTTTTTTCCTGTCTCTCGGCCTGTGAGGTGAAAGTGGCTTCCATGGTAACGACACACTCTGTTTATGCCACTACGTCTCACTTCATCACAAGCTGTTGATGGCTTTGATTTGCATGCGTGCCTATGTGTGAGTGTGTGTGTTTGCCCCCCACCCTTCCTGAAAAATACCCCCTCCTCCCTGAAACACACTCGCACATCATACAGGTGTTCATGAGACGAGCAGGACAGGTTAAAACTATTGTTCAGCTGTTTGATGGTTCACATTCCTCCATGAAATAAAAGAGAAATCAGGCTCCGATGCTTTTATTCTGTCAGTTTTTAGAGGCACAGTTCCCCCTTTTTTTAATTAATGGCAAAATGAGGAGGGAAAAGCAGACTGTGACCTATGAAAAGCAGATGCTTTTAGCATCCCGAACAATGCTTTTCGATCTGTTTCCTCAAAAGAGAGAGACAGAGGGGGGAAAGCCAAACAAAACCCACTAAACATGCTCCGACTTATGCATTTATCTTGTTTTAGGTGCCATATGATGCTCAACTTTGAAAAATCTTCAACTCAACAGCAGAATGGAAATTGGCACTTCAGCTGCTAAACTTTAAAAAAAAAAAGAAGTAAATTTAATCATACTCATTTCCTTGTCCTGCGGGCTGATCCCGTACACTTAACCACTTAAATTAGCAGCAGATACAATGATTATGACTTCTTTTCACCAAAACCAGTCGCCCCCAATTAGTGGGGAAAGGGGTGTGGGGGATAGGGGGGTGGGTGAGAGTTGAGGAGGGAAGGAAGGGAGGGCCTGGCTAGCCCGACCCCCTGCAGGGCAGAAAGAGAAGGGGGGGGGGGCAAAAATGGATTCCATACCAGGAAATCCATTAGGGCAGGGAACGGCGTGGAGCTGGCAGCCACAGAGTGGTCGCCGTGTTTTTAAAAATTCCTCATTAGGTGTAATTTCTAAATTACAATCAGCGCGGGCAGAATGAGAAAGCGAGGATCTGACCAACTCATCGGGATAATCAGGGTAATAGCATGATCAGGCGTGCGCACGTGTGTGAGTGTGTGTGTATGTGTGTGTGTGGTGGAGCAGAGAGGCAGAAAGACAGATGAAAAACCAAAGGGAGCCGAGGAGGATGGAGGGTGAATTTTAATGTTGCTGCTGATGCTGCTGGTGGACACTGACTTTTACTTATTATTCTGTGTTGTTTATTTATTTATTCATTAAATGATTTTTCACTTATTTATTTATTTGCAAAGTAACTGATCTAGATAATTGCTGCATGGGTGTTGGGGGGTGGGGTGGGAGGGGGGGGGGCTAAAGCAACAAGCTAGATGGAAAGCACGAGTCTCCCCCCCTCTCTCTCTCTCTCTCTCTCTCTCCGCTGTGGTCTCACTCACTGAATAAGAGGATGGGGATGGAAAAACTAGTGAAGGCAATGCAAAAGAGTGGGGGTAAAAAAAAGGGAGGAAGATGAGGGACAGAAACAACGGTGGGGAGCGAGAGAGGGAGTCGAGGGGCCTCTGTAAGGGAGAGAGAGAGAGAGAGAGAGAGAGAGGGGAGGGGAAATGGCAGGAAGGGAGGAGGGAGGGAGGGAGGAGAAGAGGTTAATTTGCACATATTAGAGAGGGCAGGATTTTTCATTAAAAAGAGATTGAAGTTGATATATGCCTGTGCGCTCCTGACACACTGTACACTCTGATTGTGTTAAGTCCTTGACAGAACAAAGGATTGCCCCCCTTTACTTTCTCTCTCTTTCTCCATCTATCTCTAAGAGCCACTGCAGCCCCTGCTGCAGCTCCGGCAGCCTTCTGCGGCTCTATGGAGCTGTTTCATGGTGAATAGAAGCTCAGCCAGAGTGTCATATCACCTCAGGTCCTACTCTTTAATGCATATGCATACACTTGCTTTCATTCCCATGAAAACTAATCGCAGAGACAAAATGTGTTTTTATCGCATCTCTGCGATCGCGTGTGGGCTGGATCTGGTGGTCCGGAAGGGCTTCAGAATAAGTACAGACTCAACAAACAGTTTATTTCGCTTGCCTCACAGGAAGCAAAACAAATCAAAGTGTTTTTGATATTCCTATTTCCCCAACTGAAGGAAGTATTAAATAAAAGAGCCACATTCAGCACATTGTGGCGGCACAGTTGCTCGTTTAGCTGGTGGCGCTTCCAGAAAGGTGGTTGGACAATGACAGAACCTCCAGTCCATTGTTCAAGGCCACCATTCAGGTAAGCTGAGCTCTGCTTGTCGAGGCGCCCGAGGAGAAGTTATACCTGCCGCAGAAACGACAGAAGCAATCACAGCGATTCCTGTTTTTATTTTTGATCTGCTGCTTTCAGGACACATGCAACTGGTCTAAATTGCTCCCTTCTTCCATGTTTCTCTCTCTCCATTTCTTTTATCTTGTTTTCTGCGGGCCACATCTGTCATTCCTCGCTGGAGGGTTATACCTGATCTTTGACCTTAGTTAGCACGGCCCCCGAGACCTGTTTCACACAAGCACACACATACACCGAGGCCTGCACACACAGAACAGGAGGCATCGATTGGCGATAGATAGATAGAGCGGGGTTGGCCTGATAAGAAGGCCATATTTGATGTTTGTTCTCACAGTGGAGAGAGAGGCAGAGAGAGATTAAATCACAATGAGCAGCCTGCTCCGTCCTTGGCTTCGTCCCCACTCAAGGCTTTACAGGAGTTTAGGGGTCGAGCTGAAAGAATGACGGGTGAGGGATTGTGGACAAGGGGCGCCAGGCCTGCTTAAATCCACTGTGCTAAGAGCCATTGATTAACATGGCCTGTAATGTTATTCAAGAGGTGTGTGTGTGTGTGTGTGTGTGTGTGTGTGTGTGTGTGTGTGTGTGTGTGTGTGTGTGTGTGTGTGTGTGTGTGTTTGCACAGTCCAAGGTTTTCAGCATTTCAAGCTGCACAGTCCTTTGTCCTCCCTGACCAATGTTATAAACTGACTGACAGCCATCAATAGATGCCTGCTTCACAATGGCTGTGCACTCAGGTCTGCTTCCTGTGCACACTGAGCTCCTCTACCTACTGCTGCTCTGCATCTTCTCCACGTTTTAAAAGATCTCCATGTGCAAATGGTCAAATGTGTCTTTTAACATAGCTGTAAACATGTGCAATCATAAATGATTACACACACACGTTACTGACAGACACACTTGAGCCAGTTTGAAGCTGATTATAGATCTGTTCAAAACTCGGGACGTCGTATGTCTCGTGATGGATTTTGCAGCATTAATAAATTACCTTTCACCTCCCTTACCATGGATCAGTGTTACAGCTACATTGTTTAGTGTTCACTCGCTGTGTATGGACTGTACAAATGTGTGTGTCTCACAGTAAAACCATGCCCTTAAAAATCCTCAGTGTGGTAACTGAGACATCCACACCCCCTCTCTCCCGTTCCTAACCTAAATTTTGTCCCCGGTGCAAACTCATCACTAAGATTAAAATTGAAAAGGTTTCTCCCTATTGATTATTACCCATGAGTGGACGAATCACAACACACCAAACCCTTTTCTGTCTCTTCTGGCAGCGCACTGACCTAGGAGTCCCTTTTACATATGACCAGAGCCAGCTCGGGATTCAAATCCCCCAGCCGAAAAAGCAGCATGTGTACGTATGAAAGGCTGTATATGTTGGCCAGTGAGTGCGCGGTCTCAAGGGCTGGGAGATTATGTCGACAAAAGGTGCACCTGGTGCTTTAGATTGAGTTTCTCTCCTCCCCTTCCTCCCTTTATCCCCCTTCCATCCCCCCTCTCCTCCTCTCGTCTGGCCATTTTCAACATTATCCTGGGACTTTTAAAAGATTAGACCAAGTCTTTTCTAATTGGGCCACTAATGCCTGTTAACAGTTTGCAATGAGGGAGACTAATGGAGAATGCGACTCTTTAATATATACATATATATGTGTGTGTGTATAAAATACCTCCTGCTCATGGGAATACACTTTTGAGTTATTTTAGACTCTTACATAATCAAGTGTAGTGTGTCAGAGCAGATTATTGAGTCCCTTCCCTATGTAACTCAGATCTAATGGTTTTCTGTGCAGCGACTGATAAACAAGATATGCATGTGTTTAGTTACATGTATTAATGTGGGTGTAAGGGTGCAACAATATGGGCACAGTAAGAGAAAAGAAATTATTGTTGTTTTTAGTGAAGGTCTAGAGTCTGATGCTGCAGGTTTTTCTTATGTCCTTTCTCTGTCGCTTTAATACAGGATGTGTTACATTGTGGGTAAAACTGGGAATTTTTAAAAATGCAGCAGGGTGTTCTGATAATATAGCATTGTAAGTACTGGTGTATCACTATGTTAGTGTTAGAACTGCAATACTTACACAGTTCAGTCCATAATTATCCAAGTTGAGGGGTCAATCCCACTCCAGATGGTCAGCAGATAAGTCCGAGGGGGTCCTGAGATGATTAATGGGTAAGGGAGTCAGTATACAGAAAGCTCACCTTCACAACCTTATTTTACTTATTTATTTTTTAACTTTGTCTTCAACTTTACATTTAAATGTGAAGTTTAAAGAGGAAATATCTCTATGTAGGAACTTCTAATACGTGACACTTCAAGCTAGCAACGAATACGAGCTTTTCTATGAAAATCAAATTTAAAAAGACATTTAATAAAAACAGCAACAGCCATGCAGGAGAGTTGAAAATATGCTGACAAATGGTGGAACATAAATAACTACCTTTACATTTAAACTGTAGCTCTGTGAAGCCAAAGGAAATGCATTTGTAAATGGATTTCACATACTTATCACACCATTCGTGTAACTTTTTTTTAAAATCCTCCGGTAGTGCCACGTGGATGCCCTGAGAAGTTGAATGCACTGCAATGTAAGAAAATACCAGAGAATTGGAATTGGGGGGGAGCGGGGGGGGGAGCGGGGGTGTAAAAGCACGTAAAAGATAACGGAAGTGGAAAAAACAGGAAGGAAATTGAATTTTTTTAAAAACAACGGAAGTAGATAAATACAGAACGGAAGTTGAGTAAAACAAACGGGAAGTAGAAAAACAAGAGAATTTGAGTCAAACATGACAGAAGTGGAAAGAAAATGCAATAAAAGCTCACAAAAAACAAAAAAACATTTAAAGCTCAAAAACAAAATAGAAGTGATTTAGAGGGGATAATAACATGAAAGATCGGCTGCAGTAAACGATTAATAGCAATCTATACAGCATTATATGAATAATGTGATTTGAACACATCATTACCATCCCTCTTTTTCTTCCTCACAAGACCAGTTAATCCTCCATTTCTTCGTCTCACTGCAATCCTTCCCATGTTTCTGTCACCTCCGCACCTTTTTTCCTGCTTTTCTTGTGTTTCATGTGCTTCTGCTGCATTTTTCTATTTGCACTGTGTTTGGACCGAAAACCTTATTTGTAATTTTGTTGTTGTTGTTGATGATTAACAGATGTTCTTATTTGGATTCTATTCCCACCTTTATAGTTAGAATATCATTTTCAATTTAAACGAACCTCAGCAGAAAACCTGTGGTTTCTGCTGCTGCTTGAAAGAGAAATCATGTAGTAATCTGTTTGCAGCCGTTTTTCTGGGTGAAATGCATGCACGGTTCACCAGGATCAGCCCTTTTTTGTTTTTTCCTTTTGTCTCTCTTCAGGGAAACAATAAAAAATTAGCATCGGCTTCTTTGTGTTCTTCAAGGTTCCTACTACAGCATTCGCACGACCCTCGTCAACCTTTCTCATCTTTTATTTCAAGGAGTTATCCCAGCTCATGCAACAAGTCCAGCACACAAACATTTTCACACACACACCCCCTAATCTTCAACTCTTCAAATGCAGTACCCCGTTTGGCCGCCTACCTCCACAGTATTCATTTTATTTAGCAACTGAGTCGGCGTGTGTGTGTGTGTGTGTGTGTGTGTGTGTGTGTGTGTGTGTGTGTGTGTGTGCTTTTGAGAGAGAGAGAGAGAGAGAGAGAGAGAGAGAGAGAGAGCATCACATGTGTACCCCCTCACCCACTCTCCCAAAACACACACACACACACACACACACATACACACATACATACATACACACACGCCTTCCGTCCAGCCCAAGGGTCTCCAGTCTGCATAATAAATGAGGCTTGCTGATAGGTGGAAGAACAGGGGAGGGAGTTGGTTCTCTCTCTCTCTCTCTCTCTC
>NW_005187408.1:2344083-2346985 GCF_000239375.1 Pundamilia nyererei
TCTACAGTGGGGGGGGGGGGGGGGGGGGGGGGGGTATTAGTGTGTGTGAAAATAAGAGTTTTTAAAAATATATAAATAATAATAAATCAGACGTAAAATGTAAAAAAGTGTTTTATAATTTATTACGATAATAGATTTGAATTTTGATGCCCTGAAACACAAATCAAAGCATCGCAGAACTTCACGTTTAGCCCCCACGGCTGCACTGAGCACCGCTCCTCGGTGGCAGAGTGCTTTTACCGGGGAGCTGCATTTCCCCTTCCCCGCCTCCAAAGGGGAAAAGCAGACGCGGAAAGAAGAAAAAACAACCGCTTCTTCAAACACCCCCCTCCCTTCACCGCTGAATTGTCGTTGCCATCAGCTCGCGGTGAAGTTCTCTTTCTCGCTTCTCTGCGGTTTTCTGAGCTCCCTTTCTTCTCGCTCGTAGCGGGAGCCGCGAGGGGCGCGAGGCAAGACGGCTCTCGAGCCGTGCAGCGACGCACTCTGAGCGGCAGGCGAGCGGAGCAGGCGCCGCTGAGTCAGCGGGACACGCTGCAGCTCAGAGAGGCGACCAGGAAACTCCTGGCTGTGCTCCTCCGCATTGCAAACACTTTTATTATACAACGCCTTTTATTTGAATGACTTATTCTATGGTAATTATTGACACTGAACTCAGCCTATATCTAAACTATATTTTATTGCTATTTTTACTTTTATTTATTTAGGCGTGGGTTTTTATTGTGTTGGAAGCAATACCGCAAAGCAAAATACATTCCTAAAATATAGTTAAAAAAAATACAATAATATTGCATATGTATTAATTATTATTATTATTATTTTACACAATTTCCGCAATAATGATTTTTCCACACAGACAGATTCACTCAGTTTTGTGAGCTTTTACTTCTGTACTTTTCCCCATCTTTCCAGAGCTGTGTGTAGTTTTAATCTCTCCGTAATATTTCAGCATTATTGGCATAATTTTCAAGCTGCGTATAACTTCTCACCGCTGTAGGCAACACAGTCTATGGCGGTCCAAATGCTTTGCAGAGCTTTTCAGATCTGATCGAGGGTGACAAGTGGGCAAATTTGACTTTGAAAGTAAAAAGGGTGCTCTGCTTGTTTACTGTCAGTCGTCCTGCTTTGTCATTTTTGCAGTGGCATCAATAAGCTTCGAGGAAACTGCGAGGTGTAATTCAGCTGGAAGGCGCGCGCGCACACACATACGCGCACACACACAAAGAAAGAGAGGATTCTGAGAATAGTGTATATATGCATGTCTGTGTGTGTGTGTGTGTGTGTGTTTGTGCCGGGGGTGACAGAGGAGTGTCACTTAGCAGAAGAATACGAGCTGTCTGAGAATGAAGAGGGATGAGGCTGAATCCTGCTGCTTCTCCTCGCCACCATTATCCCACAGGAGAGCGACCTGTGGGGGGGCTGACACACAAATACACACACACGCACACACACTCTCGCTGGGAATCTCCTCAGCTGTTCCCTCCACACTCTGTCTCTTGCACCCTTCCTCCTCTTCCTCCTGCCCTCACGGCCCTAAACACCTCTGTTTGCCGGCTCTGGTTCCACTCGGCACCCGATCAGGGCCCCTGGCAGCTGACTGCAGGTTTCGGCCCAGGATTAAGCCTCCTAATGGCAGCCACTCTGTGATGATTTACACTGCATTACTGTACAAACCAGCGACAGCCTCCTTCTTACTAATGGTTTACTACACCGAAGCCTCTCCCGGCTTTATTGCTCTTTGCTCTCCGTATTTGAGGCTGGGGTCTAATTAAATAATTTAGCTGAATTACCAAACATGTGCCGAAACCCGTGTAGAGGAATTATTTTTGGCATCTGGCGAACTTGTTTTATGGCTTTTGTTGTAGTTTTATTTCTGCTCGGTCTGGAGTGTGACAGAATGGGAGCGATGATTGCAACAAATATTGTAAGTTTGTTAAAGTTCACGTCCTGTGGAAACTGCGCATCTTCAATCTGTCGGCTTTTCAAAATAATAGGCCCCTGAAAGCATTTTTAGGTTTATTTAACATCACGTTGACTCCCCCCCCCGTTTCACTCAGTAAGGGAATCAATTCGTTTACAAACTCTTGGTTTTCACTCCATGGGGGTGAATTCATGTTTTTACTTTTAAATTATGCTGGAACAAGAGGCTGACGCATATAAGACAAATAAATTTAAATCTTATAAATGAAAAAAAAAATCACACTTGGTGTCAACCTGCTGCAGCAGCTTACTTTTCTAGGTTTTCTTTAATGTAAGGCCTCTACTTATTTATAAAAGTCAAATGACACAATTACAAATCACGTTTGATCTTTCTGCATTGCTAGTTGAAATATTTCTTTAACTGTTGTAAAATGTTTCCTCCCAAGATTTTAAACCCATAAATATAAAACCTCCTTTTCACTGCACTTTTCTCCATATATATTTATTTAGTTATTATTTGGGGCTTATTCAAAGCCTTCACGAACACTAATCAATTACAAAAGCCTTACCTGAAAAAAAAAAGGAGAACATTTAAGTAGAAACTGAACCGCAGAGTGAGCATGCTCAGTGTGAGACAGGTATCTTTAATGCTGCAGAGCATTCCTCGGTGACAGCGGCTCAGCCTGCCTCTGAAGCCGCAGATATCTGCCCTACATTTGTCTAATCATCCCGGGCTTAACCCTCCTGCTGGCCTGCTATCTGCTCTATGTGTATGTGTGTGTGTGCATAAGACAGAGAGCTCTCCTGTCTCCTAATACCGGGGCTTAGTCATGTTTTGACTTTGTAATCAGGCACCTGGTTGGGCAGCACACAGGGGTCCTGAATCAGCTGGTAAGCCCTCCCAACCCTGGAAAATGCTTCTGGGGGAGCGTGATCGATGATGGACACAGTGGCTCTGGCCCGCATGCGTGTGTGTGCGTGTGTG
>NW_005187408.1:2347335-2356726 GCF_000239375.1 Pundamilia nyererei
GGTGCAGGAGGAAAGTGAGCTTTTAATTACCAGGGCAGAAGCAGATGTAGCAGAATGGTGCCCCCACCTCTTCAACGCAAACACAGCAGCGGCAGCTGGAAGTCATCAGCTTTGGTTGTGGGTGCATATTTGTAAGGACAGGAGCCCCGAAGCACAATGTTTAAATTTAAAGATGTTGAGTTTCTATTGGCACTTTGGTTGCTCGATGATTATTTTTCTCCCCCAACCCCCCCCTCACCTCCCTTCTTGTTACAGAATAATTCACGTCCCGCTTAGCGCCTCCTCGTCCACAATTTACAGTGTAATTAATGGCACGGAGTATAAGTCAGGAAAGGTTTGACTCTATTCAAAATACAGCTTACAAGTCCGCTCGTAAGAGTGGCTTCAAACTGGGGGAAAAGAAACCACTGGTTTAACAGGAACATTTTAATCTCATCTACACTCACCTCGTAAATCATCTGACATATGCGCAGGAAGGACAAAAATAACATGCATTTAATCAGCGAATTAAAATATATGCAGCTTGTAATTTATTTTTTGATAATATTAGTTGTTTTAAAGAAGTATTTGTGGGCTCTGTTGGGGGATTTTTAAACTGTGTGCATTTGTTTTGAATTAAATGTCATCTTATTGGGGGTTTTAGTGCCGTTTTAGCACCAGGCCGGATAAAAACTAGTGTCCAGCCCTCTCTCTGGTTCATTTAGTTTCTTTCTACTGATCAGCGTCACGGTAAAAGCAAACACATTTACAGCATGCGTGATTTTGTGATTTTTTTACTGATACTTTGATACAAACACCAAACGCTGCTCTTACTTAACCAGAGTGTTTCTTTAATTTTCTTTTTTTTTTTTTAAATACATTGTCAATCCCCCACCAATTTTTTTACACTCTTAGAAAATTTATCCAACAAAATGTGTGCACAGATGAAAACATGGTGCCCAGAGTATAAAATGACTTTCCATCAAGAAAATGGTGCAAAACATTAAAAAAAAGAAAAAAAGAAAAAAAAGAAACACAATGTCCCTGCACATATAAAAATAAATTAATACTTTTGTGTCCAGTCACTGTCAACCTTATTGTCTGGTCCTAAAGATTCACACACATGAACTGAGGCTTCATTGGCTTTCCTTCACACCAGCACGACCAATCATAATCACTTATGTACAACCAATGGCCAATGAGAAAGATTTATGTACACTTAACGAGGTAAAAACTGTGCCACCAAGTGCCCCCCCTGACACACTTCCTCCTCCCCTACAAACACCTATATACAACCACAACCCCTCCCAAATCAGCCAGCTAATAAGTAGCTCCTAGCTTTAAACACATGACAAAAATAGAAATCATTAAAAGGGTTTACAGCAAGATTAGACTGAACAGAGGAACAAAAGAAAAAAAAAAACTTTACACAGTAGTACAAAATGATGCTAAATTGCAAAAACAAGCGGGCTTTTAAAATATATCATCTTATGCCCATTACACAAAACCTCCAGATAAATAGAAAGCACAACACAAAGTTGGCTTTGATATTAGAGAATGCAGCAGAATAAAAGTTCCTAGTTTTGTTAAAGAGACGTCCAGCCTGAAGGACCAAGAGTTTTTGTAATCTGTTGCCTTAGCAACGCAGCTTCATTACCAGTAGCACTGTGAAAAATTGGGTAGAGTGACCAAGTTTTTTTTAATATATATATATATTTGTTTGCTTTTTAAAAAAAAAAAAAATCCCACTTTCCTCTTTTGGCCTCAGGCACTTGGGTTTGGACCCTGATTGGCCAGTCCTGACTGTTGTGGGTTTATAAGTGGCCGCTGCTGTCGGCCTTTTAGGTCCTGATAGGCTGGTCCTGCTCGAGAGGTAGGTGCAGCAGGAGGCTCAATCGGGAAGATGAAATGCAATCACCTCCACTTGCTGATAACCAACTGCGTGGTTTATCTCTGAAAGTGAATGTGTGACGTGGATTTAAGCATCTTTGTGAACATTCAACGTACTTTTTTGAATAATCTTTTGTTTTTCTCCTCTTTTACATTTCTTTTCCCCGAATGATCCTCCTGTATCTGGCCCAGAGAAGAGACAGTCAAAAGCAAGGCTTCTGTGGTGACCATACGAGGCTTGGCTCACGGACATTAATGGATGTACGCAAACTGCGGGAAGGAGACACGGGGAGAGAAGGCAGCACTGAGGACATGTGGGACATTTCCTCATTTGATAGTCCCTCCAGGACTGCTGCGAGACAGATGTCAATCACACATCTATGACTGGTAAGTCCTATAACAGGGAATTGTACTGTTGTCCTAATCATAATATTGCTGCCATTTTCTTTTCTTTTTTTTTTTCAATGTTTGTAGTTCTGTGTGTGTGCCAGCTTGTGCGCTGCAGCACAACTGCTGGTTTGGCTGAAGCCCCTGAGAGAGTGAAACAGCAGAGAGACCAGACCATTACAAAAACATTAATTAAAAAAAAAAAATGAGAGAGGAAAAAAAAAAACCCAAAACAAAACCTGGAACAAGATTCGGAGTAGGAAACACCGAAGAAATAAAAAGAGTTTCTGGGAACCTGTCAGTCAACTGAACTGTTGAGAGAAGAGACTAAACACACCATGTCCGCTGGTGCTACGTACTGACAGTAACACACGTTCAGTTACTACCAGCAGTATTAAATAACTAAAAAAAATCTTTAAGTAGACAAAGCAATCAAAATAAGGACTCAAAGCAGCTAAAAAGTCGTTAAATCAAATAAATAATACAAAATGACACAAAACGTGGTGTCGAGATCAGAACCTAAACTACAGACAGTCTTCTGTATAACTCCACACAGAGAGTGTGTGTGTTATGCTTTAACACACCGCTGGAAACAAATATCTAACATGAACACATTTTGCTCTCCTGCAGATGTTCTCATCACTAACCTACAAAGTTGACCAACAGACTGATCCCAAAAAACTCTGCGCATGTATATATATATATATATTTATATTTATATATATGTTAAAAAAACAAAAAAACAAAACAATAAAAAGAAAAAAAGGAAACAAAAAGAACATATGCCGTCACGTCTTCTCTTGCCCTCCGACGCCCACGGCTTTTTCGGCTAGCCGAGGCTTCTGCGCCCCTGAGCCATGCGTGTCGGCGTGTGCGTGCTGCAGCGCCAGGAAGGGGTTGGCGGTGATGGTGCCTTGGCCCTGGCTCTGGGCGCCGGGCAGCAAGTTGTTGATGGGCAGCTGAGCGGAAGAGAGTGGGATGGAGGGAATCTGGGCAGAGGAGGAGAGGGACTGCAGCTGCTGGAGGTCCTGCTGCTGCATCAGTTGGTAGAGCAACACCTGCTGCTGCTCCTGGGGAGCAGAGGGAGGAAGGGGGAGATGCAAGGAGGGAGGAAACAAGGAAGAAGAATGAGAGAAAAAAGAAAAAGGAAAAAAAAGAGAAGAGGATTAAGTGGAGGTGTCATTAAAGAAAAGAGTTGAAGGGGGGAACAGAGCGTGAGACAGAAGAAAAAAAGCAGGGGAAAGTGTGGAAAAGAGGGGAAGAAGAAGAGTTAATAAGCTAGGTGATTTAGACTATCGTCTAAAAGAAAATTGTAGCTCAGTGTCTTTGTGTTTAACTGTGTGTGATAGTAGTAAGTAATCAAATGTGCATAGTGTGTGTGTGTGTGTGTGTAGTACCACTGAAGGCTGTGAGGACAGCAGCTGGTGGAGCTGATGCTGCTGCAGGAGCAATCTCTGCTGCTCAGACAGCAGGCCGATTCGCGCCGCGCTGAGGAGACAAAGCACACTCACAGTGAGACAAACGCAATTAACACTCTGCCTGCACAGTACCAGACTGTTTAGCACACTTCTTTAAAACATTACAGGTCTGTGACGGTGAGAGTGACAGAAAATATAAACATTTATCTGTTTCTATAAGTTATAAAGAAAAACATGAGCTTATTTTTTGCTTCAAGAAAACCTCAAAACAAAACAAGAAAAGATTCAAACTCAAAAAAACATGCATGACTACAGCATTTCTTCACAAAGCTGACACACTGATGAAAACAGAGCTACGGCGGTTTGTGAAGTGGCACCAGCTTCTGCCTCACCTGGTCTTACTAGTTGCTGAGCTGCTAAAATCCATTGCGGAAGCAAAAAGACACAAAGAGGAAGAGAGGATGCAATAAAGTTCACATTTAAACTTCTTGGGAAGCCGAGACAAACATATTCCCGAACATTTTCAGTACTTAACTATGTGCTTATGTGAAAGGGCCTTGAAAATGTGAAGCTACTGACACCCATCTGGAGCTCTTTAACTCGCTGACAGTCAACCAATTTGTTGGGAAGGGTGATGTGAAACCACATGTATTGATTTTAATATCATCAAAGGCTTCCAACACAATTCGCATCCCAGTGTTGATGCTTTATTAATCTGAAAAGGGCGCTTAATGTATTAGAGGAAGATGAAAACAGCCATACTTGTTATTGACGGGCAAAGTGACGCCTGTAGCTGCTCCTGTAGTGTGTGTGTGAGGGCTGGAGGTGCCGGCCGGCGTCTGGATCACGCCGTTCAGAGCCCCGACGATTCCACCCATGCCCAGCGCACTCCCTGCGCCCAGAGCCCCCATTAGCCCCGCCACGCCGCCCAACCCAGCCGGGGTCGCCCCTACGGAGGCGACCCCATTGAGCTGTGGCTGAGGTGGACTCTGGGACACCGAGGGAGGTGTGGAGAGGGAGGAGGTGGAACCACTACTGCTGTGACCACCACAAGATGCACTATCCTGAGGACCAGAAAGAGACTCCCATTAATGACAAGTCCTGCATTCAGAATCTGTAGCTATGTCCTAATTCATAGGCTGCATCCTTCAGAGGACCAGGCCTTCACGTTCTACATGGGCCGGGTCCTTCGAAGACCTAGAAGGCCGGAAGTGCAAGGCTGTGAAATGGGACGGTCTAGCCTTCAGATTTCGGGGGAGATTTTTGGGTCTCGGGGGAGTTCAATAAACTCAGCCGTCTGCTCCTCGCTCGCTAATATATAACAGAACACTGGAGTACATTCTCTACCATCTCACACTTCTGTGTTTTCTGTTTGACGTTTATTCAGCTGTGTCGAAACTATAACTTTAATCTCAGCCAAACCGATTTACTCAGGAACAAATAAAACACTGAAAAAAGCCAAACAATAACATTTTAAGTGACTTATATTTCATGTTTAACCCGAGTGAAAGACCGCGCGGATCTGAAAACGATGTGCCGGGAGTTTGCTGTTCTTGCCGGCTCTAGTGAGCCTTGACCACCCGGTCAGCTATCGAGCTGGTGGGTAACAGACACCTTCGAAAACGTTGAAGCACGTTTGCAAATATGTGATGTCTTGATAAACCAACCAGATACTTGAAGCTTACACAGCTACATTCTCGCCTGAAAACATCTTAAAAGTTTATTTGATGACCCAGAAAAAGTAATAAGAGTAATATTAAAACTAAGTAGCTGCCGCCATTGTTGGAAACTGGAATTGGCCGGGCCGCGCTATGAATTCTGGGATAGGTTAATGAAGGACACATTTGTCGGCCGCATTTGGAGCAGCCTTCGAATTGGGACAGCCTTCATTGCCTTGCTGTGACATAATCGACCTTCAAATACGGCCTCCGAAGGATGTGGCCTATTAATTGGGATATGCGTTATTTCACACCTTTTTGACATTAAATTAAAGCGATCATTACAGTTTGCTTAATTTACAATGTTAAAGAATAAATAGAATAAAAGAAAAAACTTTCAAAGTCTACAAGCCTGTAAGTCAACTACAAAAAGTTCTGTTTATATTGCAATTTCTATTCTGACTTTAAATCTTGCCTCTGCCATTTGCCATAAATAAATTACTGAGTGTTCAAGACTAAAACTAACACTGAAACTAATGAAAAATAAATAAAAATAAAGCCACTCTGGAAAATCAAAACAGAAATCAAAACAAAGCATAAAAACTAGTTCGAAAACACAAACTCTGCTGACTACAGAGGAGTCAAACCACGAATTTGTCCTTACCTGAGTCGCCACAGGTAAAGATGAGTCAGCTGCTCCCGGCTGGGCTCCCTTCACATCTGCGGATAACCGAAAGGTTAGACATGTCTCAGTAGGGCCAGTCTAAAAAATGTGAAACCTGCTTTTCAAGTTCTAGAAATTTTCTGTGCTAAATGACGTCAGCCAGCAACAATCCATCTTTTCGATCGGGAACAAGAGAGTAGCTCAGTCAGATCTTAAAGCAGAAAAAAATAACATGTGCAGATGCAAGAATCTGAAGAACTTTGATATAAACACATGCACGCATCAGGCTGTGCTATGGGAGGAAGGGAAGCTGGCAGAGGCAGGGTGATGATGGTTGTTACTCATACATCTTCCAAAATAGTGTTGCAGGCCATATTCAAACCTTTCATGCCAACAGTATTGGACTGTCACATTTTCAGAAATATAACACACCCTCCGTGCAAAAATTACTTGAACGATAACTTTAGGTGTCGTCTTGGCCTTTAAATTCCCGAGCTCTCAATCTGATCAAGCATCTGTGATATTTTTTTACTCCATGGAGGTAACATTTTAAGGATCTCCTGCTGCCATGCTTGATACCACAAAACACATCAATGGGGGGGCAGCTGTTTCAGTGACACAAAGCAGACCTGCACAATGCCAGGCAGGTGCTGTGGCTCACTGGTGTGCATCATTCACCTTGATTTCTAAGTAAGTAAGTAAGAGTGTCTGTGTACCCGAGGAGGCCGTGGCAGGTGTGAAAGGCACTGATAGCTGTGCGCTGAGAAGCTGCAGTCTCTCTTTCTTCATGGTCAGAGTTTTTATCTGCTCCTCCAGCCTCCTGTTCTCCTCCTGGAGCTGGTGCAGAGACTTCAACATGCTCACCACTGAGAAGGAGAGAGGGAACAGAAAAAGCAGCAATTTTTTATTTCCTGCTCCAAATATTCTGTAATAGCTCCGCTCTGAATTTTCAATTTACTGCTCTCCACACCTGTGTGAGAAAATAAAGACTTCAAAATTGCACAAATGAAATAAAACTCAGCCCCGTCACAGTCTGCAGTCAACACTGTTAGCCCACTTGTTGTTTTAGCTGCACCACAGTGAAGCTAAAATAACCAGTGCTGGTGCTGGGTTATATGCTGGGATGAATCTTTACAGGACTGACCCTTTCACCAATATCCTTACTTTCTAAAAGGCCACTCATTTTCTAAATCTGCCTTTTCTTATACCTCACATTAACAACACACACAGTGACGATCAGACAGATACTCAACACAGACATGTCAGAGATCAAGGTCAGCTACAGTGACCCTGCGCCTGCACGGACTCAGTGTCGGGGGAGGAGGAGGAGGGTTTGCAGATGCAGGAACTTAAACCCGACTCATCCGATTGAAGGACAGCCTTTCTAACGACCAGGCTGCCATCCCCCTTTTTCATTTTCACTTTATTGATCCCAGAAGGGATGTTCAGATAGGTAGATAACCAGCAAGAGATTGACAGGTGCAACAATAACAGATAAAGTGAAAATGTGACTGAAAGAGGGAGCGGCTCTGCACAACAGCTCGAAGGCAAAGAGCCGATGGATCAATTGACACAGAGAAGGAAATGGTGAAGTGGACAAAGTGTATGAGTGCGTGTGAGGTAGGAGATTAATCTCCTGTCATTTTTGAAATGAAGAGAATTCACCTTTTGTTTTCATACTGCCTTTGTTTGATTTCAGGCCTTTTGCCTTATACTGTATCTTTTAAATAGAGAGTAAAACTATTATTTGGGTTTTTTATGTGACTTATTTGTTAAATAAAATGCTGTGAGGGTGTC
This sequence comes from Pundamilia nyererei, assembly GCF_000239375.1. NCBI lineage: Eukaryota > Metazoa > Chordata > Actinopteri > Cichliformes > Cichlidae > Pundamilia > Pundamilia nyererei. The sequence goes on from NW_005187408.1 coordinate 2,355,129, forward strand.
ACAGGTAGAAATAAAATCCGTCTGGTGAGAGACTTAAATGGAATTAACAAACTCATATGTGTGTATCACACAGAATCATCCGATTTCAAAAGGCTATATTTTTTAAAGTAATGGAAATAAAAGCTTTTGGTAGATTTTACATACAAAATTTTCACAAGTGCTCCACATCCCTGTGGACACCCGGCATTAGTCCACACAATAGTCAAACTCGTCCCATACTTTTGCAAGCATGTCTGGAGTCACTGCAGCCACTGCTACCAATAATCACTCCCTGCTTAGAGGCCTGTTTTTCAGTAGTTACTGGTGAGCAATAGTCTGAAATCGGACGATTCTTTTAGGTAATCTTGTAGTTTTAAGGATGCTTGGTGCTTGCGTCCTCTCACCGTCTCCTTGCGCTCCCTGCTGCAGCAGGAAGCTCTGCCCTTCGTTCCACTGCCTCTCCAGGAGCTGCTCAATGCTGGTGGCCACTGGGGGCAACGTCTCCCCACCTCCTCCCGCCCCTAGCAACCCCTGCCCCGGCCCCGGCAACAACCCAGAAGAGTCATAGCGGATCTGCAGGCCACCAATCGGAGAGCTGAATGTAGGGGAAGAGAGAGAGAGTGCATTGATAGAAAAGGAGAGATGGAGAGGTCAATAGGGAGATTAACGACCTAACATAAACGTCAGACAAACATAGTCACTGCTGGCTATAAAACTACATCAATTTGTTGTTACAGTGGCCCCTAATGAAAAGGGGCCAGGCTTTCTGTCTGCGCGTGAGAGCTAGAAAAAGACTAGGAGAGAGAGGAAGAAAGAAGACATGCAACAGGGGGAGACAGACAGAGAGAGGGAAGTGCACTGTCTTGATGCGATAAATCTCAGTGTGCACTGAGACAAGCTGTTGGAGCCTGAGGAGAGGAGGAGAGGGGAAAAGGGGAAATAAAGGACACCGGAAGAGATGACTGAGCCGTAGGGGTGCAAACGGCATCTTATTTTCCCCTATTGTGGAATGTAAAAATATGACTTAACTCACCACTCGCACATGAAACTTTAAAGAAGCTTAAACAGTCTTAAAGTCACCTCATTTTGCTACAGTGTTTCCTTTTGCAGTTAAATGTCATTTATCCTAAATTTAAGACCAAAAATTTAGATTTAAAAATAAAAAATAAAACCATATATAACCAACCTTATCAAGTGAAATCACCCATTCCACAGACAATAGCGGAAACAAAAAAAAAAAAAGATTATCTGTATGATCAATTTCCCCGTGATCCTGAATGATCCATGCAAACATTCCAAAATGGAGGAGATACAATAACTCATCACACTGTCCTTAAACACAAGAAGACAAGAAAAAAACATCTAACTGGACTTGAAGGATGGTTACCACCTTCAAAAACACAAGTTATCGATGGCTGAGAGAGCAAGAATTGCCTGTAGGGGCAAGAGCAAAAGAGAGAGTGTGCATGTGTGTGTTTGAGGAGTGAGAGGAAGAGAGGGGAGATGAGGGGGCCAGCAAAGGGAAAAGCAGAAAGGGGGAGGGGGGGATGGGTGAAGGAGGGGGACCAGTGAGGAATGTAAATGGTGAGGGAGTGCTGGGGAGGGTATCTGTGTGTGTG
>NW_005187408.1:2356883-2362428 GCF_000239375.1 Pundamilia nyererei
AAAAAAAAAAATCAATTGGACGAGAACACGGACAGAAGATGTTTTTCTGTTGTTAGGATGAAATTATGGAATAATGTTGACATGAGCATAAAAATGTGGAATTCATTTGTGGTCTTTAAATGAATGCTCTACAAATTTTGGAGGGTTAGATGTGAGAATAAAGACGTTTATCTGTTTGTTATTTTATTTTAGTTTCCTACTTGGAAGTTAGGGTACTTTTAATGATCAGAATACAGACCAGGCATAAACATAAGCATTACAGCATGAGCCTGCTCAGTCATTATTTGTAATATAGGAATGGATCTTAGACCAACTGCTTTGCACAATATATGCTGAAATAAAAATCAAAATATCCACACTGAGCCGGCTGAAGTTGAATGTGAAAGCGCACTCACAATACTGTTTGCAGGTTATTTTTTTAAGACACCAGTCAAGACACAAACAAGAATAAAAAACACGCTTCTTCATTTATTTAGGCAAGGCAAACAATACAGACTGCAAAGCATCCCAGACATCCGTAACAACCCAGCTTTCCTGCTTTGTTTTCTATCCTCGGGCTCTTTGTGATCACCTGCGTTTTAATACAGCCAGACTCATCGTTCAGTCGTTTATTTCTGTTTCCTGGCAGAGAAAATGAGTCATTTAACTGTGGCTTGTAAATACTCTTTGCATAGTGTTGCAATGCTTAAAAATTGATCATTCAAATGTCTTATAGGGAGCTTCACACACTGATCCAGACCGGAGACTCTGAGCCTTCATTAACGGCTTGAAAAATCACACATCAGGACATTTGTTAAAGTTTGACAATTTGTTAAAAACGCAGTTTTGAGCTCAAGACATGTTTCTGCTCCAGGAAATGACAGATTTGTCTTGACCCCAGCTGTAAAACATAGTTAAGTAGGGTGGATCTTCATCGCGCTGCAGAGCAGTTACACAGCACAATCACTCCCAATTAACTATATTTGGATTTCTTTAATTTTTAAAAACACTTTAGTTATAAAAGAAAATATGTGATGGTTAAAACGCTGGTTAATTTTGGAGATACATACAAGGGTGGCAGTCTGCATGACCCGAGACACACTGGAATTTCACCCCAGGCGTACAACATTATTTTTCAAAAGCATAATTGTCCTCTACCACACTAAAGCAAATTGCCGTTGTTCCTGGATTTATCCACTCTGGAGTATATTTTTTCAAGGGTCCGGGATGATAAAAAGAAGTGAAGACAGAGGACCCTTTTCAAGTTTTTCTGTCTTCCCTCTGACCCAGGCTACATGCGCTGCAATACTGTGGGCTCTGCAATCTACAAAACTCTCTCTCTCTCTGTATCTCTTTCAAACACAAGCCTTCATTCAAACTGCATGTGCTTCCCTCTCTACCTTCTGTAGAGTCTCTGTCTCTCCTCCCTCTGGGCCCCTGGCCAGACGCTTCTTTTCATTTTCCTCAGTGAGAGTAATGAATCACACATGCACACAGACTTTTGCATTTACACACTCACACAAACTCCCCTCTACTTAAGACAGTCAATCCCAGCTTTTACCCCCACCAGGTCACCACTCCAGTCCCTCGCTCTCTTCTTTTTCAAGTCCTTTTTTCTGTCGTAACCCTTTTCGTCCCTGGCACCTCCCTCCAGACACTCAAAAGCAAAGAGAAACGGCTGCCAAAGTAAACAGGCTGCATGCATACAAACACACGCACACACACACCTTGCACATTTACGCTCACATGACCCTTACTAGCCGACAAACAGAACTTCATGCTTATGTAGCCGCAGACACGTGTTCTCCACGTCTGTGTGCTTAATGTTATGGTAAGGAAAGATCAATGTTCATTAAGGCTGCTTAATGATTATTTTCATTACTGGTTAGTGCAGCTCAATGAAGCAATAGGTCAATCAAGTGAAAATAAATCTGCCACTATTTTAATAATGAATCAACTGTCAATATTCCAAAAATAGTCTGTTTCCAAATATAGGGGGGAAAATATACAATACTTGTTTGCTGGTTTAATATCTGAATATTTCACCTTTTGCACAAAGAAATTTTACTGACGCTAAAGAAAAGCTAATCAATAAAGAAAAACCACTGGCCTATTAATTCATACTATGTTTATATTTAAGTTTCACTTAAAATTAAAGTGGAGAACATTTACAATACTCACATCTGAAATTGTGTAAACGGCAGAAATGACTTGATATTGAATTATATATTTAATTTAATTACAAATTAAACACATTTCCAATTGGAAACATTTAATTTTACACAACAGCATAGCGCGCGCGCACACACACACACACACACACACACACACACACACACACACACACACCTGAAACAACTTACAAAATTAAATATGGTATAAAATCTTTTCCTTTCTTAATTACAAAAAGAAAACAGTTGTTCGTTTTTTTTTTTTGTTTTTTTGTTTGTTTTTTTTAGAGTTTGCAATCAAAATGTTCATTTTCATGAATTATATATAAGTTTTGCTGAACACACTGAACCTGCCTAGTAGCCTGTCCGTAGTTTCTAAAAAACACAAACCAAAAAACCGCTGCACTCATTTCTAAAAACTTGAGATGCATGATTTGCACCCATTAAAAATAGGTGCTTATAAAGTGAGGTAAACAGATTTAGGTCTCTGGATCACATACACACATGGACACACGCATGAACGAATGCACGCACACACACGCGGCCCCCTGTCAGTCAGCCTGATTAGTGAGCTGACCTGCGGGTCAGCCTGGATCTGGCTCTGATGACTGCTGACCGGCAGCAGGAACTGCTTCCTCCTCTGCACTCTTTATTCGCCTCTTTTCTCTTGCTTCTCGTCTCTTTGACCAACCAGATGTCTTGCATCAGGAAACGGCTACTCTTGATTACTAAAGTCTCTCGTAACTCCCTCATCAGCTCCTCTGCGCTGAACAGACAACACAAACGGACTTTCTCTCTACCTCTGGAGCTCCTGCCGGCTCCAGGAGGAGCATTTCCTCAAAAAGAGCCTATTTTTTTTTCTTTCATACTGATTAAAGTTTATCAGAAAAAAAAGAAAAAAAAAGAAAAGAGAAAATAGAGGAAAACCTATGCCATTTAACTAGAACTGAGTGGGAGGGGCTTAAGAATATCACTGACCCTTGACCTTTTTTGCGGGATCAAGGGGGCATTGACCTATCAATTATCTCCGTGTCCTTGTCGCTCTCTCTCTCATGCACACATTTTATTTTTTCACATGCACACAAACAAACATGCACTGCTGCATGAAGTGTCGCTGCTGTACCTGCCGGTGAGGCTTCGGACTGTGCGATGAGCGCCGCCATGGTCGAGTTGGGGTTCAGCCTGTTGCCAAACATGTGGGGGGGGGCCAGGTTGAAGACAGAGCCTGGGAGAGCGCTCACCTGTGGACGGAGACAAACAAACAGTGACACATGAGACACAAGAAGCCACATTTTCTCTCTGATTTGACTCTTTATAATATAATGGCTAAACCAGCAGTTTTCAGATAACCGCATGATTGTTCTTTTCCACTGAACCATCTGAGAAGTCATGCTTGGAAAAAGGCAGGCAACTTCAAAAAAAGAAAAAAAAGTGCCAACTGACGGCATGAAAGGCAAAATTTAAGCTGGCAAGACCGATTCCCTCTTGATCATAATCTCACGAATTTTGCAAGAATCCAGCTGTAAACTTTTAGAGTGAGAAAGAAAGTTTCCCACATTACAATCACGTGGTGATTCAGGTTTTAACGGTCTGAGTGTCCCAAGAAACGCGTTTTAAAACGTTGAATAATAAATGAATAAACCTGGGACATATCAGATTGAATTTATTAAAACAAAAATGGCTAAAAATAGTCTTTAATTTTTGGCTCATGATGATGATTTTTTGTCTTTTATGATAAAAATACACTATTGGTGGTGTACACACACACACACACACACACACTTTGATTTTTCTAAACAATTACAATATTTTTAAAATGTAACGTATAAAATGTGATAGGATAGCAAGAAACAGCTGTTCTGGGCTCAAATAGACTTGAAATATACAAAAAAATAATAAATAAAATAATGATAAAAATGTACACTGGTGTACACACACACACACACACACACACACACACACACACACACCTCTAAATTTCAAATATGGAAACCTGCATATTTTTGCTGGTGTTACTATATAAATTACCAGAATTATTATCATTTTATTTTTATATTTTGTTCTTTAAGCATTATACATAAAAATAAACAAAAACCAGGAAGTGTTTCTTTATTATCAAGTGGAACAGTTACAGTAACAGGTTAAGAGTGCATGTGTCTGCAATGCATCTTAATGTGGACTGACGGAAATCTACCACTTATAAAAAATAAATACATTAAAAAATTAAAACACACACCCACAAGTATATTATAAATCCACAGCTCATTATTCTGTTAGTCACACACAGACACACACACACACACACACACACACACAGGGCTCAGAGCGCCTCAGCACCCCGACAATACGCTGACATGCTGACAAAGTGTTTCTGATGCATAGAGTTTAATCCAATTAAGGCATTTCCCAAATAAAGACTGTGGAGTGAAGGGTGGGGTCGACAGAGAGCGAGGACAGCGAGAGTGGAGCATGAGCAGGAGGATCAGGTCCATCTAGAAGGACAAAATGGCTGACCATTTTGATTGCACAAAAACTAGTGTTTTGAGGAGTAAATAAGGAAAAAAAGGAGAATTTAAAATCCATCGTTGGAAACAAGGTTGTAGTTTCTCGTCCAGCTTACGTGTGGAAAAATTGTGAAGGCCAGACATCGTTACTTAACTAAAACAGCTTAAACTGACAGTTTGGGTAAGTTTGCTTTACTACACTTTCTCCGCTTTGCTTCCAATCAGAAAACTCTTTGAGTAAAATTGTTTGATTTTGAGCTGAAATAAATACGTCATAAAGACCAGTTACATGAAGGCTAAAAACACAAATCCAGGCTTTAGAGAGTCGGTAAAACTCCTGTGTGTTTCTGTATTCTGTCCCACTGCTTTAGGGGTGATTAGGATATATTTGTTTAAATTTCTGGAGAGGTTCAGAGGAATAAAACAAAAAAGCCTGAAAGCCATGATCTCATATCAGAAATTTATGCACACAGTAGGTGTAAATACAGAAAATCATCCCGCAAATTCCAATTCCTATTAAAGGTTAATTTCCAAAAATGGAACCTGTTCCCTCTGACCATTTCATCCTCCTCTGAAATGACTTCAGATTTCTTTCTACACCCACCCCGTCCTCCTCCCAGTGCCATAATCCTGCCCCCTTTCCCATCAACATTCATTTTTCATTTACATTCATTTTTCATTAAAGTCTCTCTCGCACTCCCTTTCTCTGTCCTGGGCTGATAGCCAATAACAGTAGGCCAAGAGTCTGCTAGCGCACTGAAAATAGCAAATGGTCTCTGTCATTCACCCAGTCTCTCTCTCTCTCTCTCTCTCTCTCTCTCTCACACACACACACACACACACACACACACACACACACACACACACACACACACACACAGAGAGAGAGGA
>NW_005187408.1:2362558-2363695 GCF_000239375.1 Pundamilia nyererei
AAAAAAGAAACCGTCTCTATTAAGTCGCCCCCATGCTTCCTTTCTGCAGCCCTCGTCTCATTTCTCTCTCTCGCTCTCACAGACACACAAACTCGCACACAGCCGCAACCCAAGCTCCTCTATACATGCAGAAAACAGGCGTGATATCCTGTGCTTCCCTGGGCCTCCCGTCCTCTAGAATATGTGCTGAACAGAGAAGGAGCAGGGCGAGATGAAGGCCGAGCCAGCAAATCCAAAGCGAGAGCGCTAACCCCCCTAAACACACAGTCGCTGCAACCCCTCCCCTCCCACCATCTATCTTTCCATCCCTACTGTGGTGCTTGTCAGATGTCATTACATCACAGGACACTGGAGAAGGGGGGGAAGAGAAATGGATGGGGACGGAGAGAAGGAAGGTCGAGGGTGAGAGAAAGTGTGTGTGTGTGTGTGTGTGAGAGAAAGAAAGAAAGCGAAAGAGAGGTGGTAAGTGGACATGGGAGAAAGATGGGGCTGGGTGGACAGAGACAGAATGCAGACTTTGGGGACGTTTTGAAAGGACGGACACTGGGGTCAGTGATTGAAGAAGAGCTGCACCCTTCTAGGAGATAGGTGCTTTGAAAGGGGCCAAGTTGATCACGTTGGATGCAACAACCTTAAAACTGGATATCAGGGTTATATGAGCCAGCAGTGCACAGTGAAAATGAAGAAAAGCCTAAATATTGAGAAAGGTCTTGGATAATTCATTCAAAGTGCTTAACTGCTGCTTTTATATATGAGGTTTAAATGGAAAGACATTTAAAAATTTACCATTTTTATTTCCATTCCATTATTCCCGCCCACAAAAAAAAGACAAATCCTTAAATGTTTCACGATGGGACTGATTTCCTTTAATTACGCAGCCTTGATTTCTCTCCACTTTCGCACATAATGTATTGTGAATGAGTGCTTTCCCAGCTTGGCCCAGAAGCCCCCCCACCCCCGTCACCATTCTCCCCATTGAGTGACATGATAAAAATCATAAACGTGCAGGCATATTATAACAACACAGAGCCTTGGTGGGTTTGTCTAGCATTTCATTATAGAGGAACTTGAATGTGTACTCGCTTTCAAAAAGAAAAGGGGAAAAAGATGATTTATCAATGTTCCCTCTGTGTCACA
>NW_005187408.1:2364552-2365800 GCF_000239375.1 Pundamilia nyererei
ACAGACCGCTTTAAAATTTTACACCAGCCTTGATTTCTGGTACATACAATTTCTTTTGGTTTACACACTGTATGCAGACTATGCAGTTATTTTATGCAAGTCAATTTTGACTTAGAAAGCATCATTACATTTTTAACAGTCGATTTTTCTCAGAATAATTATTCATTGTTTTACCGCCATTATCTTGTTTTCATAATAGCCGCGCACTAAATATATTTCTTGTTACCCGCCTTAAATCGACTTCATTTGACCCTTTTTAATAAAACAACAACAACAACAACAACAACAACAACAACAACAACAACAACAACAACGAAAAAAAAAATACAGGGCGAATGGATGGGGGGGGAGGAATCACCAGAGAAACAGAAATAAGGAAATTAAAGTTTCAACAAACTGCAGATCTGTTAGAAATTTAATGTGTCATTAATAAACTCAACAAATGTAATGAACAGTTCAGTATGCAGGCTTGTATGCAGTAAGATAGTTTAGTGTCTTTATAGTCATAAAAAAACCTGAACTGCAATAATTACAGAAACACACACACACACACCTTAAAATCAAATATTTAAGGACTGAGATGAGGGATAAGAGACGAAACAAAGTTCTTCCCTTTTGTGCTCTTTGTCTTGCAAACAAAACACACCAATTTTACCCACATGCATATTAAAAATAACAATTATATATTATAGTTAAAATATAAACTGCTGTAATTCACCCACGCATACATATTCCTGTATTTTAACACATCCACAAAAAACACTGCGCTCTCTTATCTTCCTGCTCGCTCTCTTTCCTCCCCTCACACACCCTTGTGCTCGTCCACTAACTAGGGATAAACCCTGCCCCTGCCCCCCTTTGACCCCATCAGAGGAGGGGGGGAGAGAGAGGGGCCCCTCAGGCCCACAAAAGCCTGAATGGCTCAGGGCAGCACGCATTCACTGGGGGAACAAGAGATCTTTGTGCCAGGAGGGGAGGGGTGGAGGGGTGGAGGGAGGGAGAGGGAGAGAGATAGCACACTACATGGGCCTACATACTATTTATAACACTTTGTAATATGCACCAGAAAAATTGATACCCAAAGCAGGGCTGCTGAGACTCAGGGGGCATGAGCTCCTGCAAGATTTTTTAGCAGCTGGATTAGAGGCCAAACCAACAATTCATCAGAGTTTAGCTAATGCCATTGATGAAATGGGTTACACACAAAGGGATGGTGCAAAAACAGTGCAGGAAACAGGAGGAGGGGGG
>NW_005187408.1:2366518-2409388 GCF_000239375.1 Pundamilia nyererei
AATCTGTGTCGTCTATATGCAGAATATAAAAAAAGATGACATTAAATTAAACAAAGTGCATGCCATCACATTCTGTTATTTAACGTCTGATTCAGTGTCTTTTCTCCTGGAGCCTTGCAGCTTGTTTTCCCAAAGACTGCAGACAGTTACTTCATCAGAGTTTAAACGTGGAGATGTTTATGTAAAGACAAACGTCTCGGCAACAGAAAGCCTTTTGTTTTTCTGACAATTTTCTACCACCAAAGATAAACAGACGTGCATTTAGAGCCAAATCGAGGACAGCAACTGTAACACGCACAACGAGTGTGTGCATCAGAAAATGTACGTGGGTTTGTGGTAGACTGATAAAGGCGTGTCGGTTTCAGAGTCAACAACGGCAAACTAAATTTAACAGTTTCCACAATAAGTATAAGAAGAGGCATATTCAGGTCTCTAAACTACTTTTTTTTTTTTTTAAACACTAGAAACTCATTTGCTACAGTTTGTTTACATTTTAGTGAAAATGTGTTTACAGTTTAGTGAAAAACCTGGAAATATTCTGATTTACATTAAAAATATATATTATTTTTTTAATGTGTTGTTTGGTAGACGTTGCCTTCATATCAACTGTACTTTCTCTATGCTGCCCAACATAATCGAATATAATTTGAGAGTGTGTGTGTATTGTATTTTTTCTTTAATGTGAGCCATTTAGCAGTCCCTTTTTATAATAAATTCTCTGTGATGTGGCACAATATCACACAATATCCCCCCAAAAAAAGTACTAATTACAAACCAATCTCCATTTACTCCATTTACTGATTTTTTACATTTATTTATCTATTTTTCCAGTATTGCCTTAAAATACTGACATTTGTGAATCTTTAAATAATTTCTTCTGATGTTACTTTATTTATTACACACCTGCAAACTTTAATAATAGACATGCTCATATTTTAACATTAAGCTTAATTTGTTATTTAAATTAAATCCTGCTCACAGAGTATTTCCTTGCTTTCACAACCTCTCACATGTGCTCTGCAGAGGTGACACCAAGCTGCTGATAATTGAGGAAATTCATTATTAAAAAAAAAAGTGTTAGGGGTAAAAATAATCTCATAAATTAGCTAATAAATATAAGAATAAATGATATCTTTTGTTTTCTTGTCTGCTTTTCTTCTCTTTAAACACATACATAGTCACCAGTGTGAATAAATTTTGCTTCACCCAGCGTCTCTCCTCCCCCACACACCAAAACTACTGCGAGCTTGTCCGTCCCATCGGTGACCCCGCTGCCATCAAACATTAACCCAGCCAAAATCTCACCCCCTGCTTCTCCCCACCCAACACCACATATTTATCAGGCTAACTATCTATCCATCAGCACGGTGGAGTCAGCAGACAGGACAGAGGAGGGGGAGATAAACACCAAGATCCTCCCCATTACTGCCCTGCATTAACCCCTGGCTAAATATTTACAGTAGGAAGAAGAACACATGATTTAATTTCTCACAGTCGCATACGTATGATGCACAGTCATACATAACCACCACTCTTTGCCCTATCTTCTCTCGCCAGCTGAAGCCCGAAATGCCCCCAACTGCTCAAGGAAAAAGAACCAGAAAGTAAAATGGATGTGGAATCACAAACAAGCTCAACCACCCCTGCTGCAAAAAATTAAATTCAGAAAGCAAACAGAACCAGTCCTCTGACTCACCCGCTCATGACCAAAACAACTCAAATATAAAGTAAACCCACCTTTGAATGCAGAACAGAAGATGAGTATTTGTGAAGACTGTAGTTTTAACACACTTAAGCTTTGAATGGTTACGATTTTGGTTTGATTCAGGCAGAGAGCTGCAAGAATACAACATTCCCATTAAAAGTACGACTCCTACACACACAATGCAAATCAAGACCGCCAACCATCCAATGCCTAGCAACACATTTCTGATCAGAATCTCATCATTTTTCACATTTTACAAATTGCTCTGTTGCAAACAACATAATTACTCCTGAATCTTCGCTTTCTGTGAACGCTGTAGTCCAATCCATCTGGTGCTGAGCTGCAATGTCCAATACTCATCACAGCTACAAGTTTTAAAGCTACAGGTCAAGAACAGATGTAGGGCTAATCAATCACTCGAAACGATCACTTCTAGCGGGGGGAAAAGGACAATTTAGAAAAGCTTAAATCAAAAATATCCTAAGTATGAGATAAAGACACACAGAAGTCAGCCTAGTGATCAGCAACGGATTTGAGCTTAATCAGTGGATTCACCCGTAGCATGAATTTAAATAACCATGTCCACTTTCTTTGCGTGCACGTGTATGGGTGTCAACACTAAGAGCTCCAGCTGCACACAGCATCAACAGGTGAGTGTTGGTTCTGTATGCAGAAGGCAGGTAGGTGCGAGCAGCTGAGAGCAGGAGGGAGAAACAAAAGGGTGATGATTCTGGAAGAAAAGGGAGATGTGGGATGTGCGGGCTGTGCTGAGCCATTTCCATCAGGGAAACTCCAAAGCATAAAGACAGTTGCCAAGCAACTGAAAACACACGATGAGAAAGTAAAAAAACAACAACAACAACAACAACAACAAAAAAAGAAAGCATACAGACCACTTCCACGTGTGTGCAGGAACACACAGACCCACACTCTTACACACAAACATGGAGGTGTCACCGGCTCTGGCCATTTCTGATTGTCAATATTTAAAATATGCTGCCCAGGTGTGTTACATTCAGCAGCTGGAAAACCTGCTGCAACAATGCCTCACACAAACTACTTTCCTTTTGATCATTGTAATGAAACTGGAGAGCACAATGGGGTCTTACAAGTCACAACTACCCCATAGATCTTGAATGAAACCAGCACGGTTCCTCATTTCAGTTGCCAAAATCGATTTCATTATTCGCTCAGCTACAGTGAAACTATAAAGCTAATTCTGTCATGAGAACTGACAGACGGGCTTCAAGTCTCCGAAACTCTAAAAGGGGTTGTGAAACGTTGCTGTGCGTCACATTTCTCAGTCGTCCTTACCTGACCCAGTGGTTGTAGAGCTGCTGTTGCTTTGCAGACTCCCATTCCTGAGGAGTGACGGCGACTTTTGAATCCCACCGCTCACGCCCATGACCCCCAGCCCCCTCTCTCCGCCTCCTGATCCTCCTCCTACCCCAACCCCTAATCCACTGCTGGAAACTAAGCATGGGCGACCTGAGAGCATTGAGGACGAAGAGGAGGAAGGCGAGGCGGTGGAGGAGGTGGTGTTGGCGGTGGAGGTGGTGGGGAGAGTTAGGGAGGGTGCGGGCTCAGAAGGCTTCACATCTGTGGTAAAGCAAGGTCCAAATCTGTTTCGCCAGTTGCCCTTCTTTTTCTTCTTTACCCCATCTTCCCCTCCTCCTGCGGCTGCTCCGCTGATCCCCAGTCCTGAGCTCGAGGGCTGAGGCCGTTTGTAGCCAGTGGACCCAACGAGGCTTGTTGTCTCACTCACTGTGTGACTGTGGGAATTCTCATACAGCTTTCCACCCACTGCAATGATGAGAAAGAACAGTGTTTCCCATTGGTTAATGAGATTGTTACATATTTTTAATAGTTAAACAAAAATTATATTGTTGTGTTTTTTTTTAAAGAAAAAGAAGTGTGGCACCTGCTGAAGCTGTGGTTGCAGACATAAGAGAACCAAAGAGAGTTGTAGTTCCCTCTGAAGCTCCACCCTCTGAGCCTGGCTTCACAAGGCAGCTGCTGAAAGACGGTGGGGAGGAGAAGGTACTTCCACCACCGGGACGCAACGATGAATCTGTGAAACTTAGGAAGTCTGAGGAGGAAGCGGCAGAGGGGGTCTTGCTGGCACTGGTCAACAGGAGGCCTGGGTGGATGAAAGACGGGTGGGACAGGAATGAACAAAGAGAGGAGAGGCATGACACATCAGAGCTGTACAAGTTTCCAGAACACACTCCTTTCGATCATCTTGAGAGCGACAGAAACAAGATAACAAAAATAGACATTTTATCAGTTCAAATGCTCTCTATCTGCTCTACAGTCAGCCCTTCCTCGTCAAGCAGCCCTCCCTTGCATCAGTTTCTTGAAAGCGCACACAATGCACAATTTCTCTGCTAGACAAAAACACACAACTGACAAGGGCTTCAAGGCTGTAACAGCGCAAAACACAGGAGCACACAGGAGTGAACAGTGACTCCTTTCACATCATGACCTCCCCACATGTTCCGTCGGCCTGTGTTTGTGTGCGCGGGGCTGTTCTCAGACGGGGCCCCAGATTACAGAGCCGAGACAAAACAGTCTTATCACGGCGAGAGACAAAAGTCTGGTGCCCGACTGATATCCAGTCAATGACACAGCACACACGGACCCATAAAACCAGAGAATCAAAAGTTCATTCAGGTTTTAAATAACGCTTTGCAATTTTGCATTTGCAGTTTTTCTTGTGGGTGTGCAGGGTAAAAATACCTAACTGCCATGTGTGTGTGGGGGGAGAGAAATATTGAGATCCATTTGCAACCATCAATTCACCTTGATGGAAAGGCCCAGTTGAAGCTGAGGCAGATGTAGAGGAAGTTGCCATGGTGACCACAGCAGAGGGGAGGGGTTTCCCTGAGGAGGTGAGAGACTTGCGGCCACCCCTCGGTCCCACCGTGTGACCTCCACCGCTGTTCTTCTTGTTCTTCACCTCAGTCGCAGCCTTGACGCTGTCTGCAGCCAAGGCGTCCTTGGAACTGCTGCCAGAGTGAGCAGACGACACTTCCTGAAAGTTGGCGTTGGTAAAACGTGCTGCGCTGTCATCTAATCGCTTCTGCGAAGACGCTTGCAGAGAGGAGACACCTCCCCCTGAATTGCCACTGTTATAGGTCTGTAAGAAGGTTAAAAAAATAAATAAATGAATAGGGAGGGAGGGAGAGAGAATGATGGGAGAAAAAAAAAAAAGGATATTGGGAGAAAAAGGGAGGACAAGAAAATCAAAACAGCGGAACAGGAAGGGAAATTATCAAAAACACAGCCAAATGAAAAAGATGAGTGAAAAATACATCAAGGCCACAGGATGTTTTAGGGATATAAGAGTTTAACAAAGATAAATCAAGGTAAGCCACTCTGACTCTAATATTTAATCACATGTTACTAATCACCAAAACAAAGGAGGGGTGCTCTCACCTTCTCTGGGACCATGATGTTCGGAAGGATGAGGGAGGGGGACATGTCCATGGAGGTTTTCTTGTGTTTCGGTTTGTGCCGGTCTCGCTCCTTATGTTTCTGATTGAAATTGGAGGGGAGGGAAGAGAAAACAGATGAGTGAAGGTTTTCAGCACGTGAGTGAATGGAGGAAAGAAATAAGGACAAAGCCAGAAAAAAGAACCTTAGTTCTTTGGATATTTGAAACACTAGGAAAAGACTAAAAATGGCAAGAAGAAAGAAAAAAAAGATTATGGGGACATTTTAGACCATTGTTTAAAAGTGCTTGGCGGAAAAGCTAATGTATGAGATGGGATGTAAGCACCTAAGTGGAGGAGACCGAGTCGGCGTGCATGTGTGTTCAGTGAAGAGAGGCAGAGAAAGAAGCCGCAGTGCATTTCAAAGACTCAATCTGAGATGAAAGCCTGGCGATCCACAAAAAACAAAGAGAGTGATGGAAGAGAGATAAAAGGGGACCAGGAGGCAACAACAATTTAGCATGCTGCGGTAAAGAGCTGAGCATTGCGCTCGTGCTGATGCGTGCAAGGTCTTGTCGCTTCACCCAATCATATCCTTTTTCTTGGGCCATCACAGCTCAATTTACACCCTCACAAACCTGCGCACACACCGCCACCCCTCTCTCGCACCCTTGAGGTGGTGGCTGGGTGCCAGTGCATTTACACCTCACATGCACGCCCCGCACCCTGACACTTTGCTGTACGTGCGTACTAGCAGACGTAGCCTCACGTGCGTGCACTCGCGCACACGCACACACACACTCTTGGAAGTATATGGTGAAAATACGCAGCGATCCTGAGAGACAACGTGGGACTCGACATGCTCGGGATGTTCGATGTCACAACAACACCGAAACACCATAATCGGCCCCTCCCCCTTCTCTTCCCCACCCGGGGTTTCGCTGAGGACTGATTGCGAGACGGATTGTGACAGTTTAGCCAGACTTCCTCTGCGAGTGGCAGTTAACAGACATAACCAGCCGAATCAGTAGATTGCAGCTCCAGTGCGACATCTCCGCACGCCAGCTTCCGTTAATGCTAACCGTTAATGAGGTTAGGACTTCTGCTGGTTTCTGTATTTCAGAGGATGTGTTGAAGCTTAAAACAGGTTCCAGTCCTGACTATTTTCATTAACTCCCTAACTTCTATTAGTTGGAGTAGTTAAAAACAGATTCAACTACATTTTCAGGATCACATGTCACAGCTTTTTACCAAGGCTTTATATCTTCAGACATAAGATCACCTCTGAATTTTTCATTTGACTTTTGTAACTTGAAATGCTCTTTTGAGAAACACAGTTTTTTAAAAACTGCTCTTTTGGCCAAACACTGTTTATGGGGTTTAGTAATATTTAATAATAATAATTAATAATTCCAGTCTCATTTCCATAATGGCCCCTCATTTGGGCTTATATTTACAGGAAACAAATCAACCACCATTTATTAATCAATAAGTCAGCTATATTTTATCACAACTGATGCTGGTTCATTGGCCATTTTTCCAGTTATCAACCAGCTGTTTGCAACTACCCTGAAGAAATGTGCTTTAGCTCTCACACTGGCTATAAAGAGTGCGAAAACAAACAGAAATACAGGGTAGAGGTAGCGATTTAAAACAGACAACAAATGATCCACGCTGCTTCTGCCGCAACACAAAGATGTTACGATTATGGCAAGAGGGAGAGTGACGGAGAGAAAGAGGTCAATTCTTTGGGATTCCCTTTTTGTTTTTCATTAACATTCCAGAGGTAGGTGTTGATGGACAGAGCCTGAGTCGAGAGGGTCGGATAACACACTCTCTCTCACACACACACACACACACACACACACAGCACTGGGCGTGGGAAACACAACAAATGCACAATGTTACCCTGACACACTCTTATCAATCAGGTCAATTGATTATACAGGCAGAGACAAAGCCTTTCAGCATGTTCTGTCCCCTCTTTCTCTAACGCTGACCGCTGGCAGCCTGATCATTTGACATGTCCGAGAGGGCTTTGAGACTGTGTGGGGTAAATATGAGTGGTGGCGGGTAATGATGAGTGCATCTATTTATCAACAAACCCCTGAACAATGAACAATTCAGCAGTGGGCAGAAATCCTCTCCGTCTTTGTCGAATGCTGATCACGTGCCCCCGAAGAGAGAGATTCACTTTTAAAGACACTTTTCCTTCTGTCTCTTCACAGTTTGCAGAATACAAGCACAGAAACCTCCATTCCCTTGTTCGCTACATCTATGTGTATTGAAATTCAGAATATTATTAATATGTATCAATTCATCTGACTTCATTTCACATACATTTTTCATTTCTTCAAATTACTTCTGTTTTCCAATCAACAGTCTGTAATTATTCAACATTTAATCATGTTAAATTTGATTATCTACACTCCAGTTTTAAAGCTCACTACCAATTTGTTTCAGTACAGCTACGTTAAAACAAACAGCTCTATGAGGCGCACACATTTTGGCACTTTTCGTTGCTGTAACGAGCATAACAAGTATTAATGCATTAATTAATTATTTAAAATGTAACATGTTATCGTTTTATTTAATATAGAAAATGCCGGTACCAATTATGGGAAGAGAAACTATTGTCTGTTAATAATTTGATGTAGTTTCATATTTTATGGCTTCACAATTCAGCACAACAGCCTCAGGAGGACATCGTCTTGGGGGGGGTTGGGGGCAAACGGGGAGGGAGCAGGGGGTGAGGAGAGGCGAGAGAAGACGGGCAGAAAGAGAGGAACAGGAAGTACAGGGGAAAATAATCCGGCCTGGCCTAGCAGGAATTCCCCTGTGCAGTTTCCTGCAGGATTTCTGACCAGCCATTGTGTGTGTATGGATGTGTGTGTTTCCTGCGGGCCTTTTCTATGCGGCCAGCGTGGGGGATCTTGGCTGACTGCAGGGTCTAGCATGAGGTGGGTATACATCTGAGCCTCCAAACCACATAACAAAGGCATGTGAACGCACACACACTCACAAATCTGAGAATACTGATCTCTGACCCAGGAATGGGGATGGTGTGTTTATGTGCGCATGTGTGCAAGAGAGCAAGGAGGGGGGATACTCTAATGCTAATAAGGCAGTATTAACAAAAGCCAGGGCAGTAAGACCGAGTAGTACGTGGCCAAACACACACACACACAAAATGTGCCATACAATTCTAATTCTGATGCCACAAATTTCTACAAGTTAACACAATTAAAATAGATTCTCTTTCCCCCCCTCTGTATTAAAAAAAACAAAAAAATAAAACAAAACACAACAACAGGAGAAAAGTGAAAATTCAAAGCATCAAAAAGCGCTTGCAGCACACCGTCACTAACATAATCTACCGAGCTGATATTCTCTAACATGCATTCATTAATTCTCCTGTATGCATTCTTGAAACACTTACGGGGGTTTCAAGATTAAACACAATGACGTATATTTAAATAAATTCTTTCCTTTTCTGCTTTTACCTTCAGAGAAAAATAACTTTTGGATTGGCACTTATATTTCCACAGCTCCACAGCTCATTTACTTTTCTGTTGATACAGACTTTAAATATGAACCAGTTTAAGTTAATAGTTATAATTGGACACTGAAATCATTTTTTCCACATCTAAAAAGCCCAAAGTTCACAGTCTTTGATGCAGAAACTAAATGTGTGCGCTTCAGGCTCTCCCGGCAATGAAAACTGCTTTAGGATATAAAATTATTGTTATTCTGGAACAATATCTGCTCTTCATCTGTGCAGTGGTGTTAGATAACCCTGATTAAAAACGTGAAACAATCAACTGGCTGAAGCACCTCTAAACTCCTTTCATTCATGTGAGATAGTGATTCTGTGGTGAGCTGACAGGCTGAGATGGCCTTGCCTAAAGTATTTTCAGTCTTGCACACATAAACACAACAGCTTTAAGTGTCTGAGTATGTTAAGCATTTGTTCTTGTTTGTTTTTTCCAATGAGTCCTTCACCAACACCGACACCATCGAGCAGCAGGAGTCGTTGTTTTGATAAATCACTGGACTGCTAAACTCTTCCCGGTGATAAGCACAATCAAAGATCCGAGGATAAATCCACAGTTAAAGCACTATCATAACAGGACATGGATCTGGAGAGTTTAGAGGGAATGATAATAAAATCTATACAACTTTAAAAAGGGCAGATAAACTGTTTATTGAATATTTAAGTACATTTTATTGTGCTATTAAACTGTAAATAGTTAAATATCTTACTGACAGTTTTTTGTTTCAACTGCAGACAAACACGCCAAGTTCATTTCTTCAACAACAACAAACAAACAAAAAGTAGAATTGATGACTTGACACTGACTGAAAAATCCAGATTTCACACAGCCTGTGATTACATGTTCAACTAACAGCCGTGAGTTATTAAGTCACACTAATCTCACATTCATTAAAGTTGTTATCACTGGTAGGCACAGAGGAGCTCAGCCACCCCAGCTGCCTGATCTCTGAAATACAATTTCATCACTCAATAGGACATCAGCTTCAACTAATTTGGTGATTTTAAAAGACATGCTTAGAGAAATAGTAGAAAACAGTGATGAGTTTTTAGATATGACCAAAAAAAAAAGAAATACATTTTACAGTCAAGCTCAGACACTATTAAAAAAAATCAAATCCATGAGTTTTTCTTCAGAGAAGCACTGATTAAAAATGAAGAAAAAATACCAAGTCCATTCCTTTCAAGGCCATCAGTCATCCATTTCAATGGAAAATGTAGCTGGGGTTTTAATCATTTTCATCATGTAGTAATACAAACATAATAGTACAACAGACTTAATTTTGAGCTCAAATTTGGTATGTTGGAGCTTTTAGAGAAAAGGGGAGATAATGGGGTTATTTTAAAAACACTACCTGCACAGCTGTGTACTTAGCTGTATGTGTATTAGGCTCTTTGAAAATATATAAATAAACAGCTATTAAAAAAAAACAAAAAAAACAACAGTGTGTAGGGGATAGCACCCCCATACCAGTGGTATTTAAAAAAAACAAAAAACATTGGTTTTTCTTCCTTTTAGAAATATATTAAAGGGAAAACAAAACATTTTCTGATTTTATTACACCAACTTTTATGTAAAAAACAAACCTATAGGACAGCCAATCCGACAGATCAATATGCAACATGACTACACTGACCCTCCACAAAGCTTCGTCTCATTTGCCTTCTGCGCGTCCACAAATTGCTCTGCAAACTCATACGTGTTAAAAGCACGTAATATGAGCGAGGCCTTTTTATTTTCTGGGACATCTGGATAGAAATAGCTAAAAATAAATGAATAAAACTACATTTCAAGTTTTTCGTAAATGCAATTCTCCAACATTCATTTTAACTGCTGCTCAAAGTTTATACTGTGTATCTGCCTGTACCTCCACAGTGTGAGCATGTAACAATGAGCGCGTATGTTTCTGATGGAGCCACAATCGTGGGTGGGAGGCATAGAGAGGGTAAGATCTTAAGGCTGTCTTACCTTCTTGTCCGTGTCTGGGGGTCTATCCATACACTGAGTGGAAGAGTCACTTAAGCTTTGAGACCTACTACCCCGGCCCCTGCTCCTTCGCTAAAAGGTAAAGAGGAACTCCAAGTTACTGGATGAAGTCCACAGACAGAAGGCCAAAAGAAGGCCCCAAAAAAAACCTCTTATATTGAAAAATAAAATAAATATAATAAACTGAAAAGGATAAATAAATTCTGACTGAACTCAGGGACAAGTCAAAATTCAAAGATCATTAAAAAAACATTAATGAGCATTGCATATAAAATATAAAAATGGCAGTTATAGGAGCAAGCTTAGTGACAGAGGCAAAAAAAAAAAGCTAAACAAAACCCCCAAAAAGGCCAATACGGCCAAAAATAAATAAATTTCAAAAATTACATTTAAGGCCATTAATTTCACGGTAACAGATAACAAAGCCAAGCAAGTGTAGGAAATTACTACTCCATAGTAGGAAAACAATTGGTTTTTCTTAGTGGGCAATAGTAAAGATCTTAACTACAAGTAAAGTTGTATTTATGTTGATTTCAAGCTTCTTTGCCTGAACTAGTATTAAAGTGACTTCCTGGTACATATTTGGAGTCTTGCTATTAATCTCAGCCTCGGCCAGATTGCTGTCGCTGCCCTCAAATAACAGCCACACCACTCAAAGACAGATCTTTAACCAGGAACTGTGCTGCCTTAGGCATTATATGTTAAACTGACACTCAGAAGCAACTATTGAACCTTCTTCTCTTCTACAATACAAGGCTCGACCCTAAAGCAGAATTGAGAGCTCATCATTTCCTTCACCAAATTACTTCTGCAATAATCTTTTCTGACTAAAACCCGGGTTCAAGGCTAGTAACAGTAAAAGTTTTGCAGCGACCATCACCCGTGTGCCAGAAATGCCCAACCGTGCATTTACAATCCTCAAAATACAGAAAGAAAGAAATTCACACAACCTGAAGTAAATGTCTCTTTAATCAAGACTAAAGCTGGATAATCCAAGTTTCTAATTAGATTTAGATACTCAGCGATTCAACTGAAAATATGTAGCTAACATGGTGTAAATATCCATCAAGCGCCATTTTATGAAATCCATTCAGCTTTCTCCATCAATGTTTCTCTCTCATACATTCCTGTCATCCATACAGTGCCAGGTTAATGACATTATGCCCCACCATCCAAAGTAATTTATAAGCGATCAATGTAACAGCATGAGTCTTTCCATCGGCATTTGTTAACACTGCAAAATGTGTGTGCACGTGTGTTTGCGTTGACACCACAAAGCCTGCCTTCTCGTTCCATCCCACCATTGTTCCACAAATCATAATAGTTCATTCCTGTTTTTCACATTTGCTTTTCTCCCCCCAGCTGATGCAGAGGTGTGCATGCAAAACTGGTGGCACCACGAGTAATCTCTGGATACACATCCACCGAGTATCCAGATGTTACATTTTTGTCTTCATATGCCCTTTCATAGCTCTTTTGTGTCACTAAATTCTGCTTGATGGTGACATGTAGCTGGCCAGTGTGTAGAGGCCCGCCTTCGTGTGATTTTCTGTGTAACAGGCCAATAATATCTATTGGGATTTTATTTTTCCATTTTTAATGCAGCTTTTTTCTTGGCATAGCCCAACCCACAGCCAATGAAGCTGCTGTTGAGTCTGTTTACAAAGTAAAATGTTTATTAGGCCAAACACACTAAAATATCTCAACTCTGATATAGTCAGAAACAAATGTTGCTATGCCAACCAAACCCAGACAGGTTAGACTACCTCTCCTAGATAAGCTACTGTTTTGGTTGTTCAGCTTTGACATGCAAACTGCCGACTGTATGTAAAATTTGTATTGACATCACAACAACGAAGACTGTTGATACAGTGTTAATCAGTTTAGTGTCAACTCCAAGGAAATGGTAACATTTAAAAAGCCAGCAATAGAGTTCAATAGGCTCAGCGAGCTAAAAAATGTAAACACATCTTTTTCCCCCCACTAGTACTACGTTTCACCAACTACTAAAAATAAAGCATCTGTCCTGAAAGGCCACAAGGGTAGCTCCTTACTAAAAGTAACACTGACAATTGCTTGCCTTGTGAAAATGGGGCTAGGCAGTCTTTGGTCACAATCAAGGCTGTGGTTAGTGTTGATGAAGCGCAGATGAACATGTTTACTGAGACTTTGGATGTCTACAACACTGAGTGAACTGCTTTCATGCGTTTTTATTATACCAGTCTCTTTTCCTATATCTTGTCTTTGACATATGCTCTCTGTGAAATAATGAAAGATAATAATTAAAACACTAAAACTAACACTGAAACTAACAAAAACTAAACTGAAATGAGAAGATGCCCTCTGGAAACGAACTGAAACTACACTGAATTGAAAACAAGAAGTCATATTACACAATTGATATAGCAACGACTATCCCCGTTTGACCCTACAGTACAATACAGGCTCAAAGGGCCCCAGCAACTGCAAAGCCAGTCCACTGTAGCCAGTGCTTCCTTTGGACAAACAGATGGGGAAGTGGAGGGTGCGATGGGAGAACGGATAACGCTAGATGGAGTGAGACAGATAGAGGGGAAGGAAAAGGTGAAAAAAGAAGAAAGCAGTGAGACTGAGGGAAGAGTCTTTGAAAGTTGCAGGAAGCTGGCTAAAGGGAGGGGGGCAACTTGAAAGTTTGGAAAAGAAAAAAGGAGGAGAAAGATGTGACAAAAAAAAAGCATTAAGGAGAAGGACACAGTTATGAGAGGGGCGATGGGGATAGAAGAAAAATAGCAAAGAAAAGATTATGTACAATTCACAAAAGTAGAGATAAAAGAACGGCATTTCTCACTGTGCTGAAAGTAAACCAGTAATTGTGTGATGTGTGTGTTATGTCTACATGCTTATCACCAATCGTAGTTAGTGGAACGGAAAACACATTCTCATCCACATTGTTAAAACAGACACAATAGGCAAGTTATCTCTGGAAAATGACAAAAATCTGAGAGTACACTTACCAATTTGCTGTGATGGTATTTGCAATATCCACAGTATTTGACATTGTCTGCATCTGATCCCTGTTCCTCACATAACAATCCTGCAAACTGGGCACTGTGGTGGAGAGTAGTGGGGGGAAATTCAGACAGTCGACAAAAAAAATTATGATTTGTACACGAGGAAGAGGAATACTGGTTTGGACAAGATGAAGAAATATTTATTAAAATAAGAGAAGAAAAAAAAAAAGAGGAAAATAAAAGGTCTACTTCCTTTTTCTAAAACAGGGCTACTGTCATTTCTGTTACATCACCCAGAGATACTGAAACAACTTTCATCGTGATTGTGCCTCATTGCACAAACTTTGAATAACATTTTCAAAGTGTTTGAATAACGACTCAGATTGTAGCAGTGCATAATTACTTGGAGAAAACAATGCAGATTCAGTGCAGTACTACACTAATAATTGTGAGTAACTAGAAACTTATCCAAATACACACAAGCTTGACATCCCAGAGCTACATTACCAGCAGCACAATATGAAATTAGCTCATTTTGAGATGTGAAGTTCTGGAGTTTAGAAACTCCCGCTGCATGTTTTGCAGGACGTAATCCAATTTATTAGCTAGTTAGCATCCCATTAAGGAACAGTATGGATGCAAAACCCAGCTGCTATCACTTCTTCAACTTCTTAACCCAACCTCATTTCCTGGACTTGTGACAGCAAAGACCCTGCTGGAAACTGAGGATGTGTAGCCTCTCCTGGAAATTACCACAGAGGCTAGCTGAGCTGTTGGATGATTTCTATGAGTAGCATTGGTGGCAATGCTACACAGCTGCTCCAATGTAAATGTGAAATATCCATTAGAATATGCACTCTGTAAGAACAGAACTATTTCTTCCTTTCATTTTGGACTGATAGGCAAGTTAAGTGCTTTAGTAAGTCCCTACTGCCTCTTGAAAAACAAAGTGGTATTACCAAAGAGTACTACTGCTAGCCGGTTAGCATTAGAGTCCAACATATCGATACATCGGCCAATACTAGCTGTTTGCAGATATAGTGGTATTGGCATTTATAATGGTCGATAAATGCGCTCAGCTCTTAAACTAATGTAAGACAAGCAATCATAGCAAACTACCATTAAAGGTCATGTTGGCAATATTAACATTTAAAGTTACTCAATATATATTTTCTTGCATGCTATTTTTTTTTTTTTGCCCAGTGCTGTCAGCATTAAAAGCTAGAGGTCTTAAAAGCGAGTGAACAGCTGAAGAAACAAAGTGTGTCTTTGTCAAGTGAGGTTAATGCGATGCAAGTGAGTCTCACCATGTGACATGGAAGGCCTGTCTGCAGCCATGTTTGTTGCAGGTCATACAGGCTCCAGTGGCTGCTTTACTCTCTCTCCCCTGGTCCTCACAGATATAACATGTCTGTACACGCAAACATACAGTTAGGGAAACCCATTTCAATTTAAACACATAAGCCATTTTCACACATGTACTTCAGATGATTGGACATTAAATGGACTTTCCATTGTCAGAGCGACAGCAGAAGGTCTATGTAATTATTCAGAGATTTCACAGGGACTGATCTGGGCCATGTGAAGTGCCTCCTGCACGATCTACCCAGGCGCTCCACCTCACTTAAGGGAATATTTCCAGTAGTGAGAAAACGTATGACACACACAATTCCCTGTTGGGTGCTACAAATGAGAAACAGCAACTTCAGACAACGCCTGGACTCGGTTCTCCCGACATTATCCCAACCAGAGTGCACGTGTGAAAACGGCTGGACTTAATTACTCACAGTATGACATTATACATCTGTTTTTGTAAAGTCTAAGAGCATAGATACATTTGTTACCTTATTGTAGCGCTCATGTGGCACAGACTGGAGTACTATGGGCTCCATAGTTGACACATTAGCAAACTCCACCTCAGGTATGTAAAGGGCACAAACCACATGGGCCCAGCCTGTAAAGATACACAAAGAAGACTTATCAGACCTCTACGTCTACCAGATATAGGTTCAAAGGTCATTTGTGGTAACATTTCACAGTTTACAAGTAGAAATGTTAACCGCCTGCAAAAGTCCTCAAAAGTAATAAAATGTGAGCGAAGTTCATTTTGTCAGTTTCAAGTTTTCCCAATATAGTAAAGCTTTACGTGGGAAGTGGACACAGTAAACCCAGAGGACAAACACTATTTCATCTGATGGTCAATCACAAAATTGACTTTTCTTTTATTTGTTTTTTAATGGTTGAAACTAAAAGCCCAAACCAACACAGCCACTGTGGGCCCTTCCCAATCACCATGCTGAATCTAGAGGTGGGAATACCCCATGATATGATGTTACACTACAATACTTTACTTACAATGTGACAGTATTTCAATTATTACCATTTTGTGCTATGCTTAGTATTGCAATCATTTATCACCTGTTTTAAACAGCAAATTATGTCAACAAAGTTCAACTTTAAGGTTATCCCCTAGTTGAAGCTACATTATACATAAATCATCTCCTTTAAAGCTGTGCAGTGTCACACAAACCTAAAAATGTAACTTTAGGGTTGCTGATAAGTCAGTGTGAACCTCATCTCTTGGAGTTTCAATCTAGAATCTCAAATGCTTTAATTTGTAAATTGGTGGTCATCGACCTAGGCAGCCATTCACTGAGCCTTAACACATGCACAGCTTCCTGTCAGTGAAGACAAACTGGGGGCAGCAGAATGACAGTGAGGCATAGGCATGGTGGAGTGGCAGCAGAATTGACGACGAGCTGAGGAGGAGTTGGAGGAGGTGAACAGGAGGTCAGATGGAGGTGGGAGTCTCCTGCTACACTGGAGGTGTCTGTTTTTCCCCCCATAGCGGAAACAAAAACAGGCTTAAACTTACAGTTGAACCCCTGACCTGCCTTTGACCTGGTGAGCGGGACAGGGGGAGGAGGGCAGAGGGCGGGACACAGGGGAGGGAGCGAGTGTAAAATGGGGGCATGTTGTTGTTTTGAAGTCCCTCCAAGAATCTGGAAGAGGCCTATAAAACAGGACTATAAAACTGGCACAACCTTCCTCCTCAAACTCAGCGTTCGCACTTTAATCCCACAAGAACCGGACAAAGCATCGTTTTACCGACATCTGTGACGTCAAGAAGTTAACAGAGTCCACCGTGCTGAGACAAAAGTTAAAAATGAGGCAAAGGGCTGCGAGCTTCTGATAATGGCTTATTAGCTCCTTTGATAAACACTTGAAACATTAGGAGCCATGTGGTCTCTGCTGTCACAGTACAGTTATAAACTTTACAATGACGCTCCAAATCAACACCTGAAGTTTTCAAACTGCTGCCTCGAGTTTAACATGTCTTACAACCAACCTGTGAGAACCAAATGTGTTTCAATCGGGTCCCAATTAAATATATGAAGACAGATGATGATTGAAAATGATCATCTTTAACCTTAAGCTGTAAAATGGAGACCGGGAAGACGGATAAAGACTGAATTTCTGCCTTTCTATGCTATTCCTTTTTTCTCGGTCTGCTATATGTTAACATGATGGATCAAATACCCATTTCAGACCTTGCTCTGCTTTATTACGGTCCCACCTGAAACAACAACTACCACCACACAGATCAACAAGTGAAGAGGAACTGATGAGCGGAGTAACAGAGTTGGGGAAAAGATTGTGAAAGAAAAATGGGAGGAAAAACGAGGGAGAGAGGGGTCATGGGAAGGGTAAAATAAAAGAGAAAGTAGTAAAATGGTGTGTGTTAGTGTTGTCCTGATGCCTCCCTGCAGGCCTGGACACAATCCCACAGCTGTGCCTCTCTCGGCCTGACTCAAACACACACACACACACACACACACACACACACACACACACACACTCACATGCACACAGAATATTTACAGTCTCCAACAAGCTGACCTCCCAATGAACCCGGTGTGGAGACTCCTCACAGGCTACGCACTATACCCATCCTGTCCCGCCCCCCCATAAACATACACACACTGACACACCCTCATAAAACATGGACTGGCAAGGACGCTACAGAGGCAGCACATACAACAAACAGCAACATAACTCTCCCAGCATGCTTACAGCCCTTAAACTTGCTGGTGACATGCAATTAATGACAAAATCCACAAGAGGTTAACCACAGATGGCAGCATGTATGAGTGTGTGTGCGCAGCTGAGAAGAAGCATACCTCCGTTGTCCGTCCTCTTGAGCGCTCCATCTTTGTGGGGACAGAGCTCGCACCTCTGTGGGTAAAGACGAAACATCAGGTCAGAAACAAGAGGTCAACCTCATGTGCTTACTCGAGGTATGACAAATATGAGTGTAAGTGAGAGGAGCTGGCCTGTCGCCCAGACTTGGGCACACGGCCAGAAACTCACTGGGAAAACACCCTCGCTACCTGCCACCTAAGGTTGTGTTTCATCCAAGTGCGTGTACTCAGTTGCAGCGGTAAACTTAATTTACTTATTAATCCAATTAAAGCATCGCAAATCCTTTAGCAGTAAATGGCATATGAAATAGACCTGAGCTGTTACTTTGCTTCAAATCTGGCAATGTGTTGCCATAAAATAACGATCAAAGGTAATCCTTTTACTCTGTTTCACTTAAATAAAGCTTGACATAACAATTATTCACTACATTACATGCATTTTTTTTACTAAGTTTATAAATCAGACATGGAGTTTAGGAGTCTGAACTACACACCGACTTTTCTAGAAAAGCTGGAGACACAAAAATCATGGTCATTTAGTAAATGACCCATCAACTTCAAGGTAAAGTTTTTGTACACACAGAGACTGTTACAAATGCACTTAGGTAGAGGGTGATCCTAGCAAACTAAGCATTTTTAATATGACAGCAGAGTACTTTGAGACTTTTGTGGTTGAAACTTTGCAAGTTATTATCAGATTTCTTCTATTCCTCCATTAGTTCCACGAGTTAAAAGAAAAGCAGTTTGCCATCATGATAAATATCAGCAAAAGTATATTTGCTTTTCACACATGAATAGAGAAAGTAGGCAGATCATTCCAGCACCTGTGTCAACAGCAACATGAAGTTAATCTTGGACTGACAAAGTCTAGTCCGATCCTTAAAGGTTTAAAGACATCATATTAATTTGAGAGGACAACCTTATGTGTGATGATTCAGGTGTTTGTGGAGAGCAGGTGAGCCCAACCATCCTGTTGCAGTTATTAGAAATGCAACGTTTGCCAAGGCTGCGTTCAGCAGGAACATAACCAGGAACTACTTTTGCACTATAAAGTTACACACTGAGCTCTTACAAATACCGAATGGGTTGCATTTTTGTAGAAAATTTGTACTTAAAAAAAACAAAAAAACAAAAAAACAAAAAAACAAAAACAAAACAAAACACAACACAACACAACACAACACAACACACACACACAAAAAGGAAGACAGACAAGACAAGGAAGAAACTGAGATTCTGGGTTTACCCAGTTCTCATGAGGAGGCAGCAGCACGGAGAATTTTATGGTTTGATCCAGGAGTCGAAGCAGTTGCTGTACATATTTTAGGGTGTCAGTGGGGCAGTTCGAGCTCTTGTTGGAGAAGTTGGGACCACATCTGAGGAAGCAGAGAAATAATTCCAGAGAGCCGACTGACCCGGAGCAGCGTCTAGCTCTGAGTCTGAGGTAAAACGGTATTGTTTTACTATTTGTATATGGAGCACCAGTGCGTGTTTTGAGCTGCGAGTGCACATGCTGCCAAATGCAGCAGTCTGATTGCTCAGATCTGTCTACTGGAATCAGAATAATCAGGCTTGGCTAAAAAAAAATTAATAAATAAATGCTGCAAATTTGTCCAGCGAAATTATGCGGTCGGTGTGAACGGCTGCAATAAAAATAGGTGAGTCCAAAAAAATATTTGCACAGATTTTACACATCGGGTGTGTAAATCCCTTAATACAGGGTTTATGAAAAAGTAAAATCCAATTTCAAAATGCTTTGATTCCACAGACATTCAACGGTAACAACTGAAACAGGTACTGTTAGAAAGAGCAGATCCCTGAGTTTCACGTGTTTCCCGATAGGCAGCACAACAACAGCGGCTGCAGTGACTCCAGACATGCTCACAAAAGTATGGGAGTCTGACTATCGTATGGACATATGCCATGCATCCAGAGGGGAACACATTCAGCACTTGCAAACATTTTGCATGTAAAACTTTATATTCAGCTCAGTATTTTAAAATTTACCACAAGCTTCCATCTCCATTACTTCAAAAACCGCAGCCTTTTGAAATCAGATGATTCTTTTTGGTACACCCGGTTCACCACACACAGCAAATATTATCCGTCTAACAAGCCACACCGAAACAGTTTCAAGGCTTAAAGAGGTTCAAGCTTTAAAAAATTATTTAGTTAAATGTGACAGTAACTGGAACAGTATGCAGATTGACAGGCATGACGCATAGGACAGTAGGAACATGCCAAAGAGAAACCTGCTGGTGGAGGCAGTTACACCACATAAAGTAGGAGTAGCAGCCAAGTCTGTGAGGACCTGTAATTTATTCTTCCTAGTTAATATGCCCCCGTATACTGCAGCTTCCACCAATCTGTACAGAGATTTAATATGGAATGGTACACATGGCCATTTCATCTTAAATGAAAGTTTGCTTAATTCAAGCAAGCTTTCAAGTCTCACTAGGGAGCGGTACAATGATGGGTGCTGCTCAGTAATAAAACATGTCATTCAGTAATATAAAATTCATTACAATCCTCTGTTTAATAAGTCAGAGTAAGCTGCTGTCAGGTCAGTTCTGTATAACCTAACTGTTGCAGTGTGATGACCCTCACACTGTATACCAAAAACGCATTATAGAAGAGATGGGCAGTAAGGCACTACATATTAATATGTATTATGTTGGCATTTTCTCGTGTGTATTTGACAAAAATTGTCATCTTTAAATATTAAATCACTAACCTATGTTTGTATAATAAGCTGCCATCACTCCAACCATATAGAGCCGTAGCTGCTTCTCACACAGACGGGCATTTCAAACATATCACAGATGCTAATCTGACCCGTGTGTTCGCCTGTGTACTC
This sequence comes from Pundamilia nyererei, assembly GCF_000239375.1. Taxonomy (NCBI): domain Eukaryota; kingdom Metazoa; phylum Chordata; class Actinopteri; order Cichliformes; family Cichlidae; genus Pundamilia; species Pundamilia nyererei. The sequence continues at coordinate 2,387,247 of NW_005187408.1, forward strand.
ATGAATCCTGGTGTCACATGTCAGTTATATGTGGAAATGCTGACACCCGACAATGATTTAAAAATAATATTGATTGAATGCAGTAATAGGCTGAACGACCTGAATATTGTCTCGACTAGCAAGCTATTAGTGATCAGTGACCATCATCCAGGGTTTCCGCCAGTAACGGTCTTAAACCTGGTGGCTGCTGCCACCAGGGATGGGGCTGGGAATTTGGTATAATTTAATGTTCATGTAGTGCCATCCAACCACTATAACACTCATCTCTAATTGTGAGTGGCACAGACAGAACTGAGTGGCTACTTATGTGCAGCTCTCACAGCTCGCACACAGGAGGGAAACAGAGACTCCCTTACTGCTTTCAGGAGGAGGAGGAAGTCAGCCATGTGCTGTTAATCAAATGGCCTTGATTAATTGATCATCAACAAGTGTGAGTGTATCTGTAGGGGGGGAAAAAGACGTTTGGGCAGCTTCTTACCAGAGGTATATATCCAGGCAAATTCACCTTAAGCTCAGGCTGTGCAATGCTTAGAAAAATGCAAAAAACCTGAAAGCTACATCTCAGACTGTTCAGGCCTCGGTTATCACGTTAAATATTAAAGTCACGACAGAACAATTTCAGAATGACTGAATAAATAAAGCTTGTTGGAAAGGTTTGTCAGGAGAAGGCCAGAAGAACATGGCAACATCCTTAGCTTGCAAGTTAGCTCTGAACAAACCACAAGACCTCTGGAACAATGTCCTTTGGACAGACAAGACCAACAACTGCCAAGCACAGTGGTAGAGGGGTGATGATTTGGGCTTGTTTTGCAGCCATAGGCGCTGGGCACCTTGCATTCATTGGGTGGACCATGAACTCCTCTGTATACTAAAGTACTCTAGAGTCAAATTTGAGGCCATCTGTCTGACAACTTAAGCTTGGCTGAAATTGGGTCATGCAACGGGACAATGATCCTACACACAGATCTGCTTCCCATAAAATAAAAACAAGTAGATATAAATAATGTTGTAGGTCTACAACAGAATGGCTGAAAAAGCAAAGAATCAAGGTGCTGTAATGATCCAGTCAAATTCCAGATTTCAACTGGAGGCCTGGAGGTTTGAATGCTGTGTATAAGAAATAAAGAAGTGAGGCAACAAAAAGTGGGCCAAAATTCCTCAGCGATGTGAGAGACTGATAAAGAGACAGAAAACCATTATTTGAAGTTATCATTGCTAAAGATGGTTCTAAAAGCTACTGAAGTGGGCTTAGTTTTTCAAACAACTGCACACAATCCTGTGGAAACTCTTTCATATGACTGTATATCATAGGGACATCCCCCAATCCCAGCTGACTTTATTTCCATACAGAGATGAATGATTTAACCTGCTACAATTACTCTACATAAGTGGCCTTAAAAAGAGAACAGGATGAATAGATAAACACAATATCAAGTCATAACATCTAATAGCAAAGCCCGAGCGACTGTCAGCATCAACAATAGCCAAGTGTAACCAGTGCTGAATGGTTTTTCTACAACATTGGCATGAAGAGCAGGGTCGCTCTGTGTGAGCGTACAGGAATCACAAAAATGTGTCATAGTCCCTTCAGTGCTGCACGTACAATACTAATAATTTAGTTGAATATTAAAGAAAGTAATGCCCCAAATCCTCTTGCTGTGTATCACCATATAATGCAATCAACTGCAGATGACCTTCAAAATCAAATGATATGTTGAATATTCAGGAAGAAGTGTTAAATATAGAGCAAACGTATCTTTCCTTCTAACTTCGAATTGTGACTTGGGTTTCAAAAATACAACTGAGCTTGATGTGAATTTTAATTACTTACAAGCAGATCGATGAGTCAAACCTTTCTGCTAATGTGCACAAATTTGAAGTAATTCCTGCACTGCTTTGTTCACAAAATGTCACGCTTTGCTACAAATCTCTTTAAGAATTCCATTTAAGATTTTTTTAAACATATTTAAACAGTTTAAAGTAAAAAATCAACACATTTTCACACACTGACATTAAATACAGAGGTGCAGTACTATGGTGTCTCTATTTTCACCAAATCCTGGTGACTAACAGCACATTAGTGTGATGTCTAACAATTTTAACATCTATGTTTAAAGTCTTTGACTTCAAAGAAATAAATGCACATTAGCATTATTACTACATTATTCTTGCAGGCAGCAAATCCATCACAGGTCATGAACAATAACAAACGGGCAAAACAGAACCAAAAAACAAACAAATAAACAATAAAGAAAGAGCCACCCTACTTGGAAATATTCTAGGATCACTCTGTGCTTTTAATGGAATTAACCCACACGACACAGACACGACACAAATACTACAGACCTCAGCTTCAACTGATCGGCGTAAACTCTCTGCGCCCACATGCTGGCAGGAGCATGCGTTACCATGGTTACCGTATTGTTTACATTATGCTGCTTATGCAGTTAGATGCTGCAGTTGGTTTTAGGACAGCTTCCAAGCAGCAGATTGATTTATTAGGAGTGTGACTGTTGAAATAAGCTTAAACCACATGTCTGCTATTACAAAATTATGTTTGCTCCATTTGATTTCTGACCATAAACAAAACTGCACCAAGAGGCCACTTGGGACATATTCTGAAACCATTTTTTAAACTTAAAATGATGTTTTTTGTCTACACCACAGTTCTTACCAGCCAATATTAACCATACTAGCTGGGCAAACAGACCACAGTTTATTTGCGTGGATGATTTCAATTTGGCATAAATCTACTTTTTGGAGGAATTTCACAGATTGTATCAAAACAGCAAAGTCCAAGCTTTCTTACTCCACATAAACTAAGCAAAAGAGTGACTGGTTATAACACGATTCCAACCGATGCACATCAGAGTCAAACTTGGGATTGAAATTTACATCCTGAATAAAACATCCTCAGAGAAAAGCCGAAGTGGTGGAGACTTCCACTCTTGCAGACTTTTATGAGTTATCAGTAGCTTCTTTTTTTCCTGCCTTTTTTCCCACTAACACCTACTCGAGCTGGTTTTTAAGGTTCTCCGTTGGCTACCAGTTATATTTTTTGAAGTGAGTTGATCCAAAAAATGTGAACAGCATCACTGCCACCGATTGCTCAGTCAATGGCGTCACTCAATGAGTCATGAAGAGACTTCTTCACAACACTCAAATTCGCCATTACCGCATCCCAACAGCAAGGGAAATGTCCACACACAAACTAGCACTGTGATCCAACAACGAGCTGCAGACATCTTTTGTGACAGACTGAGCAGCAGGTATGCCGTCGCCTCCATGTATTCCATCGTTGTGTTGTGTCAAGCACAAATGGCATCCTGGGACTTTAGGCCCATCTTTCTATAACACGCACATTAAGGTGGTACGACTGAAACAGACTCTGCTCTAGTCTAGAGTAGAGCAGAGTCGAACAGAGAAGGTGCTAGCGGAAATGTGGCATAACTGGAGAGGACTCTTATGAACATGATTATATCGTTTAACCAAATTTGTGACAAGGATCATTACTTGAATCATGATTCTACCCTCAGAACACTGACTTACAATCTCTTAGCATGATCTCACAACACTCTCACAAATGAACTTGAGCTATTTGTTGTTTTGCAGTGCTAAAGAGTTGCAAGTCTTGTTGTACAAGCTGCAGACTAATAGAGAAGCAATTACAAGCTCCCTCAAGTTTGTCTTTCCTGACATTAAGGAATATTGCAGAAGAAACATGCTGTGGGACTTGTTTTTACAACCGCTTTTATCCAGGATCTATAAACAGACACAAAAATGACGCACCACCCAACCTGGTGCCATTTTCTTGGCTCGCTTATTAACAATAGGACGGCTCAGGATAAGTCCTGTGATTGTAGGCATTAAATCATCAGTGATGAAAGGGTAGAGGGCTTTGTGACTCACCACGCGGGCTGCTCGCTCCTGAGATTCACACTTTCTGCAAAACCAAGGACCAGTGGGCACCTGCACAATGCCATAGCAGGCTGGGGTAAAGAAACAAACAGTGTCAGTCACAGTAACCACAACACAGTCAGTCTTAAAAAACATTTTCATAACCTGATGTTTCACATCTTCATAAACATCACATCATCTCCACTCCTCACATGTGCCAGAAACTGACATGTGCAACTAAGCTGGTTTGGATGGAGGAGAACAGCTTTTTGATCTAACAGACTGCTGAGCACGCCGCTTTCACAGATGCTATTTTTATGCCACTGCACTGACATCATTTCCTTGTCCTACAAAATATTTGGGACAATGGTGAAATCACTAGCAAACCATTGTCATTAGGAATCTATATTGGCATCAGTTATTAACTCATACACAAAGATGTTTCACTGAAACAAGCCACAGCATTTATTTGGCTTCCAACACAACTACAAAAATTTTGAGGAAATGTCAAAATCATAACTGGCTACATTTAAAGCTAGACTAACTATATTAGATGTTTTTCATTAAACTTTCTACATGGATGATGCATTAACAAGGTCACAGATTTATCATTTACACTTTATACTTCCACACAACAAGGGAAAAACCCTGATTTACATTATTTAAATAGACTTGTTTTCAATTTAAATTAACACATTTTCTGTTTTCAAGTTCGATTTAAGAGAATCAGACTTGTTGTAAAGGTACAAGCACAAGGCAGTGCTACCCTAAATGCGGCCAGACTACCCTAAATAGCCTACCTCTACACATTTCGAGATTATCTCGGATCTGACCAGAGCCCATAATCCGCTGGAATAAACGGCTTTAATCCAGATTTTAGAGAACAAAACATCCAAGGGTTACAGAGTTCAAATGAAGACACGAGTGACCAAACAAAGATGAAATATCAAGATCTTCTGCACATACTACGCAATTCAGTTTGAAATATTATAAGAAAGAGCCAATTAATTACGTGCAGTTTTGTTTGCTACTCTAACAGCAGTTAGTGTTCGTCACTTCCAAAAATGCTCAGTTATAACAATCAATCAAAACATTTCTAGTGGTTTTGACAAAGACGGGTGACTGGACCGAATAAGAGCGGTCTGTGCACGATGCAGCACAGTCAATTTGTCGCAAGCAGGATACCTTGTTATCATGGAAGTGAATGAAGACACAGTTAAATGAACTGCAAATACATTCATAACCTAGTGAGATACCTAAAGAGAGAGCAAAGGGAAAGTGGCTAAAGCTAAGGCTAGCCACCCATAAATTAGCAGCCTCAGTATGAGCAACGAATCAAAGTAGTTATGAAGAAAATCATTTAGACAAGTAAAACAAAAAAGACAAAAAAAAAAAAGATTTTCTGTTATCTGGGGAATTTATAAACATACTGTAAAATGATGCAAGTACCTGACATTTGTTTTGCTATACAAATCTGTTTCGCCTGCCTTTTATTTGGTAAGCTAGACAGCATCAAGTGAAAGTGGTTCAGTGGTTAATTATTTGTACCTCTTTCAGTAACAGAGTACCCTCTTTTCAGTTAAGTGAGAGAAGATCCTGTAACTTGCTGTAGTTTGGGGAATATTCTCAAATGTAATAATCTCATCAGCATGAACATAATATTTTTCTTTAAAGAAAAGTTTATTTTCATTTGTGTATGCTGTGAGTTATAACTAAACTATTTTCAATAGTTCTGGAAAATTAGGATTGGTCAAGAAATTTCCAATCATTGCATCTCCATTATAGACTACTGAATGTTCCTAGTTAACTTAATCTGATACTAGCCTAACTTAAAAAGAAGCCGTTTCAGCTGCGGTTCAAGGGCAGATCATGACACGAGTGCTGTCTGAATCAGAGCACCAACTAATCTTAATTAGTTCATTTCTGGAGAATAAGTAGCTTTCAAAGCTTCAAATGTCAGTTTTCCTTGAAAAATTAAAAGTATTGTCCTTAGGGAAACCATATTTTCTACAGAGTACTGATACCTGACATCTTATGGAAGAAATTCAAATATTCAACAAGGTTTATTCGCAGATTTCTTCAACCTTACAAAATGTAGCTCGAATTTGAACAGAGGGAGATAAATACAAAGAAAGTGTTAACATCTGACCTGATGAGTGCAGTGAAGTATGTAACACTTTAGCCGTTTCCTATGTTTACTTACAATCACGCTGCTGCCAGACAGGCCTACTAAGCAGTCTAAACACTGCCACAAATTGTTACAAACAAAACAGTGCTACAAGTCCAAATACACTGCCGTGCACTGACTTCAGAGCTGCTGACATTTTAAATAGCATCCCACTGTGTTTGCCAAATGGACACATGACCAGCTATGTAAACAGTGGACGTCATCACGTGAGTGAGTGAGAGTTAGCGTGCAGAAATCACTGTTTTGCTTCTTGAACTGGACCCCCTAAAACACAAAACAAAAAATGTTTTCCACACTAAACTGCTTCCTCTCTTTATTTAGAGCCAGTTTTATTGTATTTGTTTACTCCGTTGACTGCATGCATGGTTTAAACTGCTGGTTTCGAGCTCACCTCTTAAGTTTATACCGTTTGTCAAGAGGAGAGTAACCCTCCTTCTCTGAGCACGTGACAGGTCTTAGTAGAGGGGGAAAACAGCACGCCTCGCAGCTAGAAATGTGTGCATAAAGCTGCTGTCAGCCATCATCAGCAGAAGGGTACACAGGCCCTGTTAGCTGCCAAGCCAAATCATCGGAGGGGCCAGCGACATGCGTTGAGCCTGGCCTTGGTGAGAGCAGGAGGAGGAGGAGGCTCCATAACCTTGCAACAAGACAACGATAACTAGCCTGCGAGCTAACTGCTAGCTCCTAGCACAAGCTCCGTGGCTTACCTTGATGCACGGCGACGTTGCAGCCGTGTCCGTCGCAGTACACCAGCGGGTTTTCCGCCCAGCCTCGCTCGTCTGAACACACACAGCACCCTCCAATCATTTCCTTCATGTTACTCGTCAAGAACTCGTCGTCCGCCGCCAGACAACGCTCGCCGGACACCATCTACGAAGAAAGCGGACATGCGGAGGAATACATAAAGGCGGACCCAAAGCTTCGCCGAAGACGCCTTCTCGCTCCCCTACGACGCCACTTTAGGTCCCGCTGGGCCTTAATGTCATGTTTTAAACGTGTTTACGTCCCCTTTTGACGCTGTATTTTCTTTCACCAAAACATCCCCGTCACGGCGCGACGGTGAGAAGAGGGGGAACTTCATAGAGGAGGGGAAGTGCGTAATGACGCAAGGCGCGCGTGTGTGCGTACCTACCGACAGGAAGTGAAAAGAGAATCGCCGGCAGCAAACGTACCATTTTGGTTCCACATGGTTTCAAAGTTTGGAGCAGAGAGAAAAGCGAGACGGTCCAAAGCAGTTCACTTTATGAGGGGGGCAAATTTAAAAAAATAAAACAAAACCCCAGCGCTCCCAGTGTGTAAAATAAGTTAATTTTGTTTGAACTCTAAGATGACTTAAATCTGTCCTGTGGAAAGCTGCTCTTTAATTGTAGTTTGGTGAGAAATCTTTATTTACATAATAAACACATTTAGAAAACACTAAATAAATTAGCGATTTCAGATAAATCTATGATAACCCATTAAATAACTCACTGAAGTAGATCGTATTATTGTACACTATGTTACACACTATAATACTCAGTTATGTCATCTAAAAGCAAAACAAAAACAATCATCTGGGTTAAGATTCTTAAATGAGCCAGTTTACTGTTTTTCTCTGCTTTATATCATCACATTACCATAAAATATATCATCCTTTTTTCTCTCTCTTGCTCTTGAGTCCAGAAAAAAAGTTACGAGTATTTTCACTCGTCTTTACATTGGTGAGCATTGTGAGCCTTCAGGTCATCAAAACTGATTTATTAATCAATGAGCAAACTGACAGAGTAATCAGTAACAAAAACCTTTATTTTCTTGCAAGCCTGAATAAAAGTCCCTTAGACTGTCAGAGAGGAGCTTTCGCTGAGATAGAAAATTGCAGTGTCTGCTCTAAATGACTATTGGTGACCTCAAAGTATAGCACTCAGGGCTTTTATATCATTTAAGGTATTCTGTAATTATGACCGGGCTGTCCACACACACTGTACATCTGTCAAGTGGATGCAGCCCTGGATAAATGCTGGATGTTTACACCTACAGAAACCCTTTTTGATTCAGAGGGTTTTAGCAGACTACACACACACATGCACACAAACACATACACACAGACAAGATCTGTTTTAGGCAGTCCTCTAGTAAACCATTGCCTGCATCATCATTTCTCTTTTCTACTATTGTATAAGAAGATTGTGTTTATTTATTTATTTATTTATTTTTGGATGTGCTGATGAAGACATGTATGTGTGTGTTTGTACACATCCACACATGGATCTTTGTTGTCTGGATCATAAGCGTTTTATTACATTTTGCTATGCCTATTCACTTTTTTTTTTTGCAACTTAAATGAATACCGAAGGACTGCTTTTTCCTGTATTTATCTCTTTGCTTTGAATAATGGATAATATGAATACTCACACTCCTGCACTATTGTCACTCTGGGTTGTAACTGTTTTCAAGTAACTGAATTATGCTACACCTCCTGCATTTGACTACAGTTACACATAGAAGACCCTAAAGGTGTAGCTTTTTTACTGTAGAATGGATAAACTAAAGGAAGGAATCAGGGTTCCCTTCGGGAATACATTTTTATCCTTGGAAGGATATGGGCTCTGGGACGCCTATATCAAGCTGCACATATCGCCTTGTCAATATACAGTTTTGTTTTGACAGCTCCTCATGCTGTTGCCAAGGATGCTCCAGAACACACATGCTATTCCAAGCACTCAGCTGCTGCTTGCATCACCGATTCCTCTGAGCGAGCTCCCGCTCTCGGTTTCCAGAGAAACGTAATGACTTGCCAATAATGCGCAAGAGCACACGAGCGTTCTCCGTGTAATATAGTGAGCGAGAGGGCCCTGGGAGTGCTTGCCCATTGTTTGCTTTAATTTCAAATTGCTCAAATGCTCCAGTCGACACTGGGCAATGCACTGAAAGGGGGTGAGGGGCTGGGGAAAAAGAGGAAAAAAAATGTGAATTGTGTGTGGCAGGGGAAAACCTATTAGAGCTGGAGAGAACAAAGGGAGGCGAAGGAGGGGGCAGCAGTTGTGGAGGGGCCCATATAGCTACTGAAATAGTGAAAATGGAAAATTATTATTATTTATTTTTTTCACAACTTGCATTTGATTAAATCAAAGCTCGATTTATGCCCAGTGTTCCTCAAGTTGCAGGAGAAGACCCCTCCCTGAGATAGAAAATTAAAGCGACACAGTCTACTCCCAGGTGACCTCAGAGATTACATATAATTAAAAGTACTGTGTGATTATAACCAAGCTGCCTTATAGAATAACAACATGTGAAAGCTTTATAGTTCATGTGGTGATTTATGTTGAGAAACTAAAAAAATGGTCCAACGTCTTTTTGCCAACCAATAAAAGTTGTGTATTGTCAGAGACACTCTGAAGAAATCCATGTTTTGTTTTTCTTCACAGTTCAAATGTATCCCATGCTGCAAAGTTTATGTGATGGGCTCCTGACTGATTTAGTGTATTCTGCACGCTGGGTGGCCTAATTCAGTTACTGATGTAGTAAATGATGTAGGCTACAGAAGCACATAATGTTTTGAGCAAGAGAGCTGAAATAAACAAAAGTTTTAAACAAAATTTAAAGCCAAGATAAAACACAGAACCAGGCACAGAAGTAGAAAATAGTGTAATTGCTTTGTCCTTTGATTGTGAGGTGTCCTCGCTTACACTGTTCTTGTTAACTGTGAGATAGCTGACACTGATTTAAAAGTCAGAGGACTTCCGTGTTTGAGTTCTGGTTATGTTTGTATGGTGGCTGCGTTATGTTTTGGCGTCTCTTTGTTCAGAATGAGGAGCATGTAAAACATGCGGGGAGCAAGAATGACAACACGGGCGAAAAAAGCATAGGAAAAAAGCACCCCCCGCCACACACGCGCACACGTGCACCCAGGGACCTATCGGCCATGTCTGCAATATCTTTGTGTAAATGCATTGTATAGCTGCACAAATGTTAGATGTACTTCCCTGCTTGCCTGGCAGTTATTAGTTACTGTTGTCCTGGTGATTGCATGCCTAACTCCATCTTTTCAAACTCCAAAGTTAATTATCAGAAAAAGAAAAGAAAAAAGACCCATGAGCAAAGAAACATTACGATGTAAATGAATTCTGAATTTGTTCCTAAATATTGAAGTGTGTAAGTGTGTGTGTGTGTGTGTGTGTGTGTGTGTGTGTGTGTGTGTGTAGCACTCTGGCAGGAATGTTTTCACAGACTGAGCTCATAAGCTTCAACAAATGACTACCAATAGGACTTTTATTTTGAAACAATAGCGTTCGCAAACATGCCAGATGCCTTTTTTCGAGTCAATTAACTGCGAGCGCTAACGGTGTTTACGTCAAATTGGAGATATAGGTTTGGCCCCATTATTTATGTATTTTTTTATATTAAAGACAAGTTAACCTGTATCAACTGTTTTAAAGACAAAGCGGTGACTTAGCTGCACGTGCTCTCTGTCCCCTCAAACGTGCGCTGAATTCGAGCATCCTTGAATTCATAAATTGCGCGCAATCAGCTATCAGTCAAACTATCATTACAAAGAGCTTTAGTTAATGTTATTCACCCGTAGTGGCCTAATAAATGCATCATTAAATTTAAGTGAGCCTCGTAGTCATTTAGGAAGTAATTATGGGCTATATGGCAACTTTATAGATATTTGGAATGATATTGTGTATGACAATGTGCATGTGGGGTTAAGGCAGGGCTGTCACATGTACCATCTGTATCTTTTTCCAGAGGACTCCAGAGGCTAACTGGCTGTTTGTGTGAATAGTCATTAGGTATTGGGGCTGCTACTGAGTTAATATACACGACTGGGGGGGGAGAAAAGCGTGAATACACACCAAAAGTGACATGAACACATGCAGCACGCTTTCAGAACCATCGGTGTGTACCCCAGGTCTCCTCTATCTTGTGCGAGTAGCACAGGGGCCCAGGAAAAAAATACAAACAGTTCCAACACGGCGGGGTGAAAGGTGAAGAGAACCCTCCCCCCATCACTGTCCGCACATACTTCAGGCTCGGATTGCATGTAAAATCACATTCTCCCTCAGTGGTGGTAGTGGTGGTGGTGTTGGGGGTGGTGGAGAGGAATTCATTGTTTTGGCATGGGGCAGTGGGTTTGTGTCATTAAAAAAAAGGTCTACGCGCTTACAAGTGCCTAAGCGTCCTTGACCAAATGTCTCCGTAAAACTCAATGCAGAGAAAGTGAGATGGAGCTGCAGGAGGCGGCGCGGTTGCTTTGATGGGTGTTATTTTTTTAAAGCAGAAGAAGAAGAAAGAAAACGGATTACATAAAGTGTAAATTTTTATTTTCATTAATTATATTTTGAATTGAAATCACACACACAATTAATAATAAACCAGTCACGTGAAAAGTAGAGCCGGGATGCAGACGTCATCACATGTGTTTATTGATTATATCTGATAAGTGAGTAAAGTCCTTACCCATAATCGGTCCCGTTAAGCCTTGGACGTCCACGATGAAGTGACAAATGCAAAATATTATTGCTTAAAGCTTATTTAGTATTAACAACTGAAAAGGTTTAAAACGTCGTCTTAAAAAATTATCTATATTTCACTTTGGAAAAGAAATAAAAGCTACGCCATCATTGGAATCTAGATCACAAGGTCGCTCACTCCCAATATGTCTTAAATATGTCCTACAGTTTACAGACCTATTATAACTCACCACATACAGCTCAGTTACAATGGCAATGCTAACCATGAGCCTTAACTGTGAGATTTAATCACGATCATTTCCCCACGCCTCCTCAGCACACAGAGGGGCTGCTGCATAGAAACCTTCACCGTACTTGAGAACTCTCTCCAGGCCACTCGGTCTTGCTTCCTCCCGCTGGTCCCCGGCCGACATCCAGGCGCAGTGGAGGGGGGAATAAGTGCCCTGTGGCATCTGTGCATGACAAAAGAGCCCCTGCTCTTAATTGGAAATACTCAGATTGGGGCAGATCTATACACACGCGGTAATACATTTAAATTTGTTTCATTAATTATTTGAATGTTGACTTGTTGTTAGATGTCTCCAAACTGACACTTTGGGGCGGTTAAGACATGAGGAGATGAAAATCCACCGACAGAGGTGCTGCAAATTTATCCCGAGGCTTTACAGATGGTGTGAAAGTGCTTTTATATATTTATTTAAAAATTATTATTTCTGATTATATTTAATACTCGCCGTTTAATAAATAATAACAAAATATATAATTATAATAATAATACACCGATATAGGTGTGTGTGTGTGTGTGTGTGTGTGTGTGTGTGTGTGTGTGTGTGTGTGTGTGTGTGTCATTTTTACATTACTATATAGATGACGTGCCTGTGACAAAACCACAACTCTTTACAAATAAAGTGAGTAAAATCCGCGTGGTTGTTATCTCAAAAACTAACACACCAGTCTCTGTGCGTAACTGCAGGATGGATTTCCGCTGCAGACCAGTCACATTCAGGGAAAAGCAACAAAACAAAGAGGATCGCTATGGAGCTTACGCAAGTTTGAATTGCTTGCGTTTTACGTGAGAACCTTTGGCTATAAGGGATTAGAGGAAGTAGAAAAAATAACAACAAGGGTCTAGTGTGCCAAATAAAAGTAAACCCGGGTTGTCCAAAGGACAAGGCGTGCAGATGTCAGAATGTCTGATGAATCAAGCCTCGACTATCCATTCTTTCCTGCGTCTCCCTAGGCCGGCCACGGTGCACAGTGTCTCGGGGATGTGAGCTATTCCCCGGGGACCCGGACTTCAGCGAGCCCTCTCCTATCCCCCTACCACCCACCCCCACCCCTCCCTTCACATCCGTGAAGCTCCTCATGTTGCATGTATTAATGCTGTCATAGATAATCAGCAAGTAAGAACACGTCAACGTGCGTATGTTGCATCTAAAGCAACCGCAAGGGTGCAGGTCAAATGACCCCCGTGCAGTGGAGCTGGACTTAAGGGAGCTAAAGAGATCGCGGGGGCTTCCAGTAAGACCCATTTTCAGTTATAGTTGCACAAAGGTATACACACAAAGACGGTTGCGTTGAGTTGCTCATCAGCGCACCAGCTAATATCCACATGCAATTGGTGCATTTAATGACAGCCTTCTGTGACTTATTAAACTAAAATATAGACGACTTTATATGTAAACCCCCCCCCCCCCGCGTGCGCGCACACGCACACACACACACACACACACACGGAAGGTATTATATTTTTGATTATCTCCGTGGCTGTATTTCGCACAGTCGGTGTAATGCAAGCTATGAAATGAAAAAGGAGCAAACATCTTTTAACACGCACGATCTTGTTCCTGAGTCCAGCAGCACTACGTTGGTGGTTACGCACCACAGTCCCGCTCCTGCAGGGATATTGTGGATATGATGTTCTTAATCATTCGGATATTTAAGGATCTATAATAACAACGCCTACACATGTGACACGCCGTTTGATGTAACACACTGGTAACATCGATGCTATTCAGCGCGCAGTGACAAGCCAGCAAATAAGCAAATAGGCTTAATATTTATGGAAACGAGTATGCCCAGTGCTGAGTTTGACCCCACCGCGCTGCAGCACCGGCAGCAGGAGCAGGAGGAACTGGTCACAAGGGACTCACGTGTTTTATAGATCACAAAGATGGAATATAACCCGGGGACTATTGGAGAAAAAAATATGGCTCAGGGGCGAACATAATAGTCAGTCCATTCAGGCTAACTGTGGCCCGTTGCTATTTCAAACAATTAGTCCGTACTACACGGTCACATTATTTGGTAACCCGTGTGTGTGTGTGTGTGTGTGTGTGTGTGTGTGTGTGTGTGTGTGTGTGTGTGTGTGTGTGTGTTTGGGCGGGGGTCCCATATCTGTGGCCGTGTGCGTGGAAAAAAGGTGTGCCGCTCTCAGATCCGCGGTGTTTTATGCAGTTCTGCGCGTGCATGCGCGTTCATTCTAATGAATTCTAACGTTCGAGTGTGTGCGCGTATTTGCGTTTTTGACGTGCGTAAAGACAAACTGTGTATACTGTGCATTTTACAAGAAATACAAAGAAATCTCTTGAAACAAAAGGTGTTCGTTTTTTAATGAATAATCTCACAAAAGTCAGGGTGCACGCCCTCCCGCTCAGATAAGCTACTTGTTGATGGAAACATAACCAAAGCACATATTCGTGACGCAACAGCCTATTGCGTATTTTATGCAATTTATAGAATGATATATTTAATAAGTGCTTCTATGTGCCTTGTTGAAAAACTAATTAAAATGGATCCGGTTTTTGAAGAGTTATTATCAGTGTTAATATTACAAGGATTCTTATTTATGCAGAAAATCATGTTGGAAAAGCAGCCCCGACCTGACACTGTGATCACGCTCAAAAATCACGGTTCACATTTAAACACGGTACAATTTCACAGGAATTGCGTGACTCCGCAAAATTCACACACACGCAGCTTAGACGGTTTAAATGGCTTCTGAAACGCTGGGAGCGCCGGTTCGTTTATTACGGTATCACCAGGCGGATGGACGCGAGCCTATGTGGTCTCAGCTGATAAGTAGGTCAGTCTATAGAAGGCCTACAACCTTGGGGAAGAAAAATCAGGAGAAAAGGCTCGAGCACGCTAAAGCAGTTAAGTTTGATGTTTACTGGTCAGGGGGGAAAGCAGTGAGGGGGAAAAAAGAGGCAAATTTCTTTGTTTAAGCAGCACGTCCGTAACGCACATCAGCCCGACTAAAATAGCACGTGCTGACTGGAGTCATTTTTACCAACATGCAATCGATTGCATGCTACGGTTACATACATTCTGATGACGACCGCGGGGGGAATTAGCACGACACATCCCGTCCTGTCATGACTATTTTCCGGATCGGACTACTTACACCGGCTCTACACAAACTCTGCACTGGGCTGGATTTTCTGCAGCTCTTTATTTAGCTATCGAGGAAAAAATGTCACAACAGCATTATTTACTCAGACGGCGGAGACTGTGGGCACAGTTGTAAACTATTGTAATAGCAGGGTGCTGGAGGGGTAGGTGGGCGGGTGGGTGGGGATGGAATATCCATTTTTATTGCATCACCTGTCAGCGGCGTCCAATGGGCGTCGACTCCAGGGGCATTAATTGATGAAGGTGTCTCCAGACAGCCCCCCCCCCCCCCTCTCTCTCTCTCTCCCTGTCATTTTATTTGTGGCTCAACCAGCATCCAGAATAGCAGCTGCATTTTAGCTCTTTCTGTTTCTCTCTGGATCTGATTCTCTCTCTCTCTCTCTCATTCTGCTTTCCCCCACCCTCACAACACCCTCTCTCCCTCCCTTTCTGTCGCTCTCCCTCCCTCTCTCTCTCTTCTAGCTATTTTATCCCTCTGGCTGAGGCAGTGGTGTACACCTACCCCTCGTCCTGCTGCCGACCAGAGGGGAGTGGAGTCGGCAGAGGCAGGTAGCAGCCCCGGCTTGGTGGACGCATCCGTCGCATTCCTCCACCACCATGCCGGACCCGGGGCAAGAAGCAAGGAGTGGATGCTGTCGGCTCATTCAATCTATTAGACAGGGGCAGCTCCATTTAACTCCGCATGTCAAAGTTTGCATTTTCATTACGCAGCAGTGTGGCTGGATTATAGGTGTGAGCAGGATGCCTTAAGCTCGCTAACCTATGCCACTCACTGGTGAATCCACAGTATATTGAGGCTGACTACATGGAGTAATAGATTCTAGTGGATACACACAAATCATGGGAGACCTGGAGTGTGGCTTTGAGGAAATGCAAGGAGTGAGGCTGGGATACCTGCTCATCCAAGGCAAGCAAATGTTTGCTTTGTCCCAGGTCTTCACCGACCTGCTGAAGAACATCCCACGGACCACGGTGCACAAGCGCATGGACTACCTGAAAGTGAAGAAGCACCAGTGCGACCTGGAAGAGCTACGGAAGCTCAAAGCAATAAACTCTATAGCTTTCCACGCCGCCAAATGCACTCTCATATCGCGGGAGGACGTGGAGGCTCTGTATTTCTCCTGCAAGACGGAGCGGGTGTTGAAGTCCAACAAAAGGAAAGCGAAAGCGGCGTGCTCCCCCGGGGATGAGGACGAGTCCTCGGGGTTCCTCCGTGCTGACGGCGAGCTGTGGAGGGAAAAAGTTTGGTTTAGTTTGCAGCACGGCGTCCCGGAGACTCTCACACTCCACGGCAAAGTGGGCAGGAAGAAGGAGCTGACTCCTTGCCTTACCGACTCCAAACTACCTCAGTTTTATCACAAAACGCACGGGCGGGATTGCCGTTCGGCGACCAAGTCCAGTTACAAACACTTTAAAAACTATGAAACAGCGAAAATAACAGGGAACCGCGTCACTTTGAGCCAAAGGCACTCGTTTTTCCGGAGCGCGGTGAGCCGGCAGCCGGTGGTGCTTCAGTCCGCCATAGCTGCTCAGTCCAGGCTCTCTCGCTCAGCCGGCGACCTACTTCACAAAAGGAAGAGGAGGCGCGAGGGGGGCGGCGGGAGGGACAGCGCGAGGCACTCGTGGAGCAGAAGCAGGCACGCGCACCACCACGCACCGCCGGTGCTGCTCGTGCAACCCAAATCGTCTGGAAGTCACGGGACTTCTTTCGGTGCTTTTCACCTCGGTCCAGATTTTTATCTCGACCCCCGACCCCACCACCATCACCACCACCAACATCATCATCATCACCACCACCACCACCACGAGCCAACTTTCCCGGAGAGTTACAGCAGCGACACCGAGTCCAGCACCTACTCGGAACGGGCTTACCCCGACTGGGACCTCGGCTCTGGCTTTTCCACCAGCAGCAACTCCGCCAGTTCGGAAGAAGAAGAGGACGGCGAGGAAGAAGATGACACTCAGTCGGAGAGTTCAGAGGTCAGCTCAGAGGAGGAGGAGGAGGAAGAGAGCTCCTCTCAATCCGACTCCAGCTCAGTTTCGAGCCGTGTTTCGGTTCAGAGCATCCGATTCAGACGGGCGCGGGTCGGATCGCTTGCCAAAAGTCTCAACACCAGCAAAGCACCTTTGGTCCTGCAGCCTACGTTTCACTACAACAACCCAGTGCAGCACGAAAAAGAGCACAAGACCCTCGGACATGTTGCTGCTTCGCAATCACGGGACAGGGGACAGGACAAACTTCAGAAATGTGAATTCACATGCAGAGAGACAGAGCAGGACTCGGGACCCTCGCAGCCCCAAAACTTTAACTCAGCTTCTGTGGGGGAGAGCTTTTTCAGCGAGTCTAAAAGGGAAAATCCGAACCAGGCCGACACTGTGGATGAGCTCATCACATATTCACTGGGACCCAATCGGAATAAGGCCTCTCACACTTCACGCAGGACACAGGGGCATCCCATCAAATGCCCCCCGGGACTGAGGGCTCAGTATGACCACAGCAAAGAGGCCAAGCAGACCCAGAAATTTGTGGACAGGAGGGATGCGAAAGCGATCGCCAGCCCAAGTCTGCCCACTGCACTGAAAAAAATAAAGACCGAGTCAGAGGAGCCCTCTGTGACCGCCACCTCCTCTTCGGACAGGACAGCCAGGACGCCGCCGTTCAGTCTCCACAATGTGAAAGTTAAAGTGGAGGATAGCTGTGATGAGTATGAATACCAGAGCCAGGCCACTGTAGCTAAATGCAAAGGAGATAAAACAGAGAGCAACAATGGCCACTATCCCAGCGGAGCCATAAAACAAGGAGATTTTTCCAACAGTGGGATTAAAGCCACAGAGAAGAGCCCCGATGTGGCCCTCAGGTCCCCCTGTGGTCCTCAGGAATGCAGGAGTAGTCAAGACGCCCCGTGTATCGAGGAGGGGGAGCACAGGCACAAAAACTGCAGGGCTCCGGTGCAGGGGAGTAAGAAACCCAGAGTTTCCAGGACGCAAACAAAACAAAACCTATCCAGGGTCCACAAGGCTGCCTCTTCTTCGTCGTCGTCGTCCTCCTCTTCTTCTTCTTCTTCTTGTTTTCGTCCCGTGGGGCGCGAGGAGGCATCCACGGAGGATTTACCGAGCAGACGCAAACGCAGCAACGTGAACACTGTAGCATCGCCGGCAAAAATGCCTTTCAGCCTAATGGCAAATTTCCCATCCCCGCCGTCGCTGATTGTTGGCAGCGACGGGGATTTGTGCCCCGCTTACTCCCTGAACTCGCTGAGGGGCCCCGGGCCTCCCCCTCCGTCCCACCCCGTGTGGAGGTGGCAGCCAGGCGGCCAGATTCTCCCTCCCCCACACGTTCACAGAACTAGGAAATAGACGGCGGAGCTGTTTTTTAAAGCAAAAAAAAAAGCCCTGAAAAAGCCCTCACCATTTCCAACCCAAACGTAGCCCGAGTCTTAACATGTGCGCACCGAAATGCTCGCAACTTTATCGGTGTTGTTTCTTTTCTGTCCCCCCTTTTCTCTCCCGAGAATGGATTTACATTCCGCTTTGTTTTCAAGCTCGATCGAGGAAAACCCACAAGATTCCCCCCTTTTCGGAGCCTCTGAAAACGCCCACAGGACTGTGAGACACCGCTCGTGGATATAAGATTTTAAAAAAAACTTGTGTTAAAATAAGCTATCCGAAGCAATATCTATTCTCAATGGTGTGTTCACGCGACTGTGTGTGTGTGTGTGTGTGTGTGTGTGTGTGTGTGTGTGTGTGTGTGTGTGTGTGTGTGTGTGTGTGTGAACTCGAATGTTTCTTGTTCGCTTTTCTAATTTGCTCGACCTGTTGGATTGTATAGTGCCGGGTTTCAGTGGTTTGTGCTTTGTCTGAAAGAAGGAAGGGGGGGTAAAAAAAATCACAGCATTCCTTGGGACGAGGCTACTTTAAAAAAGAAAAAAAAACTTGCTAGGATTGAGGAGTAAACTTGACTGAGCAAATCATAAAATAATAATAATTATAATAATATAAAAATCAGGGTTTCCCATTCTGTGCCACTTGGTATATTTTATATATATCAGCGCTGTCTTTCCTCTGGCGTGCTAACCAGCTTGGCCACAAACATCCATGTGCCCAAATATTCAGTTTCAGACATGTATACAAGAAAAGCTCAGTTAATGTCTGGTCATATGCTCACGGTTAAGCCTTTATTAGATTTGACATACATTTATTCTCGGTGGTTGTGGGATTTCTTTTATTATTATTGTTGTTGGTGTTATTATTTAAAATGATTATTTTTCTAAGGGTGGTTGTATTCTGGTTTTCAGTCATGTTTTTATTTCTGCGGACTATTTCCTGGTTTGCAAGCGTGTGACTGCACATACGCAGGCCCAAACACAACGCGGGCCTTGTATACAGACAATCAAAAAAAAACAAAAAAAACAGAAAGAATTTTTTTTTTTTGAATGAATAAGCCTCCTTTATGAGGTCTCACGACAGACTCGACAGATTTGTGTCCCTCTAGGTCCACGTGGCCTCGGCTTCCTCTGGACGCAATAAGAAGTTGTGCCGGGGAGAGAGTGCGCGTGGTGAACATGTAAATAATTCAAGAAAATATAAAATGCAGACAAAATGGGATGTGATTTAGTGATAACGGGAGGGAGGGGGAGTGTAGGGGGAGGCACCAAGAAAGAAAAGAAAAACGAAAAAAAAATCTGCGTGAAAACACCTTCTAGCCACTAATAAGAAACAATGCGACCAAGCACATGAGAGGGGCTTAAATGCATTGCATTTTGAATGTGTTTAGGTTGTTTTTCAGCTTTAGGGATTTCTAACAAACGTGAAATTACGCGCGAGAGCTGTTGATGCAAAAAGGGAAAGCCCCCACTGCCGGAAGATTGACTGTTTGATTTGAGGTTAAATATTTTATTATTTACAATTCAGCCATGTGCGGCCGAACCATCCAAATGCTGATTTTCTCATCCCTCATTCTCAGTCTCGTTGTTCTTAAAGATGAAAGAAAAACACAGTTCTTCACTATCATTGGCTGCCTTCCTTATAGGGAAGGCAGAAATGCAATCAGGTTCTCTGAAATCTCGCTTCCTTTTTATTTCCTAAACGCATCATCATCATCATCATCATCTCACCGTTCTGAATGTAGCCTCTTTTTTTTTTAATATGGCCGCTCTCGGCGTAGTAGCAGGCTATCCCAGACCTGTTTAATGTAGCCCCCACCCATAGCAGTACCAACTCAGACTCAAGCCTACACGCCTTTAAATCAAGTGGTCGAGAAGCACCTACACGTATAGGCATTTTAAGTGAATGTGTGGATGTTTTTAATGGCAGTTGCAGGACGCGCTCTGCTAATTGGTGTGCTTTTCTGTCCACGACAAAGAGAGGCCCCAGCTTATAGGGTGAGCCAGATCACAACAAACCCAAAGCCCCGTGAATGATGTCAGCCTCCTCCACAAGCACAGCAAAGGGCGCATTCATTCAGAGGATTGAAGAAACTATGTAATACGTGATTGTATAGAGAGAGAGAGAGAGAGAGAGAGAGAGAGAGAGAAAGAGAGAAAGAGAGAGGGGGAAAAAAGAAGAAAAAATGTACAAAAAGTGCGTTTCACTCTGCCTGCACCATTGTGGATACATGTGGTAGATGTTTAGCCATGTGATTAAAGCGCCACTCTGACTGAACTCACCGTGAGCCTTATGTCTGAGGCTGGGAGAGACAATTCGGACCTGAACTCATATCCCCTACAAGCTTGTAAAAAAAACTGAAAAGAAAACATGGCTAGTTTAGAAGCTACACAACACGAGCTCGTGTTTGTGCAAGCTAGCAGTAAAAGGGGGGGTTGCGATGGGTTTGGAGTGTAGTGGTGATGTTGGTGTCGATGGTGGAGGAGGGGGGGTGGTGTAGCTGTGTTGCAAGAGTGAAGCTTTCAACCTTTAATCCGCATGTCAAAAGCATAGGTTGCACGGCATAGGAGGAAGAGGAATCGCCTGCGCCGTGGAGTTGCGCTGGCTTTAGGCCCCCCTCTCCTGACGCACCAGCCTATTCTCACAGTGCACGGCTGAGGGGGGGCGGAGGTGGTTAGAATGGCCTGTTGGGAGGGCCTTTCCACCGTTAAGACAAACAGCTCTCTGACAGTGACGCTATCAATGTAAACAATTGCATCGCACAGCAACTACAAGCTTCATGCTCTCTCCCTCCATACTCCTCCTGTTACCCACTTCACTGCCCTCCATTCATTTACTTTTTGATTTTTACTTTTAAATGTTTTTTTCTTTGGATACAATACTTGAGGTCAGGTTTTTTGACACGGAATTTGAAGTCACTGGTTGTTTATATGAAACTGAATATTTATTTTTGTGAATTTTATGGGGTTTCCTGTATATTGATTGATTTTTTTCATTCTTCTTGTGAATATACATGAGAAAACTGCACTCGAAATAGAAACTTGAACGGTGGATTTCTGAAGCACTTTCCCTTTCTTCTTTTTTAAATGATAAAGCATTCATTAAACGGAACTGAGTGTAATTGTCGGACTCCTTCTCCTTCTTTTGAGATGGGTAATCGTTTTTTGTTTTGGGGTGTGTGTGTGTGTGTGTGTGTGTGTGTGTGTGTGTGTGTGTGTGTGTGTGTGTGTGTGTGTGTGTGATGAGAGAGTTCTAAATGCCATTAAAGAATGGTATTTAAAATACATAAAGATTGCCACTTATTTTATATATGGAAAGCAGCTCCTTTTCACCTTTAATATTTCTTTACGTGACCTTGTTATAAAATATCCACAGCCTCTTAGTGTATTCTAAATTGCTCATCCAAGTCTCCCATTAGTTAAAAATCAATAAATAAATAGATTTAAAAAAAGACAGATAGATGGGTATTCCTTGGGCAAGACTTTAAGGTTAGAAGGGAATTGACCCCAAATAGATCTACAGTGTCGTTATCTCCATAATGTGGGCATCGTAATAGTACTGGCGATGGCTAAGGGCAAATTTCCTTCAAAGAAGGCCACATGTTGTGCCTTTAGTTTGGTTAAGCTCTTACAGTAGTAAGGGATTCCCTTTCCGGTGGATTTTAGAGGGATGTGGGACGGGAGAAGTGGTAGGCCTCCGGTGTCTGCAATAACAACAAGAGGCAAACCGCAGACATTTACGCATGCAGCATTTCCAACCGCTGCGCGTCAGATGGTTCTATATATATATATATACATATATATATA